>NC_092343.1:61151250-61490625 GCF_046630445.1 Rutidosis leptorrhynchoides
ACACTTTTTCAAATAAGCATATACGAAAATGTTCGCCAAGTTCATAAGCATTCAACTCAAATAACATGTCAAAATAATCATTACTAGTAATTAAACAAGTTTCAAATGGCATTATCTCTTAAAAATCAAGTTCATGAATTTTAGACTTGAAAAGGTCCACTTTAATTCTCAAAATCATGTTTAGGCTCAAAGTTTGGATCATTTAACTACCTAAACATGTTACACTACTTAATTTAGCAATAATTCATGACAAAAATCGGCCATAACCTGTTTATATCAAAAAGCCCCAAATTGCTCAAGAACACAAACCCTAGATTACTCAAAATTTGAAGTTTAAGGCTTCTAATCATGTTAAATAGCATCAATCTAGGTTATACAAGCAAAATACACAAGAAATTTAAGCATAATTACACTAAAAAGCATCAAAATCGAATTGGGTATAAAATTGCTCAAGAACACTAATTTTCAGATTAAATGGTGTTTAGGTGTAGAAATTTACCGTTTTTCTTGAGTAATTCCTTGATAGCATCCTTCTCAACATGATTTTAGTAAAAGATTTGATGATTTTTGGTGAAAAAATTCGATTTTTGTGTGATTTTTCGGGTGTTTTTCGCAGTTATTTGTGGGTGTGGTGTGTGCAGACTGACCTGTTCGGCCCCTTTTATTTTTTTTGTATTTTACATCCTCCGCGAGTCGCGGCATTTGGCCATTGAAAACTCCGCGAGTCGCGGTGCTCTTTTTTTTTTAATCCTTAACTTATAAAAAAATATAAAATAAATTTAAAATTTTGTTTTCCTTTGTTATTTAGGACGAGGTCGTTTCGGATCGATGTCCTAGTCCGTCCTTCGACAAAATTTTAAAATTTGTCTATTTAAAGCGCGGTTTTAAAAGCAAAGATTTTTTTTTTGGGTTTTTTTTTAATGTTTTTGGCATACTTTAATTTAATAAGATTAAAAATAATGATAATAAAAGTTCTCGTCCCTCCCTCGGGTAAAGCAATTTCGGTTCAAAGACCTAGTCTTCAACTTACGACGAATTTTAAAAATCATATTTTTAACTTAGCGAAATAAAGTAAATTTTTGTTTTTAAATTCACACCAAACTTAAATTTAAAATGTATAAAATTAAAAATTCACACCAAACTTAATTAAAAATTCATATTATAAATTCACACCAAACTTATATTTAATTTTGTTGTTATACATACAAACTTATATTAAAAATATTAAAATTTTTCAAATATTGACAAACTTAAATATATTGATCTTACAAAGTTCACAATATTAATTTAAGATTTATATATTAATTTTAAAAACATGATAAAAATAAAATTAAAAATCTTTTTGGCTTTTATCCCACTTTAATCAATCAAATATTATCAAAAATATGAGCCCCTCTTTTCGGTAAAGTAATTTCGGTTCCATGACCTAATTTAACTCATGATGAATTTTTGAAATATTTTGGGTTGATTGATTAAAGATATTTATACCTTAAGAATAAACGTTAAATTTCGCAGTGATGTAATAAATTTTTGTATGATATCAATAATTTCGATCGCCAAACCTAATTTTATCGAATACCAATTTAATACTTTATAGCGAACAATTTAGCGTTTATTATCAAAAGGTTAAAAATGAAAATAAAAAAAATAAAAACTGTATAGACTTACATGTGAAATAGTATTCTTAGTTATATGATCTATCTCACTCATAAGATAGTCGGTTTAATTGATTTTCCATAGCTACAAAGGCGTAACCTCAAACATTCAGTGTTTTTTCTTCTAAACATATGAACGGTCCATCTCTGCATAAAGTAACAAATTCGGTGTTTGAATAGGTTTGATTATTTGAACATTTACCTCCATGTGACCATTTTCCGCATTTGTGATATCTTTCTAGGTGTCGTGCTCTTCTTTTCGCTGCGGATTTTGATTTTCCTTTACCAAATTGTAACTTATTATCTTCGCATCTGGATTCTTTTCTTACTCCGTCCAATCTTTCTCTGATTACTGATACTATTTCACTCGGAAGTGTGTCATTATTACGTTTAGTGATCAAAGCGTGTAGCATTAGACCATGGTTTAGTTCACAGGAAGTCTTCATTTTTGTAAAAACCTAAAAAAAATAAAAATTCAGAATGGGGGGAGAAGACTAGTTCTTTAGGGTCTGCTAGGGAAAGACCATTCGGGTTCCATTTTCGAGAACTACACGAAAACAGAAAATCTAACTCTAACAGAAATACATAATATCCTTTAAAAGACTTGATTCTTCCCACACTTAATTAGCTGTGGTATCGAAATTGTGATTAACTTCATTGTCAACTTCCATTGGACTATCTATGTAATGTTTAACTCTGTGACCATTAACCTTAAATTCAATCCCATTTGAATTTATTAACTCTACTGTTCCATATGGGAAAACTCTTTTGACTATGAATGGTCCTGACCATCTTGATTTCAATTTTCCAGGAAATAGCTTGAATCGTGAATTGAAAAGAAGAACTTTGTCTCCTTCTTTGAATTCTTTTGAACTTCTGATTCTTTTATCATGCCATTTCTTCGTTCTTTCTTTATAGATTAATGAATTTTCGTATGCTTCATGTCTTAATTCTTCTAATTCGTTTAGTTGACTTAATCGTAGACATCCAGCTTCATGTAAATCAAGATTACATATCTTCAAAGCCCAAAATGCTTTGTGTTCAATTTCTACAGGAAGATGACATGCTTTTCCGTAGACGAGTTTAAAAGGTGTGGTTCCAATTGGAATTTTGTAGGCTGTTCTAAAAGCCTAGAGTGCATCCTCCAATTTAATGGACCATTCCTTCGGATTTGATCCTACCGTTTTTTCTAGAATACATTTTAAAGCTCGGTTGGTATTTTCAACTTGTCCACTTGTTTGTGGATGATATGCGGTGGAGATTTTATGAGTTACTCCATATCTTTTAAGAACTTTCTCAAGTTGATTATTACAGAAATGAGTACCCCAATCACTTATTAAAACTTTCGGTGTTCCAAACCTTCCAAAAAGACGTTTTAAAAAGTTGACTACAACTCGTGCATCGTTAGTTGGGAGAGCTTGTGCTTCCGCCCATTTAGATACATAATCAATGGCTACGAGAATATAGAGATTATTATGAGATTTTGGAAATGGACCCATAAAGTCAATACCCCAAATGTCAAATACTTCACATACTTGAATGACATTTTGTGGCATTTCATCACATTGACTTATTTTTTCGGCCCTTTGACAAGCATCACAGGATTTGCAAAGAAGGTGTGCGTCTTTGTAAATTGTAGGCCAATAGAATCCAGCATCATAAACTTTTCTTGCTGTTAGTTGAGGCCCATAATGCCCTCCTGTTGGTCCTGTGTGACAATGGTTTAAAATTTTACTAGCTTCATCTCCGAATACACATCGGCGTATTATTCCATCTGGACAACTTTTAAACAGATGTGGATCTTCCCAGAAATAGTGTTTTATATCACTGAAGAATTTCTTTCGTTTTTGGTACGATAATTCTTTTTCAAGGAATCCACATACTAAATAGTTTGCATAGTCTGCAAACCATGGAATTTCATTATAATCTATCTTCAATAGATATTCATCAGGAAAGTTGTCTTGTATGGCCGATTCATTTAGAACTTCTAATTCGGGATTTTCAAGACAAGAAAGATGATCAGCGGCGAGATTTTATGCTCCTCTTTTATCTCGGATTTCAATATCGAACTCTTGTAAGAGTAAGATCCAACGGATTAATCTTGGTTTGGCATCTTGTTTCGAAAATAGGTATCTAAGAGCAGAATGGTCGGTATAGACCACCGTTTTTTCTAGAACGAGATATGAACGAAATTTGTCAAAAGCAAAGACAATAGCAAGGAGTTCTTTTTCAGTAGTTGTGTAATTCGTTTGTGCTCCTTGTAATGTCTTACTAGCATAATATATAGGTTGAAATCGTTTTTCAATCCTTTGTCCTAAAACGGCTCCCATTGCAAAATCACTTGCATCGCACATTAGTTCAAACGGTAGATTCCAATTTGGTGTTATCATGATCGGCGCATTAGTAAGTTTATCTTTAAGAATATTAAAAGATTTGATACATTCATCTGAAAAGATGAATGGAGCATCCTTTTCTAGGAGTTTATTCATAGGAGTGGCAATTTTAGAAAAATCTTTTATGAAACGTCGGTAAAAACTGGCATGCCCTAGAAAACTCCTAACTCCTCTAACATTGGTGGGATGTGGAAGTTTAACAATTACATCTACTTTAGCTCTATCCACTTCAATTCCTTCCTTTGAGATTTTATGTCCAAGAACGATGCCTTCTTTAACCATGAAATGGCATTTCTCCCAATTAAGAACTAGATTTGATTGTTCGCATCTAATAAGCATTCGTTCAAGATTAACTAGACATGATTCAAATGTATTACCGAAGACTGAAAAGTCATCCATGAAAACTTCCATGCATTCTTCTATCATGTCGTGAAAAATCGCCATCATACACCTTTGAAAGGTTGCAGGGGCGTTGTAAAGTCCAAATGGCATGCGTTTGTAAGCAAAAGTACCATAAGGGCACGTGAATGTGGTTTTCTCTTGATCTTCGGGTGCTATTGGAATTTGAAAATATCCGGAAAAACCATCAAGAAAATAATAGTAACTATTTCCGGCTAATCTTTCCAACATTTGATCAATAAAAGGTAAGGGAAAGTGATCTTTTCTGGTGGCGTCATTTAATTTTCTATAATCAATACATACACGCCATCCTGTTACAGTCCTAGTAGGAATAAGCTCATTTTTTTCATTTGTAATGACAGTCATGCCACCCTTCTTAGGCACGCATTGAACTGGGCTTACCCATGGACTATCAGAAATTGGATAAATTAAACCTGCATCTAGCAGTTTAATTATTTCTTTTTTAACAACATCTTGCATATTCGGATTTAGTCTTCGTTGGCGTTGCACATACGTTTTATGACCTTCTTCCATAAGGATTTTATGTGTGCAATACGAAGGACTTATTCCTTTAATATCATGAATCTTCCATGCAATGGCTGGTTTATGAGCTTTCAACACAGAAATGAGTTGTGATTTCTCATTTTCAGTAAGAGAAGACGATATTATTACAGGTAATTCAGATTCACCATGTAAATAAGCGTATTCCAAATGGTTTGGAAGTGGCTTTAATTCTAATGTCGGTGGTTCTTCTATCGATGATTTATATCGATATCTGTCTTCTTCTTTTAGCATTTGAATTTCTTCTGTTGTTGGTTCATATCCATTAGCTATTAGTGTAGCTAACATTTCAGCTTCATCAATTGGTTCATTACCTTCTCCTAAAGAACATTCTCACGTTCCTTGTAATTCTGCAAATTCTTCTAACAATTCTGCATGTGAATCTATAGTTTGAATATAATAACATGTATCATCTGCAGATTGCGGTTGTTGCATTGCTCTATCAACTGAAAAGGTAACACTCTCATCCTCTATACTTAGGGTCAGTTTCTTACCAAACACGTCTATCATTGCTTTAGCCGTGTTTAAGAATGGTCTTCCTAATATGAGAGGAACTTGAGAATCTTCTTCCATGTCCAGAACAACAAAATCTACTGGAAATACTAAAGTACCAACTTTAACTAGCATGTTCTCCATTATCCCTCTAGGATATTTTATTGATCGATCGACTAGTTGTATACTTATTCTGGTTGGTTTCAATTCTCCAGGGTCTAGTTTAGTGTATAGTGAATACGGCATTAAATTTATACTAGCACCTAAGTCTGCCAATGCTTCTATTGAACTAAGACTACCCAGAAAACATGGAATTGTGAAACTTCCTGGATCAGATAGTTTTTCTGGTATCTTATTCAACAGCACTGCTGAACAATTAGCATTTATAGTAACAACCGAGAGTTCTTCCATTTTCTTTCTATTCGTGATCAGATCTTTCAAGAATTTAGCATATCTAGGCATTCCTGAAATCACATCAATGAAAGGAAGATTTACATTTATCTGTTTAAACATATCCAAGAATTTGGATTGCTCGGCTTCAAGTTTTTCTTTCTTCATTTTACTCGGGTAAGGAAGTGGTGGTTGGTATGGTTTAACATAAGGTTTAACCTTAACTGTGTTATCTTCATTAATCTTTTCAACTACCGGTTCTTTTTCCTTATCTTGATCAGGTTGTGGTTCTTGTGGAGTAGGAATAGCTTCATCAGAAGTTACAGGTATTTCAGGTGGTTTAAGTGTTGTACCACTTCTTGTGGTAATGGCTTTAGCTGTTTTATTCCGGGGGTTAGCATTTATATCACTAGGTAAACTTCCCGATTTTCTTTCACCTATTAACCTTGCTAGGTTACTTACTTCTTGTTCCAAGTTTTGAATAGAAGCTTGTTGATTTCTAAATGCTTGAGCATTTTGTTCATTAGTTTGTTTTTTAGATGTGAAAAACTGCGTTTGAGTTTCAACTAGCTTCGTCGTCATATCATCTAAATTCGGCTTTTTATCATCGGTTTGTGGTGGTTTGTTTTGAAAATTAGGTCTTTGCTGATTGTAAGTATTATTGGATACTTGTTGATTGCTAGGACCTTGTTGGTTGTTGTATGGAATATTTCGATTATAATTCTGGTTTTGATTGTAGATCGGTCTTGGCGGTTGATAATTATTCTGATAATTATTTCCAGGCCTTTGGTTTATGTATGAAATATTCTCTCTTTGTTCCATTGTTAATTCAATACTGAGACAATCTTTTGTCAAATGTGGTCCTCCACACTGCTCACAACTAATTCGTATTGAGTGGATATCTTTAGTCATCTTTTCCATTCATCTCTCGACAGCATCTATCTTTGCGGAAATGGAATCTAAGTCATGGCTAGAATCGGCTCTAGCTGCTTTAGATGATCTAACGATATCTTTTTCTTGGTGCCACTCATGTGAGTGGGAAGCAGTGTTATCAATAATTTTGTAAGCATCAGTTTCGATTTTCTTCATAATGGAACCACCAGCTGCAATATCTATGTCTCACCAGCTGCAATATCTATGTCTTTCCTTGTAGTGATGTCGCATCCTTGGTAGAATATTTGTACTATTTGACAGGTATCTAAACCATGTTGCGGACATCCTCTTAATAACTTTTCAAATCTTGTCCACGCCTCATATAGAGTTTCATTTGGCTTCTGTGTGAACGTAACAATTTCTCCTTGAAGTCTTACGGCTTTAGATGCCGGAAAGAATTGTTTAAAAAAATTTTCAACTAAAACGTCCCATGTATCGATCGCCCCTTCAGGTAACGATTCCAACCAATCTTTGGCTTCTCCCTTTAAAGTCCAGGGAAATAACATGAGATATATCTGTTCATTCTCTACTTCTCGGATTTTAAATAGAGTGCAGATCCTATTAAAGGTACGAAGATGTTCATTTGGATCTTCCTTCGGCGCACCACTAAATTGGCATTGATTAGTCACCATGTGTAGAATTTGTCCTTTGATTTCATAATCTGGCGCATTAATGTCTGGATGAGTAATTGCGTGACCTTGGCCAGTGCGTTTAGCTCTCATTCGGTCTACCATACTTAAAGGTTCCAGATTCTCCATAATTGAATTTGTTGAATCGGAATCACTAGAGGATTCTGATTTAATGGTTCGTTCCTCAACAATCTCTGTTTGAATGATTGGTGGTTCCGGAGGAAAATTTAATGGTTCAGGATCTATGAATCGTCCCTGAATATTCTCCGGATTCTCAATTGTGAGGTCGGGTTCAAAAAATGGATTATCGGAAATTTGAATTGGAGTACTTGGTCGACTGGATGACGATTCTAAAGGAAAATCAACGGCGGTAATATTTGCTAGATGTCTTGATCTAGTTACAGGTGGTGAACGTACAAAAGGTGGTGAACGTCTTTCTCGGTGCATTCACTGAATATCCTATTAGTTTTTAAAAGGAAAGAAAAAATTATATAAGTTATCCAATTAATAGACTTTTCTGATTTTGCCCACGTTTCGAATAGCCAAAAGATGCAGCAGAGGGGCAGGATTCGTTTGGTCTCAATATAATTGAGGACTGTTTGACTCCAATAACCCGGTCCACGTACAAATCCAACTATTACTACGAACCAGAAAATTTTGATGTCTATCAATTTAACCACTTAAAATAAATTTTCGTAATTTTAAGAAATTTAGATAAGAAGTAGAAAAAAAAAATCTATGTCCTAAAACTAGAATAGCGAGAAATAAGAAAGAAAAAGAGCGCGTCGAAAAAGAAAAAGAAAAGGGTTGAAAAATAAAAGGCGTCGGAAAATAAGAAATAAAAAGAAATGACTTATAGAACTTAAAAACACTCGACTAACCCAACCTTATTACTATCACTAACTTAAAATTATAATCGCAAATTGAGATTACTAATTGGAATAATAATTGATACATAGGTAAAAGGTGTCTAAAAATATTAAAGCTTACAAGTAAAACTATATCCCAAATGGCAATAACTTAAAAAGGTACTAAAACTTAAAAAGACGTCGCAAAATTCTAAAGCACTTTAATCTTAGTCTAAAGAAAAAGCACTTAAGGGATTTTACGGCAAAACCTAAAAATCTAAATAAAAAAAATAACTATGGCAAAAACTATGTCTTGAAACTAAATATGAACGGAAAATACAAAAGTTACGCTAAAAACAAATAAAAAGGGACAAAATATAAAAATATACTAAAAGTTGTAAAAAGTACAATTTTTTATAAAAATATTATTTTTATATTATTTATTTTATAAAATTATTAATTTTATATTTTATTTAAACTAATTTAACTAAATAATACAAATAATAAAATAACTAAACTAATTAATATAATATAAATAACCTAACTAGGTTTAAAGTTAATAATAATAATAATTACCCCGTATTAATTGCGATTAGGGTTTCTGGTCACGTGTGTCAGGGCGGCTCCGCGAGTTGCGGTGCCCGAAGCTGGAAAACTCCGCGAGTCGCGGGGTTCGAAAATTCAGATTAGGTAGCTTCGTTTGACAGGTTTCGGTTTTTTTATTTATTTATATATATATATTTTTATTTTTCTGTTTTTAATTTAATTAAAATATTTATATAATTTAAATAAAACTTATATTTTAAAAACTAGAATAGAAATAAAAATATGTTACAATTTTATAAATAAAAATCTTAAAACTAGATTTATATATAAATTTTTTTTTCAGTTTTTGATTTTATGTTTTAAATAAAAACAAAATATTTAAATAAAACTTATAATTTTTTTATAAAATAAAAATAAAGAAACTTTATAAAACTTAAATATTTAACAAACTCTTAAAAATATTTATATTTTTCTTTTTCTTTTTATATTTTTAAATATTTAAAACGTATTTTTACAAAAGCGTATTTTTTTTATATTAGCAAACTAAAAATATTTTTTTTTTCTTTTTATTAGCGTTGCTCTTTCGGCGTTTAAGATCCCCGACAGCGGCGCCAAAAATACTTGATGGTTAAAGCTGAGGGGTATAAAATACTATTAAATTTTAGCAGGAAATACTATTAAATACGATACAATTTTACACAAGATATTTATTTATTTATTGAATGGATATACTTAAACCTTGCTACAACACTTATAGGCAGTGTACCTAATCGTACAGTAGTGTAGTTTTTAGTAAGTCCGGTTCGTTCCACAGGGAATCTTTTTCACAAAGCTTAACGCTATATTAGTTTTATTTTATAAAAATACAAATATATATATAAGTAATATTATTATTATAAAGGGGGGTTTTTACCGTTTAATGACCGGTTTGTCGATTTTAAAAACTTTAGTTGCAGTTAAAACAAAATGTAAAATATTAAATAAATAAAAGACTTAATTTAAAGTTTAAAGTAAATAACGATAATGAAATTACGATAAATAAAAGTGCGATAAAATAAATTTGCGATAATTAAAAAGTACGATAATTAAAAGTGCAATTAAATACAATAACAATAAATAAAAGTGCGATAATTAGAAGTGCAATTAAATATAAAATAAAGGAAATTAAATATGAAATAAAAGAATTATGCTTATTTAAACTTCCGTAATCATGATGTTTGACGTGTTGATTTTAGTTTTATGCCCATGGGTTAATTGTCCTTTGTCCTGGATTATTTAATATGTCCGTCTGGTTTTTGTCCATAACAGTCCATCAGTCATAAATATAAAGTGCGAGTGTCCTCGTCAAATTATCCTTATACCCGAAGTCAAATATTCCAACTAATTGGGGACTTAAACTGTAACAAGATTTTAATACTTTGTTTAATAATTACACCAGGATATCGACTGAGTGTAACCCAAGGTTTTAATACTTTGTTATCAATTATGCCAAGTGTCCTTGTACATAATTTCGCCCCTATTTTAATAATTCTAGTGGCTATTAATTCATTCCCGTGTCCGGTTAAATGAACGATTATTCGTACATATAAATATCCCGCCCATCGTGTCCGATTGAGTGTATATGGTTATTTATAGGGACGTCCAATTGTAAATCTTTATATTAAAATTAACAAACTATCATTTAGTTAAACAAATATAAAGCCCATTAATAGCCCATAGTCTAATTTCCACAAGTATCGTTCTTTTGTCCAAACCCCAATTATGGTACAAAGCCCAATTACCCAATTTTAGTAATTAGCCCAACATCATGATTACTTCGTTTTAAATAAGCATAATAATAACTTAGCTACGAGACATTAAATTAAAAAGGTTGAACATAACTTACAATGATTAAAAATAGCGTAGCGTTACACGGACAGAATTTCGACTTACACCCTTACAACATTCGCTAACATACCCTTATTATTAGAATTATAATTATAATTAAAATTAAAATTAAAATATATATATATATATATATATATATATATATATATATATATATATATATATATATATATATATATATATATATATATATATATATATATATTACGTTTACATATAGAGAAAGAGAGATTTTAGGATATTTTTGCGATCAAACTGCGTTTGCTTTTATAGGGAATTGAGTCCAGGGGAACTCCGCGAGTCGCGTAATTTTTTGCCTTCAAACTCCGCAACTCGCGAAGTTTGAAATTACAGCTCACCCAGCTTTGGCTCTTTGTTTGCCGACGATTTATAAATATATTATAATATATATATTAATTTTAAGAATTAATTATATATTATATTATATTTATATACATAGTTAACTTGTAATTTTTAGTCCGTTGCGTCGAGTGTTGAGAGTTGACTCTGGTCCCGGTTCCGGATTTTCGAACGTCCTTGCGTACAATTTAATATCTTGTACTTTGGGTTTTGAATCTTGTACTCTTGCAATTTTGAGACGTTTCTTATCAATAATTGGAACCTCTTTGATTGTATTTTGTACTTTTGAGCTTTTTGGTTGTTTGCGTCTTCAATTCGTCGAATCTGTCTTTTGTCTTCACCTTTTATTATTTTAAACGAATATTACTTGTAAATAGAACAATTGCAACTAAAAGCTTGTCTTTCTTGAGGAATAATGCTATGAAATATATGTTCGTTTTTAGCATTATCAAATATTCCCACACTTGAGCGTTGCTTGTCCTCAAGCAATATAGTCTTGAAATACTAGAATCGCTTCTTTATTCTTCACACTTTGTACATCAGTGATTTCTATACGGCGGTATAAACAATGGTAGTAGCGATATGGTTTACAGTCCCACATGACTATAAAATTTAGATCCTTTAAGGAAATTGGATCTTTATGAAAACATTTGATCTTTTTGAAAATTCAATCTAGCTTTTATCCTAGATAAGTTTTCCGGAATAACCCTTCACCGGTGTTTGCAAAATATTTTTGTGGGTTTGGTGGGTTTCAGATTTGAAAATTTTAGTTCAAAACTTGCGGTTTTGTGTCACCCACTTGCTAACCTTGTATTAGGAAAGCAACACGTCCTGTATACTTGCTCCGTATATTACCTTTCGGTAAACTACCGTCAGGTTGTAAAGGAAAGCGTTGAACAAGTAACTGTTAAGGCAATGTCCCCTGACATGCTTTTAATTATGGTCTATAACGTGTCGGACGCAATTACTATCCTTGGTAGGAGCAATACTAAAGCTCACCCTTATAATTTTTCGATCTGGCACAAGGTCCTGTCTTTGACCATGCTATGCAACCACCGTTCTTACGGTTGACACCCGATTTGGTTCAGGTAACCTAATGAATTCCAGGTGAATTCCTAGGATTTTACGTTCAATGGTAATGAACGCATTGAAAATAGGGTTTTCAGAAAACAAATCGGTTTGTAATTTTATCAAAATATTTTCTCGTTCAAGCTCGAGTTTAGATATCATTGAATTCCATGAGTTTGAATTCTCAATCTTTAAGGTCAATCTCAAGGATTGAGTAATATCAGTCTTAAAAGCTGATTTTTAATTTTTTAAGGAGATTATCCTTTCTGGGGATCTGATTCATTAGTCTTATCAAGCTAATTTGCACGGTGCCCCCCCATTGTACGAGATAAATCCTTCTCATAGTTAGGATAAATCTGACCACTTGGCGACCCTGTTTTATGCTGAGGTCCATGGATTTCCTGCTGATTTTAGTGATGACTTTTCTAGATTTTTCGTCAACCTACAGCTGGTCTGGACGACAACTTCATGACCTAAATCAAGAAGCGCGTTTCTTTTTCGGAAGACTTTACTTCCTTTTAATGATGAAATTGATTCATCGTGTAGATCCATCTCTTCTTTTCTTTCATCGGGTAAAACAGTTTAGTTTAGTCCAAAGCAAAAGTATTTTCAGTTATTTGTTACAGAAATATGTGACATATGATTAAAATATCTTGGTAAATTTTCCCACACTTGGCTTTTATTTTCCTTTTTATTGTCCTCTATTCCATTTTAAATGAATTTTAACATTTTGGTTTGTTTATCAATTTATGTCCTTTCCGAGGTAACAATAATTTCGGTGTTAAAACCTAGTTTTATCGTTCATAAATATGTATAAACATGATTTTGAGTTCATTTAATTGAAAATTTTGAAAAATTTTACTAGAATTGGGTAGTCATTATATAAGACTAGGACTGTTCTTTATTATCAGAGAGCACTAGATTCTAATACAACTACTGCTTTACTAGTATTTTTAATGGTAACCAAGTGTTTAAGATAAAAATCCGAAAGAATTTAACCCCTTCCCACACTTAAGATCTTGCAATGCCCTCATTTGCAAGAAATCAATAACAATTTAAATTATTGAGGGTGATTAGCGTAGAAAAATGATTAAATTTTACCAAAGTTTCCAAACATATTGGCGTTTGTTTTCTGAATGATAAATGGTGCATATCATTTGTTCATTCCGTCTTGTTGTTAAATCACATTTATTTTGCATCTTGTCGTCAAAATTAGTTGCTTTTGCTGAACTTAATGCCAGTCTTTGAAAATGCATTGTTTTTCCCTGTTGTGTACATAAGATAAACTGCAAACATATATACATATTTTTGAAGTTTGGTATATTACCCCACATTCAAAAATTATTAAAATCTAATAATAAAAGTTAGAAAATTATAAAAACTATTACAATATTAACATAAGTATTAAAATGTATCAACATTACAAATAATAAAATAAATAAAACTAAGTAGACTAGGAATGATAATGATACCAGTAGGGGTTCCATGCATAACCGTATGTGTTATAGAATGCTTCGGCTGGGTTATACTTAGGATACGGTGGTTGGATCTCTATAGACCAGGGAGGAAATACGGGCGATGGAGTAGGAATATAGTTTCTACCTACATGTTGGCAATGAGCTATGATTTGGTTTTGATGAACTTACCAATCTTCAAATGCTCGATGTCTAGCATTTTCATACTCTTGTGAAGCTATAAACCTTTGCATTTCTGTCATTTCATTTCCCCCTCCCACATTACCTGGCTGTTGGTTTCTCTCAACCTGTGGATGTCTACCATTATATCGTACTACGGCGTTATTTCGCCTCTTCAAAACTTTAGCACCATGGTATACATTTAAACCAATTGTATCGTGGGGTTCTGGTTCTTCGATTAGTAATCCCCCCCCCCCGACTTATATCCACACCGAGATATTTAGCAATCAAAGTAATAAATATACCACCTCCTATTATACTGTGCGGTCTCATCCCTCTAACCATAGCTGATAAATAATAACCCACACAATACGGTATACTTACAGCGCTTTGTGGGTCTCGAACACACATATGGTAAAACAAATCCTGTTCATTTACCTTTTCCTTATTCTTACCTCTTTGTGTAATTGAATTAGCTAAAAACCTATGAATTACTCTTAACTCTGCTCTATCTATATCAAAATAAGAGTAATTTCCCCCTTTAAATCGGTGATGGCTAGTCATTTGACTCCATACACTATGTGTATCAAAATTTTCATCAATCTTTCTACCATTTAATATCAACCGTCTATAATCGGCAGATGCTAACTCCTCAGGCGTATATATACGTAAGGCCTAAGCCATGTCTAGTAAAGACATGTGGTGCATCGAACCTCCTAATAAAAATCTAATAAAAGATCGATCGGTTAAACTAGCTACCCGATCATTTATTTCTATACTACACAATAATTCTTCACACCATACTTTATATACAGGTCTACGCATGTTGAATAAACGTACCCAATCGTTAAAAGTAGAATTACCATACCTCTGTGTAAGTAATTCTCTAATTGGCCCGGCTAATTCTACAGCTTCTAACGGTGCCCATTCTATTACCCTAGGTACTTCAACAGCTTTAGAATGAAGAGTATGCAAGCCCCTTTGGCATTTTGGATAATCTATCCAACGTCTGTCAAATCTCAAGTTCGGGTGCAACTCTTCCAAGTGTATATCTGAAAATGTCATAACTGGATGAGGTATATCTTGTTTATAATAGCTATCAACATCCTGTTATTCCTTATTCTCAGGAGGAGCATTGCGAGTTTGGGATGAAGATTCACCCCTTTCAGTCTGCAAAACACATCAAACACAATTTTTGTGCATCAAAATATGCATTAGTGTCAGCAAAATCATCAATCAAAATAATTACAATGACATGTTCAATTTATATCAAACTTAAGCTCATTTTCATATTTTTATCAAATCTACACTTTTTCAAATAAGCATATACGAAAATGTTCGCAAAGTTCATAAGCATTCAACTCAAATAACATGTCAAAATAATCATTACTAGCAATTAAACAAGTTTCAAATGGCATTATCTCTTAAAAATCAAGTTCATGAATTTTAGACTTGAAAAAGTCCACTTTAATTCTCAAAATCATGTTTAGGCTCAAAGTTTGGATCATTTAACTACCTAAACATGTTACACTACTTAATTTAGCAATAATTCATGACAAAAATCTTCCATAACCTGTTTATATCAAAAGGCCCCAAATTGCTCAAGAACACAAACCCTAGATTACTCAAAATTTGAAGTTTAAGGCTTCTAATCATGTTAAATAGCATCAATCTAGGTTATACAAGCATAATACACAAACAATTTAATCATAATTACACTAAAAAGCATCAAAATCGAATTGGGTATAAAATTGCTCAAGAACACTAATTTTCGGATTAAATGGTGTTTAGGTGTAGAAATTTACCGTTTTTCTTGAGTAATTCCTTGATAGCATCCTTCTCAACATGATTTTAGTAAAAGATTTGATGATTTTTGGTGAAAAAATTCGATTTTTGTGTGATTTTTCGGGTGTTTTTCGCAGTTATTTGTGGGTGTGGTGTGTGCAGACTGACCTGTTCGGCCCCTTTTATTTTTTTCTGTATTTTACATCCTCCGCGAGTCGCGGAATTTGGCCATTGCAAACTCCGCGAGTCGCGGTGCTCTTTTTTTTTTTTTTTTTAATCCTTAACTTATAAAAAAATATAAAATAAATTTAAAATTTTGTTTTCCTTTGTTATTTAGGACGAGGTCGTTTCGGATCGATGTCCTAGTCCGTCCTTCGACAAAATTTTAAAATTTGTCTATTTAAAGCGCGGTTTTGAAAGCAAAGATTTTTTTTTGGGTTTTTTTTAATGTTTTTGGCATACTTTAATTCAATAAGATTAAAAATAATGATAATAAAAGTTCTCGTCCCTCCCTCGGGTAAAGCAATTTCGGTTCAAAGACCTAGTCTTCAACTTACGACGAATTTTAAAAATCATATTTTTAACTTAGCGAAATAAAGTAAATTTTTATTTTTAAATTCACACCAAACTTAAATTTAAAATTCATAAAATTAAAAATTCACACCAAACTTAATTAAAAATTCATATTATAAATTCACACCAAACTTATATTTAATTTTGTTGTTATACATACAAACTTATATTAAAAATATTAAAATTTTTCAAATATTGACAAACTTAAATATATTGATCTTACAAAGTTCACAATATTAATTTAAGATTTATATATTAATTTTAAAAACATAGTAAAAATAAAATTAAAAATCTTTTTGGCTTTTATCCCACTTTAATCAATCAAATATTATCAAAAATATGCGCCCCTCTTTTCGGTAAAGTAATTTCGGTTCCATGACCTAATTTAACTCATGACGAATTTTTGAAATATTTTGGGTTGATTGATTAAAGATATTTATACCTTAAGAATAAACGTTAAATTTCGCAGTGATGTAATAAATTTTTGTATGATATCAATAATTTCGGTCGCCAAACCTAATTTTATCGAATACCAATTTAATACTTTATAGCGAACAATTTAGCGTTTATTATCAAAAGGTTAAAAATGAAAATAAAAATAATAAAAACTGTACAGACTTACCTGTGAGATAGTATTCTTAGTTATATGATCTATCCCACTCATAAGATAGTCGGTTTAATTGGTTTTCCATAGCTACAAAGACGTAACCTCGAACATTTAGTGTTTTTTCTTCTAAACATATGAACGGTCCGTCTCTGCATAAAGTAACAAATTCGGTGTTTGAATAGGTTTGATTATTTGAACATTTACCTCCATGTGACCATTTTCCGCATTTATGACATCTTTCTAGGTGTCGTGCTCTTCTTTTCGCTGCGGATTTTGATTTTTCTTTACCAAATTGTAACTTATTATCTTCGCATCTGGATTCTTTTCTTACTCCGTCCAATCTTTCTCTGATTACTGATACTATTTCACTCAGAAGTGTGTCATTATTACGTTTAGTGATCAAAGCGTGTAGCATTAGACCATGGTTTAGTTCACAGGAAGTCTTCATTTCGTAAAAACCTAAAAAAAATAAAAATTCATAATGGGGGGAGAAGACTAGTTCTTTAGGGTCTGCTAGGGAAAGACCATTCGGGTTCCATTTTCTAGAACTACACGAAAACAGAAAATCTAACTCTAACAGAAATACATATTATCCTTTAAAAGACTTGATTCTCCCCACACTTAGGTAGCTGTGGTATCGAAATTGTGATTAACTTCATTGTCAACTTCCATTGAACTATCTATGTAATGTTTAACTCTGTAACCATTAACCTTAAATTCAATCCCATTTGAATTTATTAACTCTACTGTTTCATATGGGAAAACTCTTTTGACTATGAATGGTCCAGACCATCTTGATTTCAATTTTCCAGGAAATACCTTGAATCGTGAATTGAAAAGAAGAACTCTGTCTCCTTCTTTGAATTCTTTTGAACTTTTGATTCTTTTATCATGCCATTTCTTCGTTCTTTCTTTATAGATTAACGAATTTTCGTATGCTTCATGTCTTAATTCTTCTAATTCGTTTAGTTGACTTAATCGTAGACATCCAGCTTCATGTAAATCAAGATTACATGTCTTCAAAGCCCAAAATGCTTTGTGTTCAATTTCTACAGGAAGATGACATGCTTTTCCGTAGACGAGTTTAAAAGGTGTGGTTCCAATTGGAGTTTTGTAGGCTGTTCTAAAAGCCTAGAGTGCATCCTCCAATTTAATGGACCATTCCTTCGGATTTGATCCTACGGTTTTTTCTAGAATATGTTTTAAAGCTCGGTTGGTATTTTCAACTTGTCCACTTGTTTGTGGATGATATGCGGTGGAGATTTTATGAGTTACTCCATATCTTTTAAGAACTTTCTCAAGTTGATTATTACAGAAATGAGTACCCCGATTACTTATTAAAGCTTTCGGTGTTCCAAACCTTGCAAAAAGACGTTTTAAAAAGTTGACTACAACTCGTGCATCGTTAGTTGGGAGAGCTTGTGCTTCCGCCCATTTAGATACATAATCAATGGCTACGAGAATATAGAGATTATTATGAGATTTTGGAAATGGACCCATAAAGTCAATACCCCAAATGTCAAATACTTCACATACTTGAATGACATTTTGTGGCATTTCATCACGTTGACTTATTTTTCCGGCCCTTTGACAAGCATCACAGGATTTGCAAAGAAGGTGTACGTCTTTGTAAATTGTAGGCCAATAGAATCCATCATCATAAACTTTTCTTGCGGTTAGTTGAGGCCCATAATGCCCTCCTGTTGGTCCTGTGTGACAATGGTTTAAAATTTTACTAGCTTCATCTCCGAATACACATCGGCGTATTATTCCATCTGGACAACTTTTAAACAGATGTGGATCTTCCCAGAAATAGTGTTTTATATCACTGAAGAATTTCTTTCGTTTTTGGTACGATAATTCTTTTTCAAGGAATCCATATACTAAATAGTTTGCATAGTCTGCAAACCATGGAATTTCATTATAATCTATCTTCAATAGATATTTATCAGGAAAGTTGTCTTGTATGGCCGATTCATTTAGAACTTCTAATTCGGGATTTTCAAGACGAGAAAGATGATCAGCGGCGAGATTTTCTGCTCCTCTTTTATCTCGGATTTCAATATCGAACTCTTGTAAGAGTAAGATCCAACGGATTAATCTTGGTTTGGCATCGTGTTTCAAAAATAGGTATCTAAGAGCAGAATGGTCGGTATAGACCACCGTTTTTGCTAGAACGAGATATGAACGAAATTTGTCAAAAGCAAAGACAATAGCAAGGAGTTCTTTTTCAGTAGTTGTGTAATTCGTTTGTGCTCCTTGTAACGTCTTACTAGCATAATATATAGGTTGAAATCGTTTTTCAATCCTTTGTCCTAAAACGGCTCCCATTGCAAAATCACTTGCATCGCACATTAGTTCAAATGGTAGATTCCAATTTGGTGTTATCATGATCGGCGCATTAGTAAGTTTCTCTTTAAGAATATTAAAAGATTTGATACATTCATCTGAAAAGATGAATGGAGCATCCTTTTCTAGGAGTTTATTCATAGGAGTGGCAATTTTAAAATAATCTTTTATGAAACGTCGGTAAAAACCGGCATGCCCTAGAAAACTCCTAACTCCTCTAACATTGGTGGGATGTGGAAGTTTAGCAATTATATCTACTTTAGCTCTATCCACTTCAATTCCTTCCTTTGAGATTTTATGTCCAAGAACGATGCCTTCTTTAACCATGAAATGACATTTCTCCCAATTAAGAACTAGATTTGATTGTTCGCATCTAATAAGCATTCATTCAAGATTAACTAGACATGATTCAAATGTATTACCGAAGACTGAAAAGTCATCCATGAAAACTTCCATGCATTCTTCTATCATGTCGTGAAAATCGCCATCATACACCTTTGAAAGGTTGCAGGGGCGTTGCAAAGTCCAAATGGCATGCGTTTGTAAGCAAAAGTACCATAAGGGCACGTGAATGTGGTTTTCTCTTGATCTTCGAGTGCTATTGGAATTTTAAAATATCCGGAAAAACCATCAAGAAAACAATAGTAACTATTTCCGGCTAATCTTTCCAACATTTGATCAATAAAAGGTAAGGGAAAGTGATCTTTTCTGGTGGCGTCATTTAATTTTCTATAATCAATACATACACGCCATCCTGTTACAGTCCTAGTAGGAATAAGTTCATTTTTTTCATTTGTAATGACAGTCATGCCACCCTTCTTAGGCACGCATTGAACTGGGCTTACCCATGGACTATCAGAAATTGGATAAATTAAACCTGCATCTAGCAGTTTAATTATTTCTTTTTAACAACATCTTGCATATTCGGATTTAGTCTTCGTTGGCGTTGCACATACGTTTTATGACCTTCTTTCATAAGGATTTTATGTGTGCAATACGAAGGACTTATTCCTTTAATATCATGAATCTTCCATGCAATGGCTGGTTTATGAGCTTTCAACACAGAAATGAGTTGTGATTTCTCATTTTCAGTAAGAGAAGACGATATTATTACAGGTAATTCAGATTCACCATGTAAATAAGCGTATTTCAAATGGTTTGGAAGTGGCTTTAATTCTAATGTCGGTGGTTCTTCTATCGATGATTTATATCGATATCTGTCTTCTTCTTTTAGCATTTGAATTTCTTCTGTTGTTGGTTCATATCCATTAGCTATTAGTGTAGCTAACATTTCAGCTTCATCAATTGGTTCATTACCTTCTCCTAAAGAACATTCTCCTGTTCCTTATAATTCTAGAAATTCTTCTAACAATTCTGCATGTGAATCTATAGTTTGAATATAATAACATGTATCATCTGCAGATTGCGGTTGTAGCATTGCTCTATCAACTGAAAAGGTAACACTCTCAACCTCTATACTTAGGGTCAGTTTCTTACCAAACACGTCTATCATTGCTTTAGCCGTGTTTAAGAATGGTCTTCCTAATATGAGAGGAACTTGAGAATCTTCTTCCATGTCCAGAACAACAAAATCTACTGGAAATACTAAAGTACCAACTTTAACTAGCATGTTCTCCATTATCCCTCTAGGATATTTTATTGATCGATCGGCTAGTTGTATACTTATTCTGGTTGGTTACAATTCTCCAAGGTCTAGTTTAGTGTATAGTGAATACGGCATTAAATTTATACTAGCACCTAAGTCTGCCAATGCTTCTATTGAACTAAGACTACCCAGAAAACATGGAATTGTGAAACTTCCTGGATCAGATAGTTTTTCTGGTATCTTATTCAACAGCACTGCTGAACAATTAGCATTCATAGTAACAGCCGAGAGTTCTTCCATTTTCTTTCTATTCGTGATCAGATCTTTCAAGAATTTAGCATATCTAGGCATTCCTGAAATCACATCAATGAAAGGAAGATTTACATTTATCTGTTTAAACATATCCAAGAATTTGGATTGCTCGGCTTCAAGTTTCTCTTTCTTCATTTTACTCGGGGTAAGGAAGTGGTGATTGGTATGGTTTAACATAAGTTTTAACCTTAACTGTGTTATCTTCATTAACCTTTTCAACTACCGGTTCTTTTTGCTTATCTTGATCAGGTTGTGGTTCTTGTGGAGTAGAAATAGCTTCATCAGAAGTTACAGGTATTTCAGGTGGTTTAAGTGTTGTACCACTTCTTGTGGTAATGGATTTAGCTGTTTCATTCCGGGGATAGCATTTGTATCACTAGGTAAACTTTCTGGTTTTCTTTCACCTATTAACCTTGCTAGGTTACTTACTTCTTGTTCCAAGTTTTGAATAGAAGCTTGTTGATTTCTAAATGCTTGAGCATTTTGTTCATTAGTTTGTTTTTGAGATGTGAAAAACTGCGTTTGAGTTTCAACTAGCTTCGTCATCATATCATCTAAATTCGGCTTTTTATCATCGGTTTGTGGTGGTTTGTTTTGAAAATTAGGTCTTTGCTGATTGTAAGTATTATTGGATACTTGTTGATTGCTAGGACCTTGTTGGTTGTTGTATGGAATATTTCAATTATAATTCTGGTTTTGATTGTAGATCGGTCTTGGCGGTTGATAATTATTCTGATAATTATTTCCAGGCCTTTGGTTTATGTATGAAATATTCTCTCTTTGTTCCATTGTTAATTCAATACTGAGACAATCTTTTGTCAAATGTGGTCCTCCACACTGCTCACAACTAATCCGTATTGAGTGGATATCTTTAGTCATCTTTTCCATTCGTCTCTCGACAGCATCTATCTTTGCGGAAATGGAATCTAAGTCATGGCTAGAATCTGCTCTAGCTGCTTTAGATGATCTAACGATATCTTTTTCTTGGTGCCACTCATGTGAGTGGGAAGCAGTGTTATCAATAATTTTGTAAGCATCAGTTTCGGTTTTCTTCATAATGGAACCACCAGCTACAATATCTATGTCTCACCAGCTGCAATATCTATGTCTTTCCTTGTAGTGATGTCGCATCCTTGGTAGAATATTTGTACTATTTGACAGGTATCTAAACCATGTTGCGGACATCCTCTTAATAACTTTCCAAATCTTGTCCACGCCTCATATAGAGTTTCATTTGGCTTTCGTGTGAACGTAACAATTTCTCCTTGAAGTCTTACGGATTTAGATGCCGGAAAGAATTGTTTAAGAAATTTTTCAACTAAAACGTCCCATGTATCGATCGCCCCTTCAGGTAACGATTCCAACCAATCTTTGGCTTCTCCCTTTAAAGTCCAGGGAAATAACATGAGATATATCTGTTCATCCTCCACTTCTCGGATTTTAAATAGAGTGCAGATCCTATTAAAGGTACGAAGATGTTCATTTGGATCTTCCTTCGGCGCACCACTAAATTGACATTGATTAGTCACCATGTGTAGAATTTGTCCTTTGATTTCATAATCTGGCGCATTAATGTCTGGATGAGTAATTGCGTGACCTTGGCCAGTGCGTTTAGCTCTCATTCGGTCTTCCATACTTAAAGGTTCCAGATTCTCCATAATTGAATTTGTTGAATCGGAATCACTAGAGGATTCTGATTTAATGGTTCGTTCCTCAACAATCTCTGTTTGAATGATTGGTGGTTCCGGAGGAAAATTTAATGGTTCAGGATCTATGAATCGTCCCTGAATATTCTCCGGATTCTCAATTGTGAGATCGGGTTCAAAAAATGGATTATCGGAAATTTTAATTGGAGTACTTGGTCGACTGGATGACGATTCTAAAGGAAAATCAACGGCGGTAATATTTGCTAGATGTCTTGATCTAGTTACAGATGGTGAATGTATAAAAGGTGGTGAACGTCTTGCTCGGTGCATTCACTGAATATCCTATTAGTTTTTAAAAGGAAATAAAAAATTATATAAGTTATCCAATTAATAGACTTTTCTGATTTTGCCCACGTTTCGAATAGCCAAAAGATGCAGCAGAGGGGCAGGATTCGTTTGGTCTCAATATAATTGAGGACTGTTTGGCTCCAATAACCCGGTCCACGTACAAATCCAACTATTACTACGAACCAGAAAATTTTGATGTCTATCAATTTAACCACTTAAAATAAATTTTCGTAATTTTAAGAAATTTAGATAAGAAGTAGAAAAAAAAATCTATGTCCTAAAACTAGAATAGCGAGAAATAAGAAAGAAAAAGAGCGCGTCGAAAAAGAAAAAGAAAAGGGTTGAAAAATAAAAGGCGTCGGAAAATAAGAAATAAAAAGAAATGACTTATAGAACTTAAAAACACTCGACTAACCCAACCTTATTACTATCACTAACTTAAAATTATAATCGCAAATTGAGATTACTAATTGGAATGATAATTGATACATAGGTAAAAGGTGTCTAAAAATATTAAAGCTTACAAGTAAAACTATATCCCAAATGGCAATAACTTAAAAAGGTACTAAAACTTAAAACGACGTCGCAAAATTCTAAAGCACTTTAATCTTAGTCTAAAGAAAAAGCACTTAAGAGATTTTACGGCAAAGCCTAAAAATCTAAATAAAAAAAATAACTATGGCAAAAACTATGTCTTAAAACTAAATATGAACGGAAAATATAAAAGTTACGCTAAAAACAAATAAAAAGGGACAAAATATAAAAATATACTAAAAGTTGTAAAAAGTACAATTTTTTATAAAATATTATTTTTATATTATTTATTTTATAAAACTATTAATTTTATATTTTATTTAAACTAATTTAACTAAATAACACAAATAATAAAATAACTAAACTAATTAATATAATATAAATAACCTAATTAGGTTTAAAGTTAATAATAATAATAATAATTACCCCGTATTAATTGCGATTAGGGTTTCTGGTCACGTGTGTCAGGGCGGCTCCGCGAGTTGCGGTGCCCGAAGCTGGAAAACTATGCGAGTCGCGGGGTTCGAAAATTCAGATTAGGTAGCTTCGTTTGACAGGTTTCGGTTTATTTATTTATTTATATATATATATTTTTGTTTTTTTGTTTTTAATTTAATTAAAATATTTATATAATTTAAATAAAACTTATATTTTAAAAACTAGAATAGAAATAAAAATATGTTACAATTTTATAAATAAAAATCTTAAAACTATATTTATATATAAAAAAATTTTCGGTTTTTGATTTTATGTTTTAAATAAAAACAAAATATTTAAATAAAACTTATAATTTTTTTATAAAATAAAAATAAAGAAACTTTATAAAACTTAAATATTTAACAAACTCTTAAAAATATTTATATTTTTGTTTTTCTTTTTATATTTTTAAATATTTAAAACGTATTTTTACAAAAGCGTATTTTTTTATATTAGCAAACTAAAAATAAATTTTTTTTTCTTTTTATTAGCGTTGCGCTTTCGGCGTTTAAGATCCCCGGCAGCGGCGCCAAAAATACTTGATGGTTAAAGCTAAGGGGTATAAAATACTATTAAATTTTAGCAGGAAATACTATTAAATACGATACAATTTTACACAAGATATTTATTTATTTATTGAATGGATATACTTAAACCTTGCTACAACACTTATAGGCAATGTACCTAATCGTACAGTAGTGTAGTTTTTAGTAAGTCCGGTTCGTTCCACAGGGAATCTTTTTCACAAAGCTTAACGCTATATTAGTTTTATTTTATAAAAATACAAATATATATATAAGTAATATTATTATTATAAAGGGGGGTTTTTACCGTTTAAAGACCGGTTTGTCGATTTTAAAAACTTTAGTTGCAGTTAAAACAAAATGTAAAATATTAAATAAATAAAAGACTTAATTTAAAGCGTAAAGTAAATAACGATAATGAAATTACGATAAATAAAAGTGCGATAAAATAAACTTGCGATAATTAAAAAGTACGATAATTAAAAGTGCAATTAAAACCAATAACAATAAATAAAAGTGCGATAATTAGAAGTACAATTAAATATAAAATAAAGGAAATTAAATATGAAATAAAAGAATTATGCTTATTTAAACTTCCGTAATCATGATGTTTGACGTGTTGATTTTAGTTTTATGCCCATGGGTTAATTGTCCTTTGTCCTGGATTATTTAATATGTCCGTCTGGTTTTTATCCATAACAGTCCATCAGTCATAAATATAAAGTGCGAGTGTCCTCGTCAAATTATCCTTATACCCGAAGTCAAATATTCCAACTAATTGGGGACTTACACTGTAACAAGATTTTAATACTTTGTTTAATAATTACACCAGGATGTCGACTGAGTGTAACCCAAGGTTTTAATACTTTGTTATCAATTATGCCAAGTGTCCTTGTACATAATTTCGCCCCTGTTTTAATAATTCTAGTGGCTATTAATCCATTCCCGTGTCCGGTTAAATGAACGATTATTCGTACATATAAATATCCCGCCCATCGTGTACGATTGAGTGTATATGGTTATTTATAGGGACGTCCAATTGTAAATCTTTATATTAAAATTAACAAACTATCATTTAGTTAAA
Source organism: Rutidosis leptorrhynchoides (assembly GCF_046630445.1). Taxonomy (NCBI): domain Eukaryota; kingdom Viridiplantae; phylum Streptophyta; class Magnoliopsida; order Asterales; family Asteraceae; genus Rutidosis; species Rutidosis leptorrhynchoides. The sequence continues at coordinate 61,176,891 of NC_092343.1, forward strand.
CAAATATAAAGCCCATTAATAGCCCATAGTCTAATTTCCACAAGTGTCGTTCTTTTGTCCAAACCCCAATTATGGTACAAAGCCCAATTACCCAATTTTAGTAATTAGCCCAACATCATGATTACTTCGTTTTAAATAAGCATAATAATAACTTAGCTACGAGACATTAAATTAAAAAGGTTGAACATAACTTTCAATGATTAAAAATAGCGTAGCGTTACACGGACAGAATTTCGACTTACACCCTTACAACATTCGCTAACATACCCTTATTATTAGAATTATAATTAAAATTAAAATTAAATTATATATATATATATATATATATATATATTACGTTTACATATAGAGAAAGAGAGATTTTAGGATATTTTTGCGATCAAACTGCGTTTGCTTTTATAGGGAATTGAGTCCAGGGGAACTCCGCGAGTCGCGTAATTTTTTGCCTTCAAACTCCGCAACTCGCGGAGTTTGAAATTACAGCTCACCCAGCTTTGGCTCTTTGTTTGCAGACGATTTATAAATATATTATAATATATATATTAATTTTAAGAATTAATTATATATTATATTATATTTATATACATAGTTAACTTGTAATTTTTAGTCCGTTGCGTCGAGTGTTGAGAGTTGACTCTGGTCCCGGTTTCGGATTTTCGAACGTCCTTGCGTACAATTTAATATCTTGTACTTTGCGCTTTGAATCTTGTACTCTTGCAATTTGGAGACGTTTCTTATCAATAATTGGAACCTCTTTGATTGTATTTTGTACTTTTGAGCTTTTTGGTCGTTTGCGTCTTCAATTCGTCGAATCTGTCTTTTGTCTTCACCTTTTATTATTTTAAACGAATATTACTTGTAAATAGAACAATTGCAACTAAAAGCTTGTCTTTCTTGAGGAATAATGCTATGAAATATATGTTCGTTTTTAGCATTATCAAAGATCAAACTAAAGAACTATGTTCTACAACTCAAGATCTTGATTTCATAAGTTTACTTTCAAGTTTGTAACTTAATATTAGTTTTAAAGTTCATATATGTGTTAGATCTAAGACTTTGATGTAACTTTGGTTCATCAAAACACTTGCAACACTTAAGTGAGTTGTGCTTCATGTCTTAGACTTACACTTGGGTTATGATGGTCAAACCTTGGTTAAAATGATGCAAACACATCAACGAGTTGTACACTTGAAGCTACATGCATCAAGGATGAGAACCGTGATAAGCATCGAACACCAAGAACCACCGGAACCTACTGACCTGTCTGTTTTCTGTATTCTGGGTCTGATCAGTAAGACCTGGGCTGTTGTGATTATGATTTTCAAATAGATCTGTTCGAGTAGATAACTTTTCATATAGGACTCGTCTTAATCCGAGTTACGGTTTAGGATTTATGGCCCTCCGATCGTCACTATGTCCTTTTAACGTTGTGCAGAAATTTCTGACCTACTCGCACTTAGACCGTCGCCACAGTCAAATTAAGACGAGTTTGCTTCTGTAAATTTTACCACACTTAAAGGACTCATATACGGAGTCATGGCCATTAGTCTCACCTTAATTCAGTAAGGGTAGAGGCCGTGGTGACTGATCGAAGTCAGATTTTGTTTTAAACTACTTTCATGAACGAAACTTACTTTACGCCTTTTGTTTGATGATGAATGATGATGACCCTTAAGACCTTATTTACATACTTTTAAACCTATTTGGAAGATTTACTGACTTAGTACTATTTGACTTAGGTTGAGGACCCGTTTGGACAACCTTCATTACTTGCTTACTTTCCGAGTCATACTTTACCGCTACTTTATCATTGTGAGTTATAACATTCCCTTTTTACTTTAACTTATTTTGGGAACTGAGAATACATGCGGATTTTATGTTTTACATACTAGGCACGAGTACTTAAACTTTATATATGTGTGGGTTATATAATGGCAGAAACATTCCCTTTAGCTTGGTAACGTTTAGTCATTAGTTTTTGAACCGGTGAACGCGAATCTTAGATATGGATCCATAGGGTTTGACATCCCCACTCGGGCTAGTAGCGCTAGCATTTAACGGGTGTTTAATACTTCGTAAACATACGCACTTTCCAAGTGTACTTTCAGGAGGTATAAACGTTAAGTTAGTTACCAAGTGCCCACGGTTAACATATACTTTATCATACTGTTTTGAAACGCTCTTTGTAGCACTGAAATCTCGTGGCCTACCTTACATACTGTTATACTTAAACTATAGCTCACCAACCTTTGTGTTGATGTTTTTAAGCATGTTTTTCTCAGGTGCTTAAGGTTATTTGCTTCCGCTGTCGTGCTAGTCTTGCCGTAGACACCCGCTGCTCTAGTGTTATCACCGCATGAACTGTTTATCTTGCATTCAAACTTTAATACATTTGAACTATGTTTTGTAACGACCTAAGGGTCACATACATTTATTCATGCTTTTTATTCGTAGAAGCATACTGTTGGTGTAAAACATTTGATGTCGGTTATGACGTCACCTTTTTATCGTGAATGCAACTTCTTTTATTACAGCATGTAGTACTTAACATTGTAATGATCCTGTTGTTGATGATTCGTACACGATGGTTTTGTAAGGGGCATCACATTTGGTATCAGAGCATTGGTTGTAGGAAATTAGGTTGCATTAGTGAGTCAAAGACCGACCCGATTAGGATTCACTAATAGGACTAATCTATAACTTGCTAGTTTACGTGTTTCTACTGAACTTACTGAATGCTGATGCTTACTTTTACTGCTGTATGCCGTATGATATTACATGATTTCACTACTGTATGATATTACTTGCTTTCGATTGCATGCTACTTCTGTACGATTCATTATTATTGCCATGCTACTTATTGTTATACATGATTTAAACTGTTGGCCTAATACGTGCTTGCTTTATGACTTACTGACATGGAAAATTTATTTTTCCTTGTTCAGATGTCGGATGTTCCACCTGATATCATTTTGGGCAGTTTAGACTCGTCAGCCACCCCACCTGCTGCTGCTGCCGACACACCGATCCCGACACGCACCAGTGACCCCGGCACTTCGTCTTCCGGGACTAGCAGCCAGCCGCCTGCACCAGTGGCTACTATTGACGGACACGTGGAATCTACGGAGATTCCAGCTCTGTCTGCTCCCGGACCCTCGGAGCCACATCCCCACATCGGTGGTGTTGTGATTCCCGCGGAGTTCGGGGAAGGGCCATTCCGTAACCGTAACCTAATGGACGTTTAGTGCCGATTCCGCCAGGCAGACACAGAGAGATGTTGGCCGCCTTCGGACTGCCAGTTTAGCCACCCGTGCCACCACCACATGATTCGGATGACTCATCATCGGCCGATTCTTCATCAGATGATTCTTCATCAGACTCCAGTGACGACGAGGACCCTGCTGATATACCTATTCAGCCACCCTCCACCCCGCCGAAGAAGCGGTATCGCTTCGACGGTACCATCATTCCAGGGATCAACGGAGGCCGTGCCTTCACTGACGCATTTGGTCGGCGTCGTAGGGTTACTGCTCGTAAGCGGCTTGTGCCGTACCCTGCTGACCCACAAGTGCGTAAGACACCCCTTTACGTACTGACTATTTCTGGAGCCAGAACGTCTGCACCCCGTTTCGTGCGGTCTGCACCACCCGCACCCCCGGCACCACCCGCACCCCCGGCACCACCCGCACCACCTGCCCCACCATCTCCCTCTAACGAGGAACTGAGGAGGGAGGTGGGAATCCTTCGAGCTCGGGTTATTGAGTTCGAGGAGCAGTTGGCTCAGGTTTTAGACATCCTACACCCACCTTCACCGTAGGACCATTTGTATTAGATTTCATGATGTAATCTAGTTGTAGTTTCATGTTTCACTTATGTATTGTACGAATCTATCATGATGTATGAAACTTATTATTAATGAATGGAAACTTTGTGATGTTACTTTTTGCACAAGTGTTCTATTTACATTACTGTATGGTGTTTTGCGGTACTTGTATCAACTTGCGTTACTTAATTAACATGTGTTGTGCTGTTTACATGTTGGTTGTTATATACTATATTATTATATATTGAATGCTGGATTTTGACTTGAGTCAAAATGTTTGTATAGAACACCATGGCTAATGGTCGATCCACACCTACTGCTGCTCAAATTGAAGAGATGATCCAAGAACGTGTAGCCGCAGCCATTGAGGAAATGCAACCCCAAGCTCCACCGCCACCGCCACCACCACCGGTTATTCAACCCGTTCAAAATGGGTATACTTACAAGGAATTCCAGAGCTATAAACCGCATAACTTCAGTGGAACCAAGGGACCGGTTGGTCTCACCAGATGGTTCGAGAAACTTGAATCAGTATTCCGAGTTAGCAACCGTTCGGAGGACAACAAAACCAAAGTTGCTTCTTGCACGCTGTCTGATGGCGCGCTCACATGGTGGAACACAATGGCACAGGTACAAGGCATTGATGAGGCGTATGCTACGCCATGGGAAGAATTTAAATGTGCCATGATTGAGGAGTATTGTCCGAGAACCGAAATCCAAAAGATGGAAATGGAATTCATGCAGTTAAAGGCCGTTGGGAACGACCTTGATGGTTACAACAGGAGATTTTTGGAACTAGCCCTGATGTGTCCGACAATGGTCACCCCAGAATTCAAGCTAATGGAGAGATACTTCTGGGGACTCCCTAAGAGCATTAAGGGAAACGTCACCTCATCCAAACCACCAAATGTTCCCGAAGCAATGCGCATGGCGCATACTTTAATGAATCAGATAACCATCGATGAACCGGACAAAACTAAGTCTGAAGCGGGTACTAGTGAGAAGCGCAAATGGGATAACCACAACAACAACAACAATAACAATAGGGGAAGGAACTATGATCAAAACCCTGCGAAACGACATGAGGGTTTCAGAGGAAACAACAACGGTGGAAACCCCAACCCTAACAACAACACCAACTCCAACCCGAACTACAAGGGAACCTTACCACAATGCAAGAGGTGTTACAAACACCACACTGGGTATTGCAATGTTGTCTGCGAGAAGTGCCAACGGTCTGGGCATGTTGGAAAAGACTGCAAGGTCACCACTTTGAATGGGAAGCCGAACACCAATGGACCGAAGAAGTGCTATGAATGCGGGCAGACGGGCCATTTCAGAAATGCGTGTCCAAATAAGCGAAAAGATGGCGGACCACCGCGCGCTAGAGCTTTCAATGTTAATGCAAGGGACGCACGCGAAAACCCCAACTTGGTGACAGGTATATTCAAAATCAACAATCTTTTAGCTTCTGTCTTGTTTGATACTGGTGCGGATAGAAGTTATGTATGTAGACATTTTTGCGATAAGATTAATTGGTCATTAGTCCCGTTAAAAGAGAGTATACTTGTCGAGGTCGCCAATGGAAAACATGAAAAGGTTGACCATATTAGTCGTGGAGCTATTATCGACATAGCTGGTGCAGATTTCGAAATTGATTTGATACCCATCAAATTGGGAAGTTTTGACGTGATCGTCGGTATGGATTGGTTGAGTAAGATAAGGGCCGATATTATATGTGGAGATAAAGCACTTCGCATACCACAAGAAGACGGTGAGCTGCTAATCATCTACGGAGAGAGATGTACCTAGAAGTTGAACCTCATTAGTTGCGTGAAAGCACAAAAGATTATGAAGAAGGGACGTCTTGCTGTCCTAGCGCATGTAAAAACAGTAGAAACTGAGGTGAAGAGCGTGAACGACGTTTGAATTGTGAACGAATTTTCTGATGTCTTCCCTGAAGAATTGCCTGGATTGCCGCCGGCGAGAGCCGTAGAGTTTCAGATTGATTTAGTGACAGGAGCTGCACCTGTAGCTCGCGCACCTTATAGACTCGCCCCTTCCGAGATGCAAGAATTACAGAGTCAACTACAAGATCTGTTAGATCGAGGATTTATCCAACCAAGTTTCTCGCCATGGGGCGCACCTGTGTTGTTTGTGAAGAAGAAGGATGGATCCTTCCGTATGTGTATCGACTACCGTGAACTCAACAAATTGACTATCAAGAATCGGTATCCTCTTCCCAGAATTGACAATCTTTTTGATCAACTACAAGGATCGAGTGTCTACTCAAAGATCGATTTACGATTCAGTTATCACCAGTTGAGGGTGAAGGAAAGTGACGTGATGAAAACTGCGTTCAGAACTCGTTATGGTCATTATGAGTTTCTTGTGATGCCATTCGGGTTGACAAACGCACCTGCCGTGTTCATGGACCTTATGAATCGTGTCTGCAAGCCGTACTTGGATAAGTTTGTTATCGTCTTCATAGATGATATCCTCATCTACTCTAAGAGCGAAGAAGAGCATGAGAAACACCTCCGACTAGTACTTGAACTCTTGAGACAAGAGCAACTTTACGCCAAATTCTCCAAGTGTGAATTTTGGTTGAAGGAAGTTCAATTTCTGGGTCATGTTGTGAGCGACCAGGGTATCAAAGTTGATCCCACCAAGATTGAAGCTATCAGCAAGTGGGAGACCCCCACTACTCCGACGCACATTCGCCAATTCCTAGGTCTCGCTGGTTACTACCGAAGGTTCATTGAAGGATTTTCTCTGATCGCGCGTCCTTTGACCGCGCTGACTCACAAGGGCAAGAAGTTCATTTGGGAACCCGCACACGAATCAGCATTTCAAACTTTGAAGAAGAAGTTAACCACCGCACCTATCCTATCGCTTCCCGAAGGCAGTGACGACTTTGTTGTTTATTGCGATGCATCGAAAAGTGGTTTTGGTTGTGTACTGATGCAACGATCAAAGGTTATCGCTTATGCCTCACGACAACTGAAGATTCACAAGCGGAACTACACTACGCATGATCTTGAACTTGGAGCCGTTGTCTTTGCACTCAAATTGTGGAGGCACTATTTGTATGGAACTAAGAGCACTATCTTCACCGATCACAAGAGTCTCCAACACATATTCGATCAGAAGCAACTGAATATGAGACAGCGTCGATGGATCGAGACGCTCAACGACTACGATTGTGAACTCCGTTATCACCCTGGCAAGGCCAATGTTGTAGCTGACGCTTTAAGCCGAAAGGAGAGGACGGCACCTCTTCGTGTTAGGGCTCTGAACATCACCATCCATTCGAACCTCAACAGCCAGATCAGAGTAGCCCAAGATGAGGCTCTCAAGGAGGAGAACATATCTCACGAACATTTGAATATACATGTCTCTCGATTCGAGGTTAGGGAGTCTGGACTCCGATGTTATGCCAGAAGAATTTGGGTACCACTTTATGGAGATCTACGGAACCTTATACTTGATGAAGCACACAAATCGAGGTATTCGATTCACCCTGGAGCAGGCAAGATGTACCATGATCTTAAAGAACAGTATTGGTGGCCGAATCTTAAGAAGGACGTTGCAACTTATGTTGGGAAGTGTTTGACTTGCTCGAAGGTTAAAGCCGAGCATCAGAGACCTTCTGGTTTGCTTCAACAACCAGAAATCCCACAATGGAAGTGGGAACGGATAACAATGGATTTTATCACCAAGCTACCAAAGACGGTGGGCGGATACGATACCATTTGGGTTATTGTTGACCGCCTCACCAAATCTGCACACTTCCTAGCAATGAAGGAAACTGATACAATGGAAATACTTGCTCATCTATACATCAAGGAGGTTGTATCTCGTCATGGTGTACCTTTATTGATCATCTCATATCGCGATCCCCGTTTTGCTTCTAGATTTTGGCGTTCTTTGCAAGAAGCCATGGGAACTCGTCTTGACATGAGTACTGCTTATCACCCTCAGACCGACGGGCAAAGTGAACGAACGATTCAGACCTTGGAAGACATGTTGCGTGCATGTGTCATTGATTTTGGAAAGGCTTGAGAAAGACATTTTCCACTCGCCGAATTTTCGTACAACAACAGTTATCACTCGAGCATTAATGCCGCGCCTTTTGAAGCATTGTATGGCCATAAGTGCCGATCTCCTATTTTTTGGGCCGAAGTAGGCGAAAAGCAAATCACCGGACCCGAGGTAGTCCACGAAACGACGGAGAAGATTGCTCAGATTCAAGCTAGACTTAAGACTGCCCGCGATCGCCAAAAGAGTTATGCTGATCTTAAACGTAAAGACTTTGAATTCAACGTCGGTGATCGTGTAATGTTGAAGGTTGCACCTTGGAAAGGTGTGATCCATTTTGGATAACGTGGAAAGTTAAACCCACGATACATTGGTCCTTTTGAAATCTTGGAACGTGTTAGACCCGTTGCTTACCGTTTGGATCTACCAGCACAATTGAGCTCAGTTCATCCTACCTTCCACGTGTCAAACTTGAAGAAGTGTCTTGCTGCACCTGAACTTATCATTCCACTTGAAGAACTTACAATTGACGACAAACTCCATTTTGTGGAAGAGCCTGTTGAAATTATGGACCGTGAGGTCAAGGCTTTGAAACGCAACAAGATTCTGATTGTACGAGTACGATGGAATGCCAAACGAGGACCTGAGTTTACCTGGGAGCGAGAGGATCAAATGATGCGGAAGTATCCTCACCTTTTCCCGACTCCTCCATCTACCTCAGCTTAAAATTTCGGGACGAAATTTTCTTTAACAGGTGGGTAATGTAACGACCCTGGATTTTCCAACTTTTATTTATTAATAATTGTTATTATTAATACTTGTGATAAAACAAATGTATGTTATTACATTTACATGTTGCCATGATTGCCCGTACTTGACTTTAATTGCCCGAAACGTCTTTGTGACACGCGGAACTTTCACGAATAATATTTTTAGATATTATTTGCATTCATGATTAAGTTTTATTAATCATTTTATTTAACTAAAGTTGTTAGTTAGTTACTTGGGCTTTTAATTGGATAAACTTGTTAACTACATGCATACTTGTGCTTTTAATTGAACTTGGGCCTTTATTAGTATTAGTGGACTTTAGAAGCCCACCCTACATCTTAATGGACTTCATTAGTCCATGTCTTTCATGTGTAAGTATTACTTAGACTTGTAACTAGTTAGTTAACTTGTTAGGAATCTAGTTTACACATAATCCCCATGCGTGCATCCTCATTATCCAACTTTTAAGCTTTAACACATGAGTAACCATTGGACACTCCCTCCCCCCTCCTTTTTCTGCTGCAGCCGTGGGATACCATGGGTGGGAGAGGATTCAAATCTTTTTTTTTTACATTACTTGTTACTTGAATCCTCATTTCTCACAAACACACTTTTACTTGCTTTCGTTTTTACTCTCTTTTCTCTCAAGGTTTCTTTCTTTCTTGTAAGTAAATGGAACTTCTTTTTTCTTCTTCTTTTCTTACAAAACCGAATTACACACATGTATCATCATCATCTTTTGATCTTTGATGTTGTTTAATTACTTGAGATTTGTTGTTGTTGTTGTTACTTTGTTACTTGTTGTTATTTATTATTTACTTACAAATTTCAAGAATCAAACTTACTAGTTTTATTCTTCATTATATCTTGTATTTTCAAGAACACAAGAACATAAACTTACTAGTTTATGTCCTACACTTAATGTATCAAAAGTTTGTAAGTTCATAGTTGTTAAACTCATACTTGTAAGTCATGTTAGTAAACTTTAAAGTTTACTTTCTTAAAGATCAAACTATGGTTTGAATCTTTAAAGTATGAACAACCATGAACAAATTAACTTGTTTACTTAGTTTATGTCTTCATTTTATGCACTTTAATTTCATGTTTGTTGGTTGTTATTGGTCAAATGTTACTAGTTAACTTTGATCTCATTAATCTTGAACTAAAAGTTAACTTTGAAAGTTCAAGAACACACAAATAAGCTTTCTTTAATTATAACTTTGTACACTTATGTTAGATCTAGACTTTTGAGTCTTGGATCATCAAGATCAAACTAAAGAACTATGTTCTACAACTCAAGATCTTGATTTCATAAGTTTACTTTCAAGTTTGTAACTTATTATTAGTTTTAAAGTTCATATATGTGTTATATCTAAGACTTTGATGTAACTTTGGTTCATCAAAACACTTGCAACACTTAAGTGAGTTGTGCTTCATGTCTTAGACTTACACTTGGGTTATGATGGTCAAACCTTGGTGAAAATGATGCAAACACATCAACGAGTTGTACACTTGAAGCTACATACATCAAGGATGAGAACCGTGATAAGCATCGAACACCAAGAACCACCGGAACCTACTGACCTGTGTGTTTTCTGTATTCTGGGTCTGATAAGTAAGACCTGGACTGTTGTGATTATGATTTTAAAATAGCTCTATTCGAGTAGATAGCTTTTCATATAGGACTCGTCTTAATCCGAGTTACGGTTTAGGATTTATAGCCCTCCGATCGTCACTATGTCCTTTTAACGTTGTGCAGAAATTTCTGACCTACTCGCACTTAGACCGTCGCCACAGTCAAACGAAGACGAGTTTGCTTCTGTAAATTTTACCACACTTAAAGGACTCATATACGGAGTCATGGCTACTAGTCTCACCTTAATTCAGTAAGGGTAGAGGTCGTGGTGACTGATCGAAGTTAGCTTTTGTTTTAAACTACTTTCATGAACGAAACTTACTTTACGCCTTTTGTTTGATCATGAATGATGATGACCCTTAAGACCTTATTTACATACTTTTAAACCTATTCGGAAGATTTACTGACTTAGTACTATTTGACTTAGGTTGAGGACCCGTTTGGACAACCTTCATTACTTGCTTACTTTCCGAGTCATACTTTACCGCTACTTTATCATTGTGAGTTATAGCATTCCCTTTTTACTTTAACTTATTTTGGGAACTGAGAATACATGCGTATTTTATGTTTTACATACTAGGCACGAGTACTTAAACTTTATATATGTGTGGGTTATGTAACGGCAGAAACATTCCCTTTAGCTCGGTAACGTTTAGTCATTGGTTTTTGAACCGGTGAACGCGAATCTTAGATATGGATCCATAGGGTTTGACATCCCCACTCGGGCTAGTAGCGCTAGCATTTAACGGGTGTTTAATACTTCGTAAATATACGCACTTGCCAAGTGTACTTTCAGGGGGTATAAACGTTAAGTTAGTTACCAAGTGCCCACGGTTAACATATACTTTATCATACTGTTTTGAAACGCTCTTTGTAGCACTGAAATCTCGTGGCCTACCTTACATATTGTTATACTTAAACTATAGCTCACCAACCTTTGTGTTGACGTTTTTAAGCATGTTTTTCTCAAGTGCTTAAGGTTATTTGCTTCCGCTGTCGTGCTAGTCTTGCCGTAGACACCCGCTGCTCTAGTGTTATCACCGCATGAACTGTTTATCTTGCATTCAAACTTTAATACATTTGAACTATGTTTTGTAATGACCTAAGGGTCACATACATTTATTCATGCTTGCTATTCGTAGAAGCATACTGTTGGTGTAAAACATTTGATGTCGGTTATGACGTCACCTTTTTATCGTGAATGCAACTTCTTTTATTACAGCATGTAGTACTTAACCTTGTAATGATCCTGTTGTTGATGATTCGTACACGAAGGTTTTGTACGGGGCATCACACGGTAATTGTTGTAAGTGATTGCAAGTAAGTAGATTATATATGTGTGTGTATAATTATTGCATTCACTAAGCATTAGCTTACCCCTCTCGTTGTTTATCTTTTTAGATGCATGCGCGGAGAAGGGGAAGGGGGTTATAGGGCACTAGTTACCCATTGTTGGTTGCTTGTTGGAGCTTTTTGGAAGTCGACCTAGAGTTTTGGGTAGTTTAGCCCCAAACCATGTTCAAGTGTCGTTTGGATTAAAACTATCATTTGGAATGGGTCGAACTTGTATTACATTTGTTAAGGGCCTTGTGCCGTTTGTAAACATTAGACTTGTTGTATGATTTAAAGGGTTGTATTGAATGGGTTACACCTTTTGAATGGCGCGTATTTGTTTAAATAAAAAAAAATTGTCGTGTTGGTTACGGGTTGGGTTGTTTCAATATATATATATATATATATATATATATATATATATATATATATATATATATATATATATATATATATATATACTCATCATTATTATTATTATTATTATTATTATATAATTGCCATTTGTATCAATCGTGGATGTGATTTAGAGCGAAATCATTTATCGTAGTCTTTTTAAAAAATGTTTTTACCTCACGTTTTTAAATTTTAAATCATAATATATATATATATATATATATATATATATATATATATATATATATATATATATATATATATATATATATATTGAATTTTTGTACAAAAGAACTTAACAAAGCAATTTGTTAAGCAACACGCGTCATCAAACAATAAAGAAACACAAATAGGCGCGGTGACAATCTACAAGTTGCATATCTGTTGCAATAACATCGTTGTAACTTTTTTGTAGCTACATAAACATAGACAACTTTGGAGATTATATCTTTTGTAATTATCCAAGATTAATATAATTGTAATTACTTTTGGATTATGAATGGTTTATAAATGAATGAAATAGACTGTAAATGGTTTTTTAACTGTATGCAAACACGTGATGTATTAACTACTTATGGCAACAAACTGCCGTCAACAACAAATGCAAAATAGACATAGCGACGCGCGTCCACATACTTCTTGTTTGTTTATAATAATAGAAGTTGCTTTAAAAAAACAATTTTTATTAAGAATTACCTAGTTATTGGTGACCTTTTATATTTTTTCAATGAATTTTTAAGTATATTATATATATATATATATATATATATATATATATATATATATATATATATATAAAATATACATGGAGCAAAATATGAAATCGTATCGTTCAAAAGATCACCTTCCAATATCGATGGTGCACAAAAATAAATTTCAAAGTTGAATAGGACTACTCGAAAGGGCAAATAATTCGACCTCATACTCTACGTCATTTCTTATTTTTAAAAATATACATAAGAAAAACCACATGTACCACAACAAAATTAACTATAATATGAGTATATTTTCTTTACTTTCATTATTAATCTTAAAAAGAATATTTATATATTACTATTAATATTGTAACCCTAAATTAAAAATTAAATTTAATACTACAAACTTAATTATATATCTATAGTCCTAAGACACACTCGTTATGATTAACGCAAATGTGTTAGTGTTGTGTAATGTATGAGAGAATTACACTGATATAACATTATTGTGAGGGAGTATTTCGGGAAGTGTTGTAAGATATAGTTAAATGTAATTGGTAGTTGAGTAAAATAATAATGTATTTTTAAATCTCGTATAAAAGAAACATACACTAATACTATGTGATGGGAGTTTTAATGTTGTAGTTTATGTGGTTTATCCCCTCCAACGCCCCAACAAGACTTAAAAGACAACACTAACATACAGCTTAGGCATGAGTGTTGGGTTTGCCACGTAAACAACAATGATTCCTTTTTTTAATAGTAGTTCGGGATTATCCATGGGGGACTAAAACACCCACACGTTCATATCTCGTAGTTGTATAATCCGCCTCAACTGCTGCCCAAGAGGAAACTCGGCCCAATCCGAGGGCATGGGCGATAAAACCCCCTTCTCCCACTGCCCCCGCAACGTGATGTGTGAAAGGCACAATTGGTTAAATTCAAGGTTAAGGGGCAACCTTGTGTGTAATGTTGCACCTCAATGGAGTCGAACTCCTGAACTCTCGATAAGAGAGACAAACCACTACCCATGAGCTATAACACAAGGTTCAACAATGATTCTGTTAGTACGTAGGTGTTGTGTTTGCCAGATACACTATTATAGACATAATCTTCATAATCTTTCATTGTGTGATATATATCGTATTTAACGCAATGGTGAGTCTAGTAGTGTACCCGTGGGGTCACGAGACTCTACTAATTTGAAAATTTTTAGTAGAAAATACTCTTTAAATTGTATATGACACCACTAAATTTAACCTCAGGAGCCCATATATTTTTCAAATGTATAGTTTTTCTTTTAAATTGTCTACTCGGAAACAATATATTTTTCAAGATTTAAGTTTTTTGAAAGTAAACTACCACTAAATAACATTCAAATATAATTAATAGTAAAAAAAATTCGGGACCCCATTGTGTTTTAATCCTAAAATGGCCACTGATTTAACGTCACGTCATTTTCTTTTAAAGGTGTTTTTAACCTCTGTACTGGCCTATTACTTTCTTTTAAAGTTGTTTTTATGTGTTCTAGTAACCTACGAGTATTAATTTTATTTAACAAAAGATATTAATCACTCTTATAATTATTTGATTTTTTACCCCCGTTATTCTAAATCCCTGGATCCGCAACTCACTTCTACTTCCACAAGTGGTGTAAGAGCATCCGGTGTCTGCCGTCTTTTTTCGGCGTCGGCCAAAATCGACGGTTAGATCGACGGTCGGTCGACACCGGACCGGCGTCAATCTCGGCGTCGGTTTCCAAGGTCGAGACGTGGACGGTGGAAAAACTAGCCGTTGTTGACTGTTTTTAAATTTTTTAGCGGTTTGAAAACGGCTATTTTCTTTCTTTCTTTTTATTATTTATTTTTTCCTAATTTCATTTTATTCTTATATATATACATCTATATTTTACAAACACTTCACAACTACATTTCATTTCTAATTCGTACCTTCTCATTCTATATCTTTAAATCCAATATTTTTAATCAAACATGAATCCCTGCTCCAATAACTCAAAAGATCCCAACTACATTTACAGCGTATCTAACCCATACGGTCACAATTTTAATTGGTCGGAATTTTACGAAATGCATCCCGAAGTACCATCACAAACCCACGTACCACAAACTCGAATTTCACCCGATGAGTACGCAAGTTACATGGAATAGAAAAGGGAAAGGAGTATGCAAGCGAATATCAAATCAACGAAATGTTCAGTCACATGAACAATCATTCACTCGATCTGTTGAAGACGAGGTTCCTACACCAACATCCGCAAAGGCAAGGGAAAATGGAAAGGGAAAGCGTAAAGAAAAAGTTGGAGTGCGTCTAGGCGAAACACACCCGCACATGTCACTCAAAGCACTTGGAACGAATGGGACGAGTTACGATTGGCGAAAAGTTGGATTATGGTTTTCGAATATTCGATGGACGGGAACACAAGGGCAGGTATATATTAATAATTATTTACGTTTTTGTATATATATATATATATATATATATATATATATATATATATATATATATATATATATATTGAAAGGCGTATATATATAGATATACATTTATATTTATATATTAAACTATATGTATATGTATTATTATTTATATATTTACATATACATACTTACATACATATATATTATTTATATATTTACGTTTGTATATATAGTATTTATTTATATTATTACGTATATATATAATTACGTATGTGTATATATGTTATACTAACATTTTAAAACGTTTGTAGGGCATAGTTTTTGACAAATGGTGTACCATGAGTATCACACACGGATACCACCATTTACTCGAACAAAGGATGCGTTGTCATTCAAATGGACAAAGTTGAATGCCGATTGCAATAAATATAACAATGTTGTGAAGTGTATGTTTAATGAAAGAAGGAGTGGAGAGAATGATCTTGATTTTCGTGATAGGTGTGACGCAATGTATAGGATTGAGGAGCACAAAAATTTCACGACTCATCGGGCGTGGAACTTTTTGAAACAACAAGCCAAAGTGGCTACATCCGGATCCGGTTGTAATTGATATGCGAAATAAGAGACGTGAACCAATTGTTGAAGAAGTAGTTGGAAATAATTCGGTTGACTTGAATCAAGATGACGAGGCAAACCCAAGTAACTCAAACACAAACTAAGAAATGTATGGTCGTGATCGATTGGCCCGTCCACCGGGTAAGCCGAGGAAGTCAAGGAAAAAGTCGAGTGATTCTACACCGTCGGGATCATCTCGTGAGTCGTTGCATTTGTCCATGAAGAAAAATCATGATACGGTAGCCGAACGAAAAAGAATGTATTATGAATCAAAGCATGTTGAAGTGGAAATGAGGACGTTAGCGATTGATATGACTGAAGATGACAAGAAGTTCATCGAGATACAGAAGGCGTTGATCAAACGCAACGCGTGGAAGAGGTTTGAGGAGGTCCAAGAGTTGTCTACGGATTCGGACGAGGAGTAGTTTATTTTTTTGTTCTAATTAAGTTAAGAGTATGTGTGCTTGTTTAATAATCTTAATCATATTGTTTTTTTAATCTTTTTTTTAGGAACGTACTTTTTTTAATTAATGAAATATGTTTGTTTTATATATTATTATTATATAATAATTTTTAAATAACTAAATAAAATATTAAAACTTAATTAAAAAAATTTAAAAATAAAAAATTTGATACTGAAATTAATGGACACCTCTACCTTACATTGTTAGTCAATTTCAAGGTCCATTTTAAACATTGAAATGGACTTTGGTAGAAGAACATGAACACTTGTGCTCTAATATATAGAATTCTCCATATTTTATTTTTATATTATTTTTACCTTGACAGGTTGTTAACAGTAATAAAAATCATACGGAGTAATCCATTACTCGGATTATGTACCGCAGACCTTTTAAAAGGAAAATCTATGCTTGACAAGGTTAGCCAAGACAGTCCTACTTTTGCGGACAGTTGAACAAGTTGCAATACAGAGTGTACAACTAATTTTACTTGAAAGTTAGGTAGAATTTTAATGAAGGATGTCATATTTCAATTGATTTAAAACTGTCCATCATTCGGTTAAATTTAAAAAGCATGGTTCGGACATTGCTAGAAATACATAAACTTATTTATGATTTGGGTAACGAGTTAAATCGTGTCAGGTCAAATTATTTATAATTTTGTTCGATTTACTCACTTATTCCCTGTGTTAGAGATAATCGGTTAAGGAAATACAAGATATTTCCACATCGAAAACTAATAGAAAGAAATGTATGTATATATGCTTATGGGAATCTTCCTATATCACTAATTGGTTTTAGAGCAATGTGGAATTCATGAACATATATGTCGTACATGTTGGTGGACCTGAAACGATCCTACACGTGGTAGCAGGAAGATATTAAACGAGATGCAAGAAGATGAAATTCGGTAGCAAGGGGATGATCAGCGATGCTCGTCAAGCACAACCGATATGCTTATGGGAACCCCCAAGAAATGTATGTATATATGCCTTATGAGAACATGTTGGTGGACTTGAAACGATCTTACACACTAGACAATTTTAAAGATTTGAGTATTATTGTTATTTGTTAATTACGTCTCACGTGAATCTTTGCATGATTTTGTTCATAATAGTGGTATGTAAACAACTTACTACTAATCATCCAAAATCTCCAACTACAAAGTACTACAAACTTAATTTACAAATTCAACTTTGAATTAATGCACCTAGTCGTTATCATTTTACAAATTCAATCAATCAGTTGAAGGTTCAAGACTCTCTTAAGCACGAAAATGTAAATATTCTCGTATCCTTCACTTTCTATTGTTATTTTCATATATTAGATACTGAACAAAGTTAAGACAAGAATCACACAAGATAGTCTTTTTTTCGAAAAGCTAAAATATTATTAAAACCCGCAAGACGCGAGCAACCGACAAGAATACAAAAACACACCAAACAACATCAAGGAAAAAAAGCCTACAAGAACACCACCATCAAAACAAAAAACGAGACTAGCCGCCTACAAATTAAACAATGATGGAGGTCGGATTTGACCTCCAGTCTTCGAATGTGCCTTGCAACAATCTAGATCTATTTGCTAGCCACAAGTACGTTAATGCTTTAAGGTTCACCATGATATCTTCATTAAGAATTCTATCTCTCGCCTCCGAAGGAGAATGAACAAGTTTATTACGCCATTTCCAAATCAACCACAAAAGAGTTAACCTTGAAGCTAGGAAAGCTTTGTTTGCGTTGCCCGATTCTAGATGATAATTTGCCGCACTCGTTGCATTATTCAGCCCATTTGAACACCACGATAAAAGATTCCGCCAAAGAGGGATTGTACACTTACAATTAACGAAAAGATGCTCAATATCCTCCTGACCGTCACACAAGATAGTCTAGTTGTAGACGATCTTATGACCTTACACTATATCTCAGATGCAAATCTCATTAGCAACAATTTGAAGTGGCTAAATAAATGGTTGAAAACTGTTACATGATAACACAGTTAAACAACATACATTTTAATAACACATTTTAATACAACACTGATCCTCTTAAAAATAAAGAATAGAAAAAAAAAACTCATTTGTTTACCAATTTAACATAAGTAAGACATTGTATATCTTCAAGCAATTAACAATGGTGTCAATAAATGGATAAATAACATAGTACATGTTATTCAAACTAACAAACTTTTGTTATAAAAAATTATGTACAATGACATTTAATATATATATATATATATATATATATATATATATATATATATATATATATATATGATTCTTCTCACATTTTTACTTTTTGGATGTGGTGTCGTTTTTTCATGTGTAAGTGAGTAAGTAGTATGATGGAAAGTCACATTACATTGCTTTCCCCAACATTACATGTTACTCACTTTGTCCTTGTTACTAAAATTATGATACAAATTTAGTGGCCTACCATACGGCATTATGAAACAACTAGTTTTATGAGATGGGCTTAGTCAATGGGCTTTTCCTTACGCACCCATTACTACTCAGGCATGACTTGTACATTCTTGTATACAAGTACATTATTCTACCTTTTTTTATAAAATTTAAATTATTGTAATAGTAAAAAGTAATTATTGTGTGCTTAAGATCTTTGACTAGATAATACGAGTACCTATATAACACATGGAAATGAACCTTTCAAAGGTACTACTTTGTGACATTTCATTATCAATTGGATAAATAATGTCTTAACCTAGTTATAATTTCTTTAAACGTCAAAATTTATTAAACCACCCTCCTAGTGAGAAATTAAGAAGGGGAAAACCACAATATTACATCACTTTGCTTTTAGAAGTCAATCGTTCCAACTTCAATTTCTTTACCTCTACCAATAATCCAATTAAAAGCTTACTATCGTACAAGAATCGAATAATTCATTATCCTTTAAAGAAGAAATGGCGAATAAAATGGCGTTACGAAATCTCCAAATCATCCAAGTAGTAGCCGCGAAAATAGCATACATGTGATTTTTCCTATTCGATGAAGCATGCCAATCTTGGTACGACTATATCCATTCGGACCAACCGTTGCAACTTGGCATTAAAATGTCAACCCAAACACGCACAAGCCTCCACAATTCAGTCGCAACTTAACACGTGAATAAAACATGATCCAATGCCTTAACCCGATACGGACAAAGTAAGCACTCTGTAGGAACTGGGGGGGGGGGGGGGGGTGTTGAATAGTTTCGAAACACAAATACTTTATTTTTTTCGGTTTAGATGTTACACGATCGACTTTACGGTCGACCGTGATTAGACCGTGCATGTTATGTTCAACAATGATTTTGTTTTGTTTCAAATTTAAAACACTAGTTTTGACAAAATAGTACACTTGTGTTTGTTAGACTATATATGAAATAATGTAAATTGCTCAAACACAAAGATTTATAGTGGTTCGGGTGGATGTTAACTAATCCACCTTAATCCACTCCTCGATTCACTAATCGAGAGTTAGTTTCACTAAGCATTTCTCCAAACCCGATGGAGATCCGTTTTCACCAAATGATCTCTAATAAGTCACACCAACTTACTTAGATTAAACTTGTCTTCACCTTGGACAAGTATTAATTCCCAATGAAATTAATCATCTTTCTATATCCCTTTAAGGAAGAAGAATCACTAAGTCAAGTGATGCTCTTTTCACAAGATCAATTCTCCTAACTCGATCTTTCATAGTTCTTCAATAGGTCATACCAACCTTACTTAGATCCCTTTAAGGAAGTTGAATCACTAAGTAAGATAGTGTTTCTTATCACAAGAACTATTAAACTTCCTTGATCTCCTAAGGAAGTATCTCACAAAGTAAACTTAAAGATACAAATGATAAGCACAAAGTTTACATCAAGATTCTATAAATTAAGTAGAATCTCTCTTCCTCTTTTCATGATCTCTCAAATAATATGTGGTTGAAGCTTAAGAGATCATCTTGATTTGTATGTGAAAGTGTGTTGGAAAGAGGTGGTTTGCAAGTATCACCAAGTCTTAGCTTTTATAGATCAAAAAGCTCCTAGTGAAATATATTCGTTGGTGAGTTTTCTTCTTCATCTCTTTTGTCTTGTTTCTTCTTAATATTACCTACACAAAAGAGTTAGAATAAAGGTGCTCTTAACTTGCACATTATGTTACTTACAAATCCACTCTTGTCTTTTCTTCTTTGTTTGGGCATATCTTGGCTTTTGCACTTAGATGTTGACTTATGAAGAATGCATCAACTTGTGAGAGATTGGGGACCATTTAAGCAAATTGTATCCGTTGATGATGAATACATATAGTCACCTTCTTTACTTTAATACTTGATATAGACCCTACAAAAGCTCGTTAGAAAGATAGCATCTTTTGACTTTCTTCTTGTGTTAGGAGTCCATGAAGCCAAAGAAGAAACAAACAAATATTGATGACACCATTTCACTAGCCATGTACAACATACTTGAAGTCTTTTGGATTTATTCCATGAAATTGACTTGTTGGATTTATTCCATGAAAGTGACTTGTTAGATTTATTTCATGAAAGTGACTTGACACCAACCAAAGGTATAAGTCTTCCATTATTGACTTTCCATCTTACTTACCAAAAGATGACTTTTAAGTTTCTTAAAAAATACCAAAGAGGAAGGTATCTTTTCTTAATACTTTTGTCATTGATTCCAAAAGAGGTAAATGCTGATTTTTGCTCCATGATAATTGGCAAGCTTTCAAAGACCATATCACAAGTCTTCCATGCATTTATCAACATTTGGTTGCAAGCATATACTTTCATTGGTTACTTACAACCTTCCAAATAAGACCAATTTGTTTTACATGAAGACTTTTGAGAGTTTACACTAAACTCTTATTAAGCATGTAAGTAATGCTTAATAGTTAATTAAGTGGAGAGCATCTCTTTAATTGGGACTTTAATGACCATCTTAAATATTTCATTACTTAAAAAAAAAAAACTTTTAAAAAATACTTTTAGCCATACTTGTGTGTTTAATTATTAATCACAAGCTAAAAGTGTCACTAAGGCGTCATTAAGTGTGATTAACCAATACTAGTATTTTAGTGACCAAAACTCATTTGAATATGAAGGAGGCAACTATTCTAAGCATGTTTAAATGAGTTTTGTAAATTATAGATGCCCCGAAGTAGTCAAACATTTTTTGATCAAAAATTCGGACAGAAGAAACTGCGATCGACCCACGGCTGACCGTGGAGTCGACCGTGCACCTTGTTTCGTAGAACCAAGGTACAGGGCATCCCAATTTCTGACATGCGGTCGACCGTGGATCCAGCCGTACTCCTTCAGTGTTTTTCAAATGACTCTTTTGACTTAACTATTTTGTGCATTGGTCGTTTGCTAGAGATTGTGTAGGCTTGTGAACTTGTGTTGTTCTATACGTTGTTTAAGCACACAAGACATGGTGTCATCATCAAAACAAAGTGGTTAACATTTTGAATATTATCATTGGATCACTAACCAACACACTCGATATCTTCAATTTCCATGTCACGAGCCGAAAAATTGAGACGAGTTGGTAGCCCGTCGAAAGCAACCTTCCAAATAAAAATATTCACTTCCCAAGACAAAATTTTCGACCACGTCGTAGTGATATAACCAACTGGCAGATAATTTGTAATAGACTGATTTCGGGGCTTGATATAAGATTACTATTATGCCCTTAGGTTAATGTTGTGTTTTAATAAGTGTGTTTATTTTGATTATATGTTAATAGTATATTGATGATGCAGTTAGATTCGTTTTGTGACAAGGGTCACTACAAATATTTGTTTGTTAGATTTGGACCCTATTATGGCTGCCTAATGATATGCGTTAGTTATGTGAAAGCTGATAAATACCCTTGTGATATGGGGTATGAGTTTAATACATATTTATGTGTTGTAACAACCCAACTTTTTCGACTTGTTTTTGTGCCTTGTGTTTTTGCGAAACTGCGTATTTGTGCGTACTGTGCTACTTTATACTCTGGAATCTTTATGTCACGACCCTACTTTTTCCGTTATCTTTTACCGTTAATTATTTAACGACCGTTAACTGTTAATTGTGTTACGTCATTTCTATGACCTATATTGTTAAATTAATAATAATATATTAATTATTATGTGTTATGTGAATATTTGTATTCATATTTTAAATTATACGTTTCTACGTGTCGCGGATTTCTATCCGGCGAATCTTTTCAGTTTTCAAACCAACGGTCGCGTTTTTGGGATATTTAAATCCTAATTATTTTAAATATGATATTTTAAGATCATATAATTATATATAGTATTTATATTTATTTTTCGTCGCACGTTTGTTATCTCTCCGAAATTTTAATCGCGTAAGCGTGTTTTCGCGTTTCGGGATTCGTTAGGGCTTTCGGGCCATCAGGAATTAAACATTTAGCAATATGGGCTAGTGGGGCCCACTCACCACCCCACCATTCGGCCGAAATAGCCAAGGGAGGGAGTAATACTCCTTGTTTCCTTATTTTGTGATTTTAATTTCCATTCCACCATAATTTCCTAAACCTAAATCTAATTTTTCTCTTTTTCTCTCTTCCCCTTCCCTTTGGCCGTCACCTACCACCTCCCCAACATCATCATCTTCATCAATTTTTATAGCTTGGATCAAGGATCAATTAACACCAACGCGTTCCTCGTTCCGTTCTCTACGCGATTATACTTCTCGTTTCTCGATTAGGGTATAAACCCTAACCCTAGAACTTTTGATTTTTCATTATATTTCTGTATTTTGATTATATATTAATAGTATGATGATTACTTGTTGTTGTAATGGTGTTTGTATGCATAGAATTACTCATAAACACTTGATTTCGGTTTGATATTATTGGGACAGCAGCTAATTCTTGTGTTTCTGATATTGTGACTGTTATAAAAGTTAAAATAAAGTATCTAGATGATTTCCTCTCATCAAGACGTTAATTTTAGACTCCGGATTCATGTCGTTTCGATTCCCGGAGCCCTAAATATGATCAAAGTGGTATTTTGTTAAGATTGAAATGTGATTTTGGTATGAACCAGGTTTGGTCCGACTTTGTGACCATATTTGGTGACTTTAGGGTGTGTTAGTGTGTTAGGACTGGTGGTGGGGCAAACTTTCATGTTCGAGTCATCTCAATCCGAGCCACGAATCACGCGTTACGTCTAAAACACGTTTTTGATTGAATTGAAGTTCCAAGTAGTGTAATGGCTGTACATCACGACTTGTGGACTGTTCTTGGGGTGTTCTTGAGTGTACCAAAGTGTCGGGTGGTTTTCTTAGGCGGAGATATATGTAAGGCTCGCCGAAAACTGACACCCGGAGCTCAGGATACGACCCGATGAACTTTTGATTTAAGACTTGTGACTAATTATTAAACTTATGATATAAATAATGGATTTCATTATCATTTAATTACTTATGATAAAAAAAAGTAATTATTATTATTTAAGACTTATGATATATATTTATTATATCATTTAATTAATACTTATGATTTAATTAACATTTTAATTAAACTTATGATTAATAATACTTTTATTATTAATGGAAAATACTTATGATAAGTATTAAACTTACATTATGAGATTACTATAATAAGACTTATAATAAGGATTAATTAATTAATTAATTATTATAAGGCTTAGTTATTATTTAATTATAATTTAATTATTAAATACTTATGATTTAATAATTATAATTAGAAACTTATGATATGATTAATAATTCATTATTAATTAATAATACTTATGATATGATTTAAAATTTATTATCAATTAATAATACTTATATTATGACTAATATATTTAATTAATTAATTAAATACTTATGTTATATTAATTATATCATTTAAACTTATATTAACTTTAATAAATTATTTTAATTTAATTAAACTTATGTTATGACATAATTAGACATATTTAACTTTAATAAACGTTATAACTTATATTATTATTATAACTTACACTTTTAAAATTAACGTTGACTATGTTTGACCAAGGTTGACTTTTGAGTTGACTTTAGGTTGACTTTGACTTTTAGTTGACTTTTGTTGACTTTCTAATTAAGGAAACTTTCCTAACTTATAAACTTTCCTAAAATAGCAACTTTCTAAATTTGGAAACTTTCCAAAAATAGAAACTTTTCGAAAATAGAAACTTTCCAAAAATAGAAACTTTCCAAAGATGGAAACCTGCTAAAAATATAAATTTTCTAAAAATAGAAAGTGTGTGTCCGTAAGCTGTTCCGATCAAACCGATGCATATTGAGTATTGTTCTATGACTACTTGCAACATGTACAATAGCTATCATACTAAGACTTGACCTAAGTTAGTTATTTATATCGACCTGCTTTATTTATAGGTCGGCGTTGTGATCATTCCTGATCACTGTACTACATTTGCTGTTCGCTTAATTGTGTTGGTTACTTCATTACTATTAAGGTGAGTTATAGTCCTGTTTTTACATACTTTTCAAAGTATATTTTTGGGATGTGATTACATGCATTTTATTTTACGTTTAGACACAAGTCGCAATTAAATTTAAATTATTCATTATGAGTTGGAGTGAGTTGGACAAAAATATTCTCTAGTCTGGTAACTGTAATCATTGGTTTCTATCGGTGAACGCGAATCCTACGGATAGATCTATCAGGTTTGACAACCCCATTTCGAGCTAGTCGCGCTAGCAATTTATAATCGGAATGTTTAGTACTTCGTATTTTGTTGTCGATACACTGTCCAGTGTATATTTTTATTGTCTTTGGCAAGGGTAAATAAAGGGTTAAGTGGTTACCAGGTGGCTCATTGATAATGGAATAATGTTTAATGTTTTCTAACATTTTTAAATCTTGTGATCTAAAGTTTATTCAATTATTTAAACCTATAATTCACTCAACCTTTGTGTTGACAGTTTACTCGCATGTTTTTACAGGTACTTGAGTTTATGTGATGCTTCCGCTGTGTTTAGAAGAGTCTGCATGCATTTGGGCAGATTTTTATGAAACAATTTATGAAACTTTGGCTTGCATTCGGTTTTTGAATAATTAATACTTGTGGGTTGTTGACAATGTTTTGTGTCAACTTTGGATTGTTAATATGTTGGGTTACTTTTAAACTACATATTTTAGTATGCTTTCCTTTTTGGGAAACTTTTGAAATAAAAGAATGCAATGTCGTTTGTTAAATTCATTTAAGTTCGATCAAGCTGTGGGACCAAGTGATGGAGCCGTTAAGTGTTTTAACGGGGCCATCACAGTTGGTATCAGAGCTCTAGTTGTAGGGAACTAGGCGGTCTTAATGTGGTCAACCCGTGGTTCTTAGGGTGCATTAGAGTCTAGTCTACAGCCCGACCCTTTTGCTATAGCATTATTATGCATTTCATTTCGTATGAGTTTTATCATAAGCATTTATTCTATGTTGTATGTGGTTTACGGTTTTACTGTTTGCAGATGTCGACTTTGAGTGATAAATCCGTTGCTGCTCCTGCTCCTTCGGCTGCTGAAAGACGCCGTGCTGGTCAACCTTTGATCGACGATCCTGTTCACTACTACTTTTCCACCCTTACTCACATGAACAGGGCTTACAATGAAGTGACGCGTATTAATGCTCTTAGTGATTGTATGCGTACTTTGCCACATAACGAGATGTTGGACCAGATTCGAGCTAGTATGGATTCGTTTGTTAGCTTCAAGAACAATGTTGGGTTTGAGAATCGTAAGCGTAACCGTGAAGTTGACGCTAGGTTCGAGGCTCTAGAGAGCACAGTTCGTGGTTTGAAGGCAGAATTGGAAGAAGTGAAAGGAAAGTTGCAGAAGTATGAGCCTTCTGCCGAGACTCATGCCGGCCCAGCTTATTACACCCGCTCTAAGCAGATGTGATATGATGATTCATGATTGATTACTTATTTCATAAGACTTAATGTCCTTTCATACATATTTGGATTATGTACGGCGTTTTGCCGAGGAGTTTATTAAGGTTTTGTTATGGGATGTTTTTCATTATGTATGGATGGTTATTTTTATGACATCTATTATAATTATCACATTTTATTTCTGATGTTGTGACTCTTGGTATGTTATATTATGCGTAATGTAGATCATGTATGTTAGGTGCTATGTATGTTGTATGATGTTATCATAAAATATGTATGCATGTGGTGGTTATTTCTATAACAATCATAACTGTCAAGTTATTACTCATAGTGGTTACTGACTATTATTTTAATGGTTAATCTTTTCGTGCTCGATCTATTCCTTTATAACACTGGTATTATTCTTAGTACTAACGGATGTGTTATTCTGTTTTGAAGATCATGCCTCCTAGAGAGTCCAACGAAGTCCGTATCCAACGTCTTATTACTGAAGGGATAGATGCTGCTATGGCAGCAAATGCTAATGCTAATGCTAATGCGAACAACAATCAGGTGGGATGCTCCCACAAAACGTTCATGGCAAGTCACCCACAGGAATTCAGTGGTACAGAAGGACCCATAGGACTTACCCGCTGGTTCGAGAAAATCGAGTCTATTTTCAGGGTTAGTCGAGTCCGAGAGGAGGACAAGGTTAGTTTTGCTAGCTGCACTCTTAAGGATAGTGCATTGACCTGGTGGAACAACTTGGTTAATAGTTTGGGAAATGATGTGGCTTATGGTTTAACTTGGAATAATTTCAAAGAAAGAATGATCACCCTCTATCGTCCCCGGGGTGAGCTTAAGAAGTTAGAGGTTGAACTTAAGAACTTGAAAATGAAGGGCACCGAATTAGATGCCTACGAGCAAAGGTTCTTCGAGTTGACTTTGTTGTGTCCTAATGTTTATGCAGATGAGAATCTTAAGATTGAAGCTTACATTGATGGGTTGTCCGAGAAAATTGAGCATGGGGTTGAATTTAGTGAGCCCCAGACTATTAAGGCCACGATGTCTATGGCTCATAAGTTGAATGATAAGATCTTGAGAAGAAGCAAGGCTGCTGTAACAGAACCCAGTGAAGAGACTGTTAAGAAAGCTGATAATGGGAAGAGAAAGTGGGATAATAACCGCAATCAAAGCCAAGGTCAGCAGAAAAAGCAGGATACTTCTGGTTCAAATAACCGCAGTCAGCATGTGTGTCCACGTTGTTACAAGGCTCATGATGGTTTCTGTACCGTGACTTGCAAGAGGTGTTCCAAACAGGGACACATTGCTAAGGATTGTATGGTGCTTCTGCCGGGTTCTGCTACTCCTACCGCAGGTGGTAATAATGGTAATAATGCTGGTAATAGAGGTGGGAATGGTAATGATAATGGAAAGTTGAATAATGGTGGTAATCCGAGGGTTTGTTACGAGTGTGGGAAGCCGGGGCATTTCCGTGATGCCTGTCCCAACAAGAAGACTGCAGAGGCTGCACGAGGAAGAGCGTTCAACATTAACGCTAGGGATGTTGAGGAAGACCCTAAACTTGTTACTGGTACGTTCTCGGTCAACGATTTATCAGTTTATGTACTATTTGATTCAGGGGCTGATTTGAGTTTTGTGTCGAGCAAATTAAGTCCAAAAATCAAAACACCGTTAACTCCTTTAGACAATACTTATATTGTTAAAATAGCTAATGGTATGGTACTCACTGCTAAGACTGTGTATCGTAAGTGTAACATTAGTTTAGCTGGTAGAGATTTTGAGATAGATTTGGTACCGATTGAACTTGGTAGTTTTGATGTTGTCATTGGGATGGATTGGTTATCTGCGAATCGTGCTGAGATTGTGTGTTATGATAAAGCTATTCGTATTACTAATGTGGTTGGAGAGCCGCTGATGGTTTTTGGAGATAAGAAATGCAGACAGTTAAATCTTATTAGCTGTTTGAAAGTTCTTAAACATCTTCGCAAAGGCTGTCATGCTATTCTAGCCCATGTTGTTGATTCTGATAAAGAAACGAAGAGCTTTGGAGATGTTCATATTGTTAGAGATTTTCCTGAGTTATTTCCCGAAGATTTACCTGGCCTTCCACCGCAACGCGCGGTAGAATTTCAAACTGATCTTGTTCCCGGTGTTGCTCCTGTAGCACGTGCTCCTTATCGTCTTGCGCCTTCCGAACTTCAAGAATTGTCAAGTCAATTCCATGAGTTGTTAGACAAAGGTTTTATTCGTCCTAGTTCGTCCCCTTTATGAGCTCCTGTTCTGTTTGTTAAGAAGAAGGATGGTTCTTTTCGTTTGTACATTGATTATCGTGAGTTGAACAAGCTTACTATTAAAAACCGTTATCCCCTTCCGAGAATTGATGATCTGTTCGATCAGCTCCAGGGTTCATCTGTTTATTCAAAAAAAATCGATCTTCGTTCCAGCTATCATCAGTTGCGTGTTAAGGAATCTGATGTTTCGAAAACTGCTTTTCGCACCTGCTACGGTCACTTTGAGTTTCTTGTTATGCCGTTCGGATTGAAGAATGCACCTACTGTGTTTATGGACCTCATGAACCGTGTGTGTAGACCCTATCTGGACAAGTTCATTATTGTGTTCATCGACGACATCCTTATTTATTCGAAGAATGATGAAGAGCACGAAGAACATTTGAAGTTAGTGCTTGATCTGTTGAGAAAATAAGAGTTGTACGCTAAGTTCTCTAAGTGTGCATTCTGGTTACGAGAAGTTCAATTCCTTGGACATATTGTTAGTAAGCAAGGGATTCAAGTTGATCCTGCTAAGATTGAGGCAATTGAAAGGTGAGAAACTCCGAAAACTCCTACTCAGATTCGTCAGTTTCTAGGATTAGCGGGTTACTATAGAAGGTTCATTCAATATTTCTCTCGTATAGCAAAACCTCTGACTGCTCTAACGCACAAGGGGAAGAAATATGAGTGGAAGGATGAACAAGAGACTGCTTTTCAGATTTTAAAGAAGAAATTGACTACCGCTCCGATATTGTCACTACCTGAGGGTAATGATAATTTTGTTGTTTATTGTGATGCTTCGCGTCAAGGCTTTGGTTGTGTTTTGATGCAACGAAAGAAAGTTATTGCGTACGCATCACGTCAGTTGAAGATTCATGAGCAGAACTATACAACTCATGATTTAGAGTTGGGGGCCGTTGTTTTTGCGCTTAAGATTTGGAGACATTATTTGTATGGGGTCAAGAGTACTGTGTACACAGATCACAAAAGTCTTCAACATATCCTCGATCAGAAACAGTTGAACATGAGACAACGAAGATGGATTGAGACGTTGAATGATTACGATTGTGAACTTTTGTATCATCCGGGTAAGGCCAATGTTTTGGCGGATGCATTGAGTCGTAAAGAAAGGGCTGAACCTCGCAGGTTTAGGGCCTTGAATATGATAATTAGAATAAACCTCGCAAGGCAGATTCTTGAGGCACAACAAGAAGCCTTAAAGGAAGAGAATTTTGTGAATGAGAACGTAAGAGGTATGGCTAAGAAGTTTGAGGTACGAGCAGATGGTACTAGATACTTTGCATGACGTCTTTGGGTTCCGAAGTTTGGTGAAATGCGACAACTTGTTTTAGATGAGGCTCATAAGTCTAGGTACTCTATTCATCCTGGTTCAAGAAAGATGTATCATGATCTTAAGGAGCTGTACTGGTGGCCTAATTTGAAAGGTGATGTGGCTACATATGTGGCTAAGTGTTTGACATGTGCTAAGGTTAAAGCTAAACATCAAAAATCGTCTGGACTTTTGGTGCAACCTAAGATTCCCGAGTGGAAGTGGGAAGGAATTACGATGGATTTTATTACTAAGTTACCGAGAGTTGCGGGTGGCTATGACACTATTTGGGTGATCGTAGATCGACTCACTAAGTCGGCTCACTTTTTGCCGATTAGGGAGCCAAATTCAATGGAGAAGCTCACTCTTTTGTATTTGAAGGAGATTGTTTCTAGACATGGTGTTCCTGTATCCATTATTTCAGACCGAGACAATCGATTTGTATCGAGGTTTTGGCGATCTTTACAGGAAGCCTTGGGAACTAGTTTAGATATGAGCACCGCTTATCATCCTCAAATAGATGGTCAGAGTGAAAGGACCATTCAGACGTTAGAAGATATGTTACGAGCGTGTGTTATCGATTTTGGTAATGGGTGGGATAAATATTTGCCGCTAGCTAAGTTTTCTTATAACAACAGTTATCACGCAAGTATTCAAGCCGCACCGTTTGAAGCTCTGTACGGTAGGAAGTGTAGGTCTCCTGTCTGTTGGAATGAGGTTGGGGATACTCAACTCACAGGTCCAGAAATTATTCACGAGACTACCGAGAAGATTGTAGAGATTAAGGAAAGGTTGAGAACCGCTAGAAGTCGGCAAAAGAGTTATGCCGATAGGGGAAGGAAAGATGTGGAATTTCAAGTTGGTGATCGTGTTATGTTAAAGGTTTCACCTTGGAAGGGTGTGATCCGTTTTGGTAAGAGGGAAAAGCTAAGTCCTCGTTTTGTTGGACCGTTTGAGATTGTTGAGAGAGTTGGACCGGCAGCATATCGTTTGAAATTGCCACAAGAACTCGGTGCTGTTCACGATATTTTTCATGTATCGAATTTAAAGAAGTGTTTGGCCGAGGCCGACAAAACTATTCCTTTGGAAGAACTTCATATTGATAAGCAACTTCATTTTATTGAGGAACCCATTGAAATTATGGATCGAGAAGTTAAGACTCTTAAGCAGAGCCGAATTCCTATTGTCCGGGTTAGATGGAACGCCAGACGTAGTCCCGAGTTCACTTGGAAGCGTGAAGATCAGATGAAGCAGAAGTACCCGCATTTGTTCCCAGATGCTGAGTTAACCCTTGCACCTGCTTAAATTTCGGGACGAAATTTCCGTAACGGGAAGGTACTGTCACGACCCTACTTTTTCCGTTATCTTTTACCGTTAATTATTTAACGACCGTTAACTGTTAATTGTGTTACGTCATTTCTATGGCCTATATTGTTAAATTAATAATAATATATTAATTATTATGTGTTATGTGAATATTTGTATTCATATTTTAAATTATACGTTTCTACGTGTCGCGGATTTCTATCCGGCCAATCTTTTCGGTTTTCAAACCAACGGTCGCGTTTTTGGGATATTTAAATCCTAATTATTTTAATTATGATATTTTAAGATCATATAATTATATATAGTATTTATATTTATTTTTCGTCGTGCGTTTGTTATCTCTCCGAAATTTTAATCGCGTAAGCGTGTTTTCGCGTTTCAGGATTCGTTCGGTCTTTCGGGCCATCATGAATTAAACATTTAGCAATATGGGCTAGTGGGGACCACTCACCACCCCACCATTCGGCCGAAATAGCCAAGGGAGGGAGTAATACTCCTTGTTTCCTTATTTTGTGATTTTAATTTCCATTCCACCATAATTTCCTAAACCTAAATCTAATTTTTCTCTTTTTCTCTCTTCCCCTTCCCTTTGGCCATCGACTACCACCTCCCCAACATCATCATCTTCATCAATTTTTATAGCTTGGATCAAGGATCAATTAACACCAACGCGTTCCTCGTTCCGTTCTCTACGCGATTATACTTCTCGTTTCTCGATTAGGGTATAAACCCTAACCCTAGAACTTTTGATTTTTCATTATATTTCTGTATTTTGATTATATATTAATAGTATGATGATTACTTGTTGTTGTAATGGTGTTTGTATGCATAGAATTACTCATAAACACTTGATTTCGGTTTGATATTATTGGGACAGCAGCTAATTCGTGTGTTTTTGATATTGTGACTGTTATAAAAGTTAAAATAAAGTATCTATATGAGTTCCTCTCATCAAGACGTTAATTTTAGACTCCGGATTCATGTCATTTCGATTCCCGGAGCCCTAAATATGATCAAAGTGGTATTTTGTTAAGATTGAAATGTGATTTTCGTATGAACCAGGTTTGGTCCGACTTTGTGACCATATTTGGTGACTTTAGGGTGTGTTAGTGTGTTAGCACTGGTGGTGGGGTGAACTTTCATGTTCGGGTCATCTCAATCCGAGCCACGAATCACCTGTTACGTCTAAAACACGTTTTTGATTGAATTGAAGTTCCAAGTAGTGTAATGGCTGTACATCATGACTTGTGGACTGTTCTTGGGGTGTTCTTGAGTATACCAAAGTATCGGGTGGTTTGCTTAGGCGGAGATATATGTAAGGCTCGCCGAAAACCGACACCCGGGGCTCAGGATACGACCCGATGAACTTTTGATTTAAGACTTGTGACTAATTAATAAGGCTAAAAAGGAACATATATTTCATAGCATTATCCCCCAAGAATGACAAGTTTTTAGTTGCAATTGTTCCATTTTCAAGTAATATTCGTTTATATTTAATAAGTGCGAAGACAAAAGGCGAAAACGAAGATTTGAAGACAAAAAGGTCCAAAATGCTAAAAAGTACAAGATACGATCAAAAAGGTTCAAATTATTGATGAGGAACGTCTAAAAATGACAAGAGTACGAGATACAAAACGCAAAGTACACGATATAAAATAGTACGCAAGGACGTTCGAAAATCCGGAACCGGGACATGAACCAACTCTCAACGCTCGACGCAACGGTGTAAAAATTACGAGTCAACTATGCACAAGAATAAAATATAATATTTAAATAATTCATAATAAGAATAATATTAAATAATAAAAAGTTGTTAATTGAGCATAGTTAAGGGGTCATAAGTGAAAATTTCAATTCAAAATTCGTCTATAAAAGAAAACGAATTCTAATTGATTTTTCACCCCTTTTCCAATTTCATTTCAATCTCTCTCTTTAATATGTAAACGTATCATATATATTTATAATATAATTTTAATTTTAATTTTAATAATAATAATAATTTAGTTATGTAACAAATAATTTACGGGTTTTAAGTCAGAACTCTGTCCGTGCAACGCTACGCGATTAATCACCACTGTAAGCTATGTTCTTCCTTTTTAATTTAATGTCTCGTAACTAAGTTATTATTATGCTTATTTGAGCCGAAGTAATCGTGATGTTGGGCTAAAATAAGACGGGACTATTGGATTTTGTACCATAATTAAGGTTTGGGCAAAAGACCGACACTTGTGGAAATTGGACTATTGACTATTAATAGATGGGGGGTATTGTCTAATTGAGTGACAACTCATTGGAGTCTGTCGAACCTATCTTCAAATTAATTAACCTAATAATTAATAATGATTATGGTTGTCCTATTTAGTGACGTTCATATGGAATCTGTTATAATCATTTAATTAATCAATTGGGTTGGGTAATTGATTATTCATTCTGATCAAGTGGATGAATTAATATTCATAAACTAATTAAAACAGGGGTGGATTACATACAGTGATAACTGGTGTAATTGTTGACAGAAGTGATAACTGCGTCACAGTTTAAATCCTTAATCAGTTGGAATATTTGACTTCGGGTATAAGGGTAATTTGACGAGGATACTCGCACTTTATATTTATGACCGATGGACTATTATGGACAAAAACCAGATAGACGTATCAAATAAACCAGGACAAAGGACAATTAACCCATGGTAATAAATTAAAATCAACACGTCAAACATCATGATTACGGAAGTTTAAATAAGCATAATTCTTTTATTGTATTTCTCATCGTATCTTTATTTACCGTCATTTTATTACTCGCAATTTTATTTACTGTCATTTTATTTATTGTCATTATTTTACGCACTTTAATTATCGTCATTTATCTTTGCGCTTAAAATATAGAATCGACAAACCGGTCATTAAACGGTAAAACCCCCCTTTTATAATAATATTGCTACTTATATAATTATATATATTTTGTATAAATATAGTTGTTAAAAATATAGTAAGTATCACCAGCTCCCTGTGGAACGAACCGGACTTACTAAAAACTACACTACTCTACGATTAGGTACACTGCCTATAGTGTTGTAGCAAGGTTTAGGTATATCCCATCCGTAAATTAATAAAACTTGTGTCATATTTTGTAGTATTTTGTATTAAAAGTAATACTATTTCGTACCCTCACGCTACATCATCAAGTTTTTGGCGCCGCTGCCGGGGAGCACTAAAACGCTATATTTTTAATTTATATTTGCAAAAATATAAAAAAAAAAAACGTAAAAAAAAAAACAAAAAAAAAAACGCAAAAAAAAAACAAAAAAAAAAAAACAAAAACAAAAACGTAAAAAAAAAAAAAAACGTAAAAAAAAAACAAAAACGTAAAAAAAAAAAAAAAAAAAAAACGTAAAAAAAAAATTTATTTTAAGTTTTATTACCTTTAGATTTTTAGACTCAGTCACAACTTTTAGTATTAAGTTTAGTTTTGCCATAGTTATTTTCATTTTTAGATTTTTAGGCTTTGCCGTAAAATCCCTTAAGTGCTTATTCCTTAGACTAAGTTTTAGGTGCTTTAGAATTTTGCGACGCCATTTTTCGCGCTATTTTCTTATTTTTATTTTTCGACGCGTTTACCTATGTATCAATTACAATTCCAATTAGTGATCTCCATTTGTAGCTTTAATTTTAAGATAGTGATCGTTATAAGGTTGGATTAACCGCGTGTTTACAAACCACTCTTCGTCTTTTTCATTTTTCGACACTTTTCGACGCGCACTCTTTTTCTCTCTTATTTCTCGCCATTCTAGTTTTTAGGACTTAGATTTTTTTCTACTTCTTCTCTAAATTTCTTAAAATTACGAAAATTTATTTTAAGTGGTTAAATTGATAGACATCAAAATTTTCTGGTTCGTAGTAATAGTTGGATTTGTACGTGGACCGGGTTATTGGAGCCAAACAGTACTCAATTATATTGAGACCAAACGAATCCTGCCCCTCTGCTGCATCTTTTGGCTATTCGAAACGTGGGCAAAATCAGAAAAGTCTATTGATTGGATAACTTATATAATTTTTCTTTCCTTTTTAAAAACTAATAGGATATTCAGTGAATGCACCGAGCGAGACGTTCACCGCCGGTCATACGTTCACCACCTGTAACTCGATCAAGACATCGTTTAACAAATATCGCCGCCGTTGATTTTTCTTTAGAATCGTCATCTAGTCGACCAAGTACTCCAATTCAAATTTCCGATAATCCATCTTTTGAACCCGATTTCACAACTAAGAACCCGGAAGATATTCAAGGACAATTCCAAGATCCTGAACCCTAAACCGTTAAATCAGAATCCTCTAGTGATTCGGATACAAAAAATCCAATCATGGAAAATCTAGAACCTCTAAGTATGGAAGAACGAATGAGAGCTAAGCGCACTGGCCAAGGTCACGCCATTATTAAACCAGAAGTTAATGCTCCAGATTATGAAATTAAAGGACAAATTCTACACATGGTAACTAATCAGTGCCAATATAGTGGTACGCCGAATGAAGACCCAAACGAACATCTTCGTACATTTAATAGGATCTGTACACTATTCAAAATCCGAGAAGTGGAAGACGAACAAATTTATCTCATGTTATTTCCCTGGACTTTAAAGGGAGAAGCCAAAGATTGGTTAGAATCGTTCCTGAAGGGGCGATTGATACATGGGATGTTTTAGTTGAAAAATTTCTTAAACAATTCTTTCCGGCATCTAAAGCCGTGAGACTTCAAGGAGAAATTGTTACGTTCACACAAAAGTCAAATGAAACTCTATATGAGGCGTGGACAAGATTTGGAAAGTTGTTGAGAGGATGTCCTCAACACGGTTTAGACACTTATCAAATAGTACAAATATTCTACCAAGGTGTCAACGTTGCTACACGAAAAGACATCGACATAACAGCTGGTGGTTCCATTATGAAGAAAACCGCAACTGAAGCTTACAAAATTATTGATAACACAGACTCCCACTCTCATGAGTGGCACCAAGAGAAAGATATATATCGTTCATCTAAAGCGGCTAGAGCCGATTCTAGCCATAACTTTGATTACCTTTCCGCAAAAATAGATGCTTTCGAGAGACGAATGGAAAAGATGAATAAAGATATTCACGCAATACGAATTAGTTGTGAGCAATGCGGTGGACCACACTTAATAAAAGACTGTCACATTGAACAAACGATGGAACAACGTGAGAATGTTGTCTACATGAACCAAAGGCTGGAAAATAGTTATCAGAATAATTATCAACCGCCAAGGCCAAACTTCAATCGAAATCAAAACATTCTTTACAATCCAAAAGGACCCGAGAATAACTCGTATAACCAACAAGGTCCGAATAACCAACCAACTCAAAACAACACTTTCAATCAACAAAGACCTGTCTTGTATAAACCACCACAACAAACCGAAGAGAAAAAGTCAAATTTGAAAGAAGTGGTATTTAAGATAGTTGAATCTCAAACACAATTTATTGAAACTCAAACTCAAACGAATGAGAGGTTTGATCAGTCATTAAGAACTCAACAAGCTTCCATTTTGAATCTAGAAAAACACGTAGGTACTCTTGCTAGCATGATGAGTGAGAGGGAACAAGGAAAGCTACCGAGTAATACTGAAGTAAATCCTCAGAATGAGAATGTTAATATGGTGTCAACAAATTCTGAAAAACTAGCACCAGAAGATGGGAAGATTTTAGATGTGAGTAACAATGAAGAAGTTACACCACCACCACCACCACCCGAGTATGTAAAGCCAGTGGTGGCACCATACAAACCACCCATCCCGTTTCCAAGAAAAGGAGTTGAGTATGAGCAAGTGATAGGTAATAAAGATTGTGATACCTCTGGAAAGAAGAAGAAGAAAAAGAATAAGAAAGTACAAGAAACAAAAGCCGTAGAAGTAAACCCGGTAAAGACAGTTCCACCAAAACCTCCACCTAGGGTAGGTGATCCGGGTGAATTTATTGTTCCTTGTCTACTTAGTGATTGTGTCATGTATGATGCACTAGCAGATTTAGGTGCGAGTGTGAGTGTTATGCCTCTTTCCTTATATAAGAGATTAGGTGTAGGTGAGTTAAGTCCAACGGATATGAGTGTTCGACTCTTTGATCAAACCATTAAGCACCCAGTTGGAATTGCCGACAACCTACCCGTTCAAGTAGGCAATTTAACCTTTCTAGTCGAATTCATTGTCATTGACATAGAAGAGGACCCAAACATTCCTCTAATTTTAGGTCGACCATTCTTAGCGTCCACCGGGGCGTTCTTTGATGTAAGAAACGGTAGAATGACACTTAGTAGTGGTGACAAATCGATCACCTTTATGATTCGAAAGTCTAAATCTCCACCAACCAAAACCGTTAAACCAGTAAAAACAATTGGTAATAACCATGTTGTTTTACCAACTACAACGATAGTACTTAGCAATAATAAAACGCCTAAGTGTGGGGAAAATGAAGTAACGCCTAATGATGACTTGATAACAAAGAACCCCGTTATTGATACGAAATTAAATGACCCCGTTATTAATAGTTCAATAAAGAAACTTATTAAACGGATTCGCGATGCTAGAACCAAGGGGAACTTTAAGTTATGTAACCGGTTAGTATCCAATCTATCGCCTAAAGAAAAGGTGAAGCTAGTTGAAATTGTGGATATTACACAGGAATCCGACCAATGGCTTAAAGAGAAAGTCACAGATATGCAAGTTGATTATGGACCAAGAGAAATTGACGATGAAGTTAATCACAATTTTGACACCACAGCTACCTAAGTGTGGGGAGATTCAAGTGTTCTAAAAAGAAAATGCTATCTAGAGTTAGTTGTTCTGTTCTCGTGTAGTTCCGAGAATGGAATCCGAGTGGTCTTTTCCACTAGCAGACACTAAAGAACTAGTTTTCTCCCTCCATTCTGAATTTTTGTTTTGTAGGTTTTATATAAAATTAATATGTTTTTTTTTTTAAATTTAAGTTTTGTGTGAATTTTAAAAACAAAATTTGCTTTATTTCATTAAGTTAAAAATTGATTTCTAAAATTCGTCGTGAGTT
This sequence comes from Rutidosis leptorrhynchoides, assembly GCF_046630445.1. Taxonomy (NCBI): domain Eukaryota; kingdom Viridiplantae; phylum Streptophyta; class Magnoliopsida; order Asterales; family Asteraceae; genus Rutidosis; species Rutidosis leptorrhynchoides. The sequence continues at coordinate 61,214,980 of NC_092343.1, forward strand.
GAAGATTACGTAGTTGAACCGAAATTACTTTACCCGAGGGCGGGACGAAAAATTTTGTTATCATTATTTTTAATTTTATTAATTTAAAGTATGCCAAAAATACTATATTTTATAAATTTTTGAACGTGAGGTTATATACCAAACTTCAAAAAAATATGTATATATGTTTGTAGTTTATGTTATGTACAAAACAGGGTAAAACAGCGCACTTTCAAAGACTAGCATTAAGTTCAGCAAAAGGTAATAATTTTGACGACAAGACGCAAAACAACAAATATGATATAATAGATGAAGGAATGAACGATGAGGCGAGCCATCTATCATTCGACGAGCTTTGTAATTACAAACTGGGTATTTTTAATCACTTTCCTACACTAATCACCCTCATGAATTTATAATTATAGTCTGATTTCATGCAAATGAGGGCATTGCATGATCTCAAGTGTGGGGAAGGGTTATAAATTCTCTCGGGTTTATACTTGGTTTATTTGTCAAATTTTGTGAAAATTTGAAAAAATTTCAACTAAATGAATTCAAAATCATGTTTATACATATTTATGAACGATGAAAACTAGGTTTTAATGCCGAAATTATCGTTACCTCGGAAAGGACATAAATTGAGAAACAACCTAAAATGCTTGAATTCATTTAAAATGGAATTGAAGAAAATAAAAAGGCAAAGAAAGAAACTAAGTGTGGGGAAAATATATCAAGTTATTCAATTAAAACTATCTATCACATTTTTGTATAAGAATTATTGCAGGTGTTTTTGTTTTGGACTAAATTAACTGTTTTACCCGGTTTACTGTAATATATTTGAAAGAAAGATGGATCTACACGATGAATCAATTCCATCATTAAAAGGAAGTAAAGTCTTCCGAAAAAACACGCGCTTCTTGATTTAGGTCAAGAAGTTGTCGTCCAGACCAGCTGTAGGTTGACGAAAAATCTAGAAAAGTCATCTCTAAAATCAGCAGGAAATCCACGGACCTCAGCATCAAACAGGGTCGCCAAGTGGTCAGATTTATCCTAACCATGAGAAGGATTTATCTCGTACAATGGGGAGGCACCGTGCAAATTAGCTTGATAAGACTAATGAATCAGATCCCCAGAAAGGATAATCTCCTTAAAGATTAAAAATCAGCTTTTAAGCCTGATATTACTCAATCCTTGAGATTGACCTTAAAGATTGAGAATTTAAACTCATGGAATTCAATGATATCTATACTCGAGCTTGAACGAGAAAATACTTTGATCAAAATTACAAACCGATTAGTTTTCTGAAAACCCATTTTCAATGCGTTCATTACCATTGAACGTAAAATCCTAGGAATTCACCTGGAATTCATTAGGTCACCTGAACCAAATCGGGTGTCAACCGTAAGAACGGTGGTTGCATAGCATGGTCGGAGACAGGACCTTGTGCCAGACCGAAAAAATTATAGGATGATCTTTACTATTGCTCCTACCAAGGATAGTACTAGCATCCGACACGTTAAAAAAGACCATAAACATCTGCATGTCATTGGACATTGCCTTAACAGTTTCTTGTTCATCGCTTTCCTTTACAACCGGACGGTAGTTTACCGAAAGGTAATATACGGAACAAGTAAACTGGATGTGTGCTTTCCGATACCGGGATAGCAGTGGATTACACGAGCCTAAAAGTTTTAGCCAAAATATTGATCCACAAATATATTTTGCAACACGGAGGGTGGGTCAAATCAGAAAACTTATCTAGGGTGAAAGCTAGAATGAATTTTCAAAAAGATCAAATGTTTTCATAAAGATCCAATTTCCTAAAGGATCTACATTTTTATAGTCATGTGGGACTGTAAACCGCCTTTCAAATGCGCACTTTGCTTTGGAAACCGAAAGTAAATCGGCTATTTGATTGCAAGTGTCGTTGACCTAAACCCAAGGCAACTGTGGATGACACACCCACCTTTAACCATGGTTCTATGGTTACTACCATTGTTCATACCGCCGTATTGAAATCACTGATGTACAAAGTGTGAAGAATAAAGAAGTGATTCAAGTGTTTTTCAAGACTGTATTGCTTGAGGACAAGCAACGCTAAAGTGTGGGGATATTGATAAGGCTAAAAAGGAACATATATTTCATAGCATTATCCCCCAAGAATGACAAGTTTTTAGTTGCAATTGTTCCATTTTCAAGTAATATTCGTTTATATTTAATAAGTGCGAAGACAAAAGGCGAAAACGAAGATTTGAAGACAAAAAGGTCCAAAATGCTAAAAAGTACAAGATACGATCAAAAAGGTTCAAATTATTGATGAGGAACGTCTAAAAATGACAAGAGTACAAGTTACAAAACGCAAAGTACACGATATAAAATAGTACGCAAGGACGTTCGAAAATCCGGAACCGGGACATGAACCAACTCTCAACGCTCGACGCAACGGTGTAAAAATTACGAGTCAACTATGCACAAGAATAAAATATAATATTTAAATAATTCATAATAAGAATAATATTAAATAATAAAAAGTTGTTAATTGAGCATAGTTAAGGGGAAGTAAGTGAAAATTTCAATTCAAAATTCGTCTATAAAAGAAAACGAATTCTAATTGATTTTTCACCCCTTTTTCAATTCCATTTCAATCTCTCTCTTTAATATGTAAACGTATCATATATATTTATAATATAATTTTAATTTTAATTTTAATAATAATAATAATTTAGTTATGTAACAAATAATTTACGGGTTTTAAGTCAGAACTCTGTCCGTGCAACGCTACGCGATTAATCACCACTGTAAGCTATGTTCTTCCTTTTTAATTTAATGTCTCGTAACTAAGTTATTATTATGCTTATTTGAGCCGTAGTAATCGTGATGTTGGGCTAAAATAAGACGGGACTATTGGATTTTGTACCATAATTAAGGTTTGGGCAAAAGACCGACACTTGTGGAAATTGGACTATTGACTATTAATAGATGGGGGTATTGTCTAATTGAGTGACAACTCATTGGAGTCTGTCGAACCTATCTTCAAATTAATTAACCTAATAATTAATAATGATTATGGTTGTCCTATTTAGTGACGTTCATATGGAATCTGTTATAATCATTTAATTAATCAATTGGGTTGGGTAATTGATTATTCATTCTGATCAAGTGGATGAATTAATATTCATAAACTAATTAAAACAGGGGTAGATTACATACAGTGATAACTGGTGTAATTGTTGACAGAAGTGATAACTGTGTCACAGTTTAAATCCTTAATCAGTTGGAATATTTGACTTCGGGTATAAGGGTAATTTGACGAGGATACTCGCACTTTATATTTATGACCGATGGACTATTATGGACAAAAACCAGATAGACGTATCAAATAAACCAGGACAAAGGACAATTAACCCATGGTAATAAATTAAAATCAACACGCCAAACATCATGATTACGGAAGTTTAAATAAGCATAATTCTTTTATTGTATTTCTCATCGTATCTTTATTTACTGTCATTTTATTACTCGCAATTTTATTTACTGTCATTTTATTATTGTCATTATTTTACGCACTTTAATTATCGTCATTTATCTTTGCGCTTAAAATATAGAATCGACAAACCGGTCATTAAACGGTAAAACCCCCCTTTTATAATAATATTACTACTTATATAATTATATATATTTTGTATAAATATAGTTGTTAAAAATATAGTAAGTATCACCAGCTCCCTGTGGAACGAACCGGACTTACTAAAAACTACACTACTCTACGATTAGGTACACTGCCTATAGTGTTGTAGCAAGGTTTAGGTATATCCCATCCGTAAATTAATAAAACTTGTGTCATATTTTGTAGTATTTTGTATTAAAAATAATACTATTTCGTACCCTCACGCTACATCATCACTAATTATTAAAATTATGATATAAATAATGGATTTCATTATTATTTTATTACTTATGATAAAAAAAAGTAATTATTATTATTTAAGACTTATGATATATATTTATTATATCATTTAATTAATACTTATGATTTAATTAACATTTTAATTAAACTTATGATTAATAATACTTTTATTATTAATGGAAAATACTTATGATAAGTATTAAACTTACATTATGAGATTACTATAATAAGACTTATAATAAGGATTAATTAATTAATTAATTAATTATAAGGCTTAGTTATTATTCAATTATAATTTAATTATTACATACTTATGATTTAATAATTATAATTAGAAACTTATGATATGATTAATAATTCATTATTAATTAATAATACTTATGATATGATTTAAAATTTATTATCAATTAATAATACTTACATTATGACTAATATTTAATTAATTAATTAAATACTTATGTTATATTAATTATATCATTTAAACTTATATTAACTTTAATAAATCATTTTAATTTAATTAAACTTATGTTATGACATAATTAGACATATTTAACTTTAATAAACGTTATAACTTATATTATTATTATAACTTACACTTTTAAAATTAACGTTGACTATGTTTGACCAAGATTGACTTTTGAGTTGACTTTCGGTTGACTTTGACTTTCAGTTGACTTTTGTTGACTTTCTAATTAAGGAAACTTTCCTAACTTATAAACTTTCCTAAAATAGCAACTTTCTAAATTTGGAAACTTTCCAAAAATAGAAACTTTCCGAAAATAGAAACTTTTCAAAAATAGAAACTTTTCAAAGATGGAAACCTGCTAAAAATAGAAACTTTCTAAAAATCGAAAGTGTGTGTCCGTAAGCTGTTCCGATCAAACCGATGCATATTGAGTATTGTTCTATGATTACTTGCAACATGTACAATAGCTATCATACTAAGACTTGACCTAAGTTAGTTATTTATATCGACCTGCTTTATTTATAGGTCGGCGTTGTGATCATTCCTGATCACTGTACTACATTTGTTGTTCGCTTAATTGTGTTGGTTACTTCGTTACTATTAAGGTGAGTTATAGTCCCATTTTTACATACTTTTCAAAGTATATTTTTGGGATGTGATTACATGCATTTTATTTTACGTTTAGACACAAGTGGCAATTAAATTTAAATTATTCATTGTGAGTTGGACAAAAATATTCCCTAGTCTGGTAACTGTAATCATTGGTTTCTACCGGTGAACGCGAATCCTATGGATAGATCTATCGGGTTTGACAACCCCGTTTCGAGCTAGTCGCGCTAGCAATTTATAATCGGAATGTTTAGTACTTCGTATTTTGTTGTAGATACACTGTTCAGTGTATATTTTTATTGTGTTTGGCAAGGGTAAATAAAGGGTTAAGTGGTTACCAGGTGGCTCATTGATAATGGAATAATGTTTAATATTTTCTAACATTTTTAAATCTTGTGGTCTAAAGTTTATTCAATTATTTAAACCTATAATTCACTCAACCTTTGTGTTGACAGTTTACTCGCATGTTTTCACAGGTACTTGAGTTTATGTGATGCTTTCGTTGTGTTTAGAAGAGTCTGCATGCATTTGGGCAGATTTTTATGAAACAATTTATGAAACTTTGGCTTGCATTCGGTTTTTGAATAATTAATACTTGTGGGTTGTTGACAATGTTTTGTGTCAACTTTGGATTGTTAATATGTCGGGTTACTTTTAAACTACATATTTTGGTATGCTTTCCTTTTTGGGAAACTTTTGAAATAAAAGAATGCAATGTCGTTTGTTAAATTCATTTAAGTTCGATCAAGCTGTGGGACCAAGTAACGGAGCCGTTAAGTGTTTTGACAGGGCCATCACACTTTATACACATGGCATACTTTCATTTATGTGTTAAAATGTGCCTTTAAGTACGTAGGATGCTTAACTTGATCACCGGAAGCCTTTATGACCGTTAGTGTCACTTGACATTACGAACAAAATGCGTACTGCGTACACGTCTAACTTTTGTCGTAATCGGAATATTATGACTACGAAATCTTAATTGTTATTTCATAATAATAATTACTTGGGTTTTTGGATGCTTAATTACGCGTAGTAATTTACTTATGCTTACTAGTTAGTCTTGTTGGACTTTCTACCTTGTTGGGCCTTAGCCCACCCTACACTAGTTAGTGGACTATTTAATTAGCTCAATTATTAATAGCTAGTGACCCATTAATATGTATGAAAAATGCCCATTTATTAGAGGGAACATGCTAGCATTTTTGTCAAGTATTATCCTTAATGTTGCATGGGATCCTAACATAAGCACCAACTTAGACAACCATTAACCAAAAAGTAAAAGTGTGTCCCCTTGTCCCCCTCCCATTCCAACGGCCTTCACCACCACCCTCACCCTCATTCACCTATAAATACAAGCCTTATTCCATCCATTTTACACTTGCTCTCATTTACATTTCATACACACTTACTCTCTTATTTCCTCTCTAGTCTTTCTCACTCTAAAACTTGTAAGTTTTTGAATTTCTTCTTCTTCTTCTCTTATCATTTTCGAATTCATCATCATCATTAAAGGGTCTAGCTTTTTAGCTTTGATCTTGATTACATCTTGTAGATTCAAACTTGGATTTGAATCCTTCGAGAACTTGGAAGATTCAAGCTTTCTAGCTTTGAATCTTCACCTACTTTGTAGATCTATATCTTTTAACTTTAATCTTGTTATTTTGTTATAAAGATTCAAACTTGTGTTTGTAATCTTCATGTAACTTAAAGATCCAAGCTTTATGCTTTAAGATCTTCAAGAACAACCAAGATGCAAGCTTTCTAGCTTGAATCTTCATATCTTTTGATGGATCTAAGTTTTCTAACTTATGATCTCATTACTTGGTTATAAAGATCAAAACTCGTGTTTATGATCTTCATGCAACTTAAAGATCCAAGCTTTATGCTTCAAGATCTTCAAGAACACCAAAGGTTCAAGCTTTCTAGCTTTGTGATCTTGTAACTTGTGTGAAAAGGATCCAAGCTCTCTAGCTTAGGGTTCCATCACATTATTTGACTTAGATTATGTTCATACTTGTTTGATTAAGGTAAAGTTTGTAGCGTTAGTTGAAAATGTAACTTGTAATTTTGTTAAGACTAAGGGTATGATGTAATCTTGGTTCATCATCCATCTAAGACTCTTAAATGAGTTGTGTTCTTACTTGGTCTTAACATATTGTGTGTTGATGGTAGAATCTTGGTCAAGGTGATGCTAACCCATCAACGAGTTGTACACTTGAAGCGACAAGCATCAAGGATGAGAACCGTGATGAGCATCAAGCACTAAGAACCCCACCAGAGCACCTTGCTTACTGTTTTCGGGATCAGATCAGACCACCTGGGCTACTAGAAAGTTGATTTTCAGTTATTTTGGTTCGAGTAGATGAGTTTCCGTTTAGACCTCGTCTTAATCCGAGTTACGGTTTGGGATTTATGGCCTTTTCAAAATCACTACACCCTTGTAACGTTGTGCTGAAATTTCTGACCTACTCGCACTTAAACTGTCACCACGGTCATGGGAAGACAAGTTTGGTTCTGGAAATTGGTCAGCCACTAGAGGACTCCCATACGGAGCCATGGCCACTGATTACGCGTCTTTTTGATTTACGTAGAGGCCGTAGTAGCTGATCAAAGTCAGCCTATTATTTCGACCTCTATACTTGTTAAACTTACTTAACTTTTACGATGATGAATGATGATGATGATGACACTTAAACTTATTTTATGCACTATTAGAACTTATGAAGATAACATACTGACCTAGTAACCTTTGACTTAGGTTGACGACCTTTAAGAACGACTTAGTACTTGCATACTTTCATTATCGACTTTACCGCTCTTATCACTGTGAGTTATAGCATCCCTTTTTACTTTAACTATTTTGGGACTGAGAATACATGCGCTTTTTACGTTTTACATACTAGGCACGAGTACTTAAACTTTATATATGTGTGGGTTATACAACGGCATAAACTTTCCCCTTAGCTCGGTAACGTTTAGTCATTGGTTTTTGAACCGGTGAACGCGAATCTTAGATATGGATCCATAGGGTTTGACATCCCCACTCGGGCTAGTCGCGCTAGCATTTAACGGGTGTTTAATACTTCTTAAACATACGCACTCGCCAAGTGTACTTTTAGGGGGTTATAAACGTTAAGTTAGTTACCAAGTGCCTACGGTTAAACATATACTTTTCATACTGTTTTGAAACACTGAAATCTCGTGGCCTACCTTACATTACTGTTACAACTTAAACTATAGCTCACCAACATTATTGTTGACATTTTTAAGCATGTTTTCTCAGGTGCTTAGAGGTTTGTTGCTTCCGCTGTTTAGACTTGCTGTCTTGGTGTTTAAACTTGCTGTTAAGGACCTGTTGTGCTAAAATTCCGTTGCATTACTTAGAGATGTCTTAATCATGGAACTTTTATCTTGCATTCGTAACTTATGTTATTTTCAAATAATGACTTTGTAACGACCTTTGTGTCACGTTATCCTTTGTAAACACTATCTTTTATGAATACAAAACTGATTTTCAAATAGCATGTAGTATTCGACCGTGAAAAGATCCTGTTGTTGACGAATCGTACACGATGGTTTTGTACGGGGCGTCACATGTGTGTACAAGTTAGAATGTATACACTACAAATAACAAAGAAACAAAGACGACCACAATCTATGAGACTACATTTTTTAAGATTCTCGTTGGCGGTCTCCTTCCGAATAATTTTGCCCGATCAATTTCCAATCTTAATAGAAATGATTTTGGAGGACCCATCACCACTAAATGTTGCCTATGAAGAAGCTCCTACTCCACAATCTTCAAGACTACCAAAATTTCCCCGAGCATCAACAAACTGTGATATGAAAAGTCACTGAAGTAATTTATACTCAATTTAATCACTTTATATGTATATATAGGGATAAGAATGCACGAGAAAAAACCCGTGACCCGCGGGTACCCGATTCGCGATGGGCAGGTAAAATCATTAATTCTACCCCGCAGGCGCGGGTACGGGTAAAAAGTTATACCAGCTGACGGGTCGCGGGTATATACTACTCGTCGCGGGTAAAACCCGACCCGTGAATACATAAAACTTTTCCTAATTTACCCACGAATTAATACTTACAATTATTAAATTTAAAAGCTGTTTTACTGATATTTGAATAATGATTAAAAATATAATATTATATACAAGTAAAAAACTTAATTTTCACGTCATTATACATATAGCTTGTAGATATGGTTTTATAATTAAAAAAATTATTTGGATTTTCTAATAAAAAGTTGTATATTATTATTACCCGCGGGTTATCCGCGGGTCACGGGTATTTGCGGATCATGGGCATGGGCGAAATTTTTTTACTCGTGAGCGGGTAACGGGTCTTAAAGTGCAAAAAAGAAACCCGACGGACGGGTCGCGGGTATATAGAACCCGTGCCCGTTACTCGCGAGTGACATCCTTATATATATATAACTTGTCCATTTTGAATTTAATATCTTTATTTTTCTTAAAAAGTACTCCGTATAAATACAGCTGTTAATATTGTTACATGTAATGTATGTGACGACCCGGAGATTTCCAACCAAATTTAAACTTAATCTTTATATGTTTCTAACACGATAAGCAAAGTATGTAATGTTAAGTCTCAAAAACTTTGAAAACTATATTCATGTAATCATTTGACCTTTGACTATTCCCGACGATTCACGAACATTGTTTGTAAATAAATATAGATATACAAATAAATGTATGTACATATATAATAGCAATTGAAAATAATAAAATGTAATTTAAACATTAAAAATTAAATATGTGAATTAAGATATAAAATAATTAAAATGAAATGATATAAAAATATATGATTCCTATATATAATTATTATTATATGTTAAAAAGTTAATATTCAATATTAGTTATATAACATGCATTATATGGTAGTATTACATAATCAACAATATGTAATACTAATGTACTAAATTAGTTATTAATATAAATGTTATAATAATATAGTAATTTCTATCAATATTAATATTAATACTATTATCATTAATATTATTAATTGCAGATAAGAAACTTGATATATATGAAGTGATAAGTTATTATTACTAATAATAAGTATTAATATAATCAGTATTATTATATGTAATTACAAGTTAGAATATAAATGATATATCAATATTATTATTATTACTTTCGTTATTATTACTAAGATTAATATTGATATTAATATTTGTATTATTAATATTATTAATTTTAATATGAGAAATAAATACATAACCTTTGATATGTACAAGTCATTATATTATTATTATTATTATTATTATTATTATTATTATTATTATTATTATTATCATTGATAATATTAATATTATTATAACTAATTTTATTAGTATCATTAATAAAAGTATTACTATCATTATTAAATTTAGTATTGTTATTATTATTATTATTATTATTATTATTATTATTATTATTATTATTATTATTATTATTATTATTATTATTATTATTATTTGTTTCATTAAAATTAGATATTAAAATTGTATAATTAGTATTATTATGATTTAAAATATACTTATACTTAATATACATATATATATATATATATATATATATATATATATATATATATATATATATATATATATATATAATCTGATATATAGTTCTGTAAATACAGATATATATATATATATAAATATATATATATATACATATACAGAATAAAGAATTATATATATATACATATACAAATATTATATATATATATATATATATATATATATATATATATATATATATATATATATATATATATAAATACGGTATATACGTAATTATATCTAAGAAAAATATGCAATTCAGTTTCAAATCGCTGTCTAAGCCGTACCATTTGTCTGCTGGAACTAACAACTCAATTCAATTATCTATAACACAAACAAAATTTGTTAGTAGTCGTTATCATCTTTATTTAATTAATTCTGACAGAATAAGTTTTGTCGAGAGAATCAAGCTATCAAACAAACGTTAATTAAGCTAACCAGTTGTAAATATAATTGTTAAACTCTACATAATACTCTACTAATACCATTTGAGCATAAACAACAGAAGTCAAAACTTAATTTGAAGAACACGGCATTCGTCCTCTGTTCTTTTTCTTTTTGTCAAAAACCCCGAATTAAAATCCTATTTTGAAATCTATAAATGCAAAGATGTTAGGAATATTGCACTTAAACTCTCTGTAAAATTTCAAATGTCAATTTTATTTATCAAGAACGAATTCTGAGGTCAAAGTTTAAAAATCAAAAAGTCAACAATTGTTTTTCTATAAAATTCAAAGTTTCTGTTTTGATTTGGGTTAAATTGATGGTTCCTGTAGTTTCTAAGATGGATTTGAAATATATTTCATTTTATGATCACGGGCTAACACGTCTCAGAAGTTGAAGTTTGATTTAAAGTTCAAACGTGTTCTTCATAAAAGCTGTTACGATATTTTTTTTTTCTCTCTCAGTTTTAATAAATTACAAACACAACTAACTGATTTTTCTGTTTCAGTTTAACGTTTTAACAACAATATTTTAATTAGTATTATGTATTGGTTCATGGTTTGATCGATTAAGCGTGAAGAGAAAAATGAATCTAGGAAACGGGAAATACCAGTTATTTTTAATTGGAATCGAACATTAATCAGATAAACGGGTTGGAAGAGTGGTTAAGGAGTTGTTCGGGTTTACGAGAGGTCATGGGTTCGAGTCCCGGCTTGGGCGATTTACAATTTTTTTTTAGCATTTAAAGGTAGTTCCCATTTATATTATTATTATTATTATTATTATTATTATTATTATTATTATTATTATTATTATTATTATTATTATTATTATTATTAATATTATTATTATTATTATTGTTATTGTTATTGTTAGTACTAATTATTATTGTTATAATTGTTATTATTACTAAGGTTATTATAATTACTTAGTATTATTATTATTATTAAGTATTAGGATTATTATTATTATTATCATTATCATTATTAGGAACATAATAAAATTTTCATTACAAACATTATAATTAGTGACAAAATAATGCAACTTATTATTATTTTTGTAAATATTAATAATTGTACCATTTTTAGTATTATTATTATTATTATTATGAATATGTTTAGGATTATTATTATTGTTATTATAAAACAATACAAGTTATTATTACTCTCACTAATATTAGTATAAATATCATTTTCGTAATTATTAGTTTTACTATTATTATTATTATTAACATAAGTATCAATTTTAACAATATTGTTATTAATATTAGTATTATCAATATTAAGAAAGTTATTATTATTACTAAATCATTATTATCAAAACTATCATTTTTCGTTACAAATAAATATTTTGTACCTAAAATATACTTAATACATATATTATAATCATATTACTAGTTTATATATCACATATCAAATATAATAACATTATTTATATAAATACTTATATATAATGAATTAAGAATATTTTTATATAATACTAACAATATATATTTATATATATAGAGAGATATATTAATATAACCAAATATATAGATATTAAACGTTTTAAATATATACACAAACTAAATAAGTATAATATATAATTCAAGTTATAATATATAAACTTGTTCGAATATAATTATACATTTTAATATATATACAAATGATATAGGTTCGTGAATCCGAGGCCAACCCTAAATTGTTCAATGTCGTCATATGTATTTTTACTACAAAATACATTAAGTGAGTTTCATTTGCCTTTTTACCCTTTATATTTTTGGGCTGAGAATACATGCGCTGCTTTTATAAATGTTTTACGAAATAGACACAAGTAATCGAAACTACATTCTATGGTTGGATTATCGAATCGAATATCACCCTTTTTAGTCTGGTAATCTAAGAATTAGGGAACAGACACCCTAATTGACGCGAATCCTAAAGATAGATCTATCGGGCCCAACAAGCCCCATCCAAAGTACCGGATGCTTTAGTACTTCAAAATTTATATCATGTCGAAAGGAGGATCCTGGAATGATGGGGATATTCTTATATGCATATTGTGAATGTCGGTTACCAGGTGTTAACCATATGAATGATTATTTTTATCTCTATGCATGGGACGTATATTTATGAGAACTGGAAATGAAAATCTTGTGATCTATTAAAATGATGGAAATGATTATTTATGTTACACTAATGAACTCACCAACCTTTTGGTTGACACTTTAAAGCATGTTTATTCTCAGGTGCGAAAGAAATCTTCCGCTGTGCATTTGCTCATTTTAGGGATATTACTTGGAGTCATTCATGACATATTTCAAAAGACGTTGCATTCGAGTCGTTGAGTTCATCAAGATTAATATTAAGTCAATTATAGTTAGATATATTATGAAATGGTATGCATGCCGTCAACTTTCGTTGTAATGAAATATTGTCTTTTCAAAAACGAATGCAATGTTTGTAAAATGTATCATATAGAGGTCAAGTACCTCGCGATGAAATCAACTATTGTGAATCGTTTATAATCGATACGGACTTCGTCCGGATGGATTAGGACGGGTCTCTATAGTTGGTATCAGAGCAGTGGTCTTAGCGAACCAGGTCTTGCATTAGTGAGTCTAACTGATAGTCGTTAGGATGCATTAGTGAGTCTGGACTTCGACCGTGTCTGCATGTCAAAAGTTTTGCTTATCATTTATGTCGGAAATCATCTGCTTATCATTCTTAGGGAATCACTTGCTTATCATTCTTAGTCTAGACACGTCTTACTGCCTCTATTGCGTAGACAGTGTATAGATAAATTCATATCTTAGCGTATATGTTATTGTTACCTTTGCCTGACAGCTTCCTTAGATTCCTCCGTAACTTATGGGATTATAGTATTATATATGCATATGTAAATTATGTATTGCAGGGTACTAATCTACATCCTATAATCTATTTCTTATCGAAATCCTTCATCTGATCGTACGAGATGAATCCCTCAACCAGTTCGAATTCCTCGGATTCCTATAGCTATTCCGATATGGAGTTTCACCTAAGCCCCGAAAGCAGTGTCATCAGAATGAATCAACCAATCATCCATTCCCAATTCATCTGATGAGTTCGTAGTCGACTTAAACAATGGATACGAGAGGAAGGCGATCCTTTCCACTCACCAACCTACGCTCTTGGTGAAGAATCTGAAGCACTTACCGGCGAACCTGTTCGTAACACTAATTTCTCTCTAATTTCCAGAGTGTTTCGCCACGACTATATCATAAGTCAGATTCAAAACCTTATTCATTCGCTCGATCATACCGACAATCATCCCGGAGTAATAAAGTCAATGAGTTTCGCGCCCGAGTTGTAGCCTTGGAAAATATGGTGCAAAATGTACCAGCTTCAACAACATCAACGACATCAACTGTACCACTGATGATGTAGCGTGAGGGTACGAAATAGTATTATTTTTACTAGGAAATACTATAAAATATGACACAAGTTTTATTAATTTACGGATGGGATATACCTAAACCTTGCTACAACATTATAGGCAGTGTACCTAATCGTAGAGTAGTGTAGTTTTTAGTAAGTCCGGTTCGTTCCACAGGGAGCTGGTGAAGTTAACGCTATATTATTAAGTTTATAAGTAGTAGTATTATTATAAAATAGGGGGGTTTTACCGTTTAATGACCGGTTTGTCGATTCTATATTTTAAGCGCAAAGATAAATGACGATAATTAAAGTGCGTAAAATAATGACAATAAATAAAATGACAGTAAATAAAATTGCGAGTAATAAAATGACAGTAAATAAAGATACGATGAGAAATACAATAAAAGAATTATGCTTATTTAAACTTCCGTAATCATGATGTTTGACGTGTTGATTTTAATTTATTACCATGGGTTAATTGTCCTTTGTCCTGGTTTATTTGATACGTCTATCTGGTTTTTGTCCATAATAGTCCATCGGTCATAAATATAAAGTGCGAGTATCCTCGTCAAATTACCCTTATACCCGAAGTCAAATATTCCAACTGATTAAGGATTTAAACTGTGACGCAGTTATCACTTCTGTCAACAATTACACCAGTTATCACTGTATGTAATCCACCCCTGTTTTAATTAGTTTATGAATATTAATTCATCCACTTGATCAGAATGAATAATCAATTACCCAACCCAATTGATTAATTAAATGATTATAACAGATTCCATATGAACATCACTAAATAGGACAACCATAATCATTATTAATTATTAGGTTAATTAATTTGAAGATAGGTTCGACAGACTCCAATGAGTTGTCACTCAATTAGACAATACCCCCCATCTATTAATAGCCCATAGTTCAATTTCCACAAGTGTCGTTCTTTTGTTCAAACCCCAATTATGGTACAAAGCCCAATTACCCAATTTTAGTAATTAGCCCAACATCATGATTACTTCATTTTAAATAAGCATAATAACGACTTAGCTACGAGACATTAAATTAAAAAGGTTGAACATAACTTACAGTGATTAAAAATAGCGTAGCGTTACACGGACAGAATTTCGACTTACACACTCAAACGATCTCTATCATAAATCTTATTATTATCATAATTTAAAATTAAAATTAAGATTATTGTTATATCTGATTACATTAACATTATGATAGAGAATTATAAATATAGATATTAATATTTGATATAGAAAAATAAGAAAAAGATAGAAAGAAAAAAAAGATCGTAAAAAAAATCTCTCCCTCTTCATCGTTACATATCGTTCTTTTATAGGCGAAATTATAAATTGAATTTTCATTTACGACCCCTGAACTATGCTCAATTAACAACTTTTTATTATTTAATATTATTCTTATTATGATTTATTTAAATATTATATTTTATTCTTGTGCATAGTTGACTCGTAATTTTTACACCGTTGCGTCGAGCGCTGAAAGTTGGTTCATGCCCCGGTTCCGGATTTTCGAACGTCCTTGCGTACTATTTTATATCGTGTACTTTGCGTTTTGTAACTTGTACTCTTGTCATTTTTAGACGTTCTTCATCAATAATTTGAACCTTTTTGATTGTATCTTGTACTTTTGAGCTTTTTGGACCTTTGCGTCTTCAAATCTTCGTTTTCGCCTTTTGTCTTCGTACTTATTTAAAATAAACGAATATTACTTGAAAATGGAACAATTGCAACTAAAATCTTGTCTTTCTTGGGGAATTTTGCTATGAAATATATGTTCCTTTTTAGCCTTATCAATATCCCCACACTTGAGCGTTGCTTGTCCTCAAGCAATACAGTCTTTAAATAATATAATACATCACACGAATCACTTCTTTATTCTTCACACTTTGTACATCAGTGATTTTGATAGAGCGGTATAAACAATGATATTAACAATAGAAACATGGTTAAAGGTGGGTGTGTCATCCACAGTTGCCTTGGGTTTAGGTCAACGACACTTGCAATCAAATAGCCGATTTACTTTCGGTTTCCAAAGCAAAGTGCACATTTGAAAGGCGGTTTACAGTCCCACATGACTATAAAAATTTAGATCCTTTAGGAAATAGGATCTTTATGAAAACATTTGATCTTTTTTAAAAATTCAAGCTAGATTTTACCCTAGACAAGTTTTCTGATTTGACCCACCATCGGTGTTGCAAAATTTATTTGTGGATCAATATTTTGGCTAAAAACATTTAGGTCCGTGTAATCCACTGCTATCCCGGTATCGGAAAGCACACATCCAGTTTACTTGTTCCGTATATTACCTTTCGGTAAACTACCGTCCGGTTGTAAAGGAAAGCGATGAACAAGAAACTGTTAAGGCAATGTCCCGTGACATGCAGATGATTATGGTCTTTTAACGTGTCGGATTCTAGAACTATCCTTGGTAGGAGCGATAGTAAAGATCATCCTATGATTTTTCGGTCTGGCACAAGGTCCTGTCTCCGACCATGCTATGCAACCACCGTTCTTACGGTTGACACCCGATTTGCTTCAGGTGACCTAATGAATTCCAGGTGAATTCCTAGGATTTTACGTTCAATGGTAATGAACGCATTGAAAATGGATTTTCAGAAAACAAATCGGTTTGTATTTTTGATCAAAATATTTTCTCGTTCAAGCTCGAGTTTAGATATCATTGAATTCCATGAGTTTGAATTCTCAATCTTTAAGGTCAATCTCAAGGATTGAGTAATATCAGGCTTAAAAGCTGATTTTTGATCTTTAAGGAGATTATCCTTTATTGGGATCTGATTCATTAGTCTTATCAAGCTAATTTGCACGGTGCCTCCCCATTGTACGAGATAAATCCTTCTCATGGTTAGGATAAATCTGACCACATGGCGACCCTGTTTGATGCTGAGGTCCGTGGATTTCCTGCTGATTTTAGAGATGACTTTTCTAGATTTTTCGTCAACCTACAGCTGGTCTGGACGACAACTTCATGACCTAAATCAAGAAGCGCGTGTCTTTTTCGGAAGACTTTACTTCCTTTTAATGATGGAATTGATTCATCGTGTAGATCCATCTTTCTTTCAAATGTATTACAGTAAACCGGGTAAAACTGATTAGTATCGTCCAAAGCAAAAGTACCTGCAATAATCTTGTACAAAAATATGTGATATATGTTTTAAATTGAATAACTTGGTACGTTCTTCCCACACTTAGTTTCTTTCTTTGCCTTTTTATTTTCTTTTATTTCATTTTAAATGAATTCAAGCATTTTAGGGTGTTTCTCAATTTATGTCCTTTTCGAGGTAACGATAATTTCGGTATTATCACCTAGTTTTCACCGTTCATAAATATGTATAAACATGATTTTAAATTCATTTAGTTGAAAATTTTTTAAATTTTCACAAAATTTGGCAAATAAACTAAGTGCAAACCCGAGAGAATTTATAACCCTTCCCCACACTTGAGATCATGCAATGCCCTCATTTGCATGAAATCAGAATATAATTATAAATTCATGAGGGTGATTAGTGTAGAAAAGTGATTAAAAATACCCAGTTTGTAAGCATATTATTTTACATCACATTTGATATTTTGCTTCTTGTCGTCAAAATCAGTAGCTATTGCTGAACTTAATGTTAGTCTTTGAAAGTGCGTTGTTCTACCCTGTTTTGTACATAATATAAAATACAAACATATATATACATATTTTTGAAGTTAGGTATATTACCCCACGTTCAAAAATTTATAAAGTCTAATATCTTTTTGTCATACTTTAGATCAATAAAATTAAAAATAATGATAACAAAATTTGCCGTCTCACCCTCGGGTAAAGCAATTTCGGCTTAATGACCTAGTCTTCAACTCACGACGAATTTTAGAAATCATTTTTTTAACTTAATGAATTAAAGTAAATTTTGTTTTTAAATATCACACAAAACTTAAAAGCATATTAATTTCATATAAAACCTAAAAAAAACAAAAATTCAGAATGGGGGGAGAAAACTAGTTCTTTAGTGTCTGCTAGCGGAAAAGACCAATCGGATTCCATTCTTGGAACTACACGAGAACAGAACAACTAACTCTAGATAACATTTTCTTAGAACATTTGAATCTCCCCACACTTAGGTAACTGTGGTGTCGAAATTGTGATTAACTTCATCGTCAATTTCTTTTGGTCCATAATCAACTTGCCTATCTGTGACTTTTTCTTTAAGCCATTGGTCGGATTCCTGTGTAATATCCACAATTTCAACTAGTTTCTCCTTTTCTTTAGGTGATAGATTGGATACTAACCGGTTACATAACTTAAAGTTCCCCTTGGTTTTAGCATCGCGAATCCGTTTAATAAGTTTCTTCATTGAACTATTAATAACGGGGTCATTTAATTTCGTATCAACAACGGGGTTCTTTGTTATCATGTCATCATTAGGTGTTACTTCATTTTCCCCACACTTAGGCGTTTTATTATTATTAAGCACTACCGTTGGAGTTGGTAAAACAACATGGTTCTTACCAATCGTTTTTGCTGGTTCAACGGTTTTGGTTGGTGGAGATTTAGACTTTCGAATCATAAAGGTGATCGATTTGTCACCACTTTTAAGTGTCATTCTTCCATTTCCTACATCAAATAACGCCCCGGTGGACGCAAAGAATGGTCGACCTAAAATTAGAGGAACGTTTGGGTCCTCTTCTATGTCAATGACAATGAATTCGACTAGAAAGGTTAAATTACCTACTTGAACGGGTAGGTTGTCAGCAATTCCAACTGGGTGCTTAATGGTTTGATCAAAGAGTCGAACACTCATATCCGTTGGACTTAACTTACCTACACCTAATCTCTTATATAAGGAAAGAGGCATAACACTTACACTTGCACCTAAATCTGCTAGTGCATCATACATGACACAATCACTAAGTAGACAAGGAACAATAAATTCACCCGGATCACCTACCCTAGGTGGAGGTTTTGGTGGAACTGTATTCACCGGGTTTACTTCTACGGCTTTTGTTTCTTGTACTTTCTTATTCTTTTTCTTCTTCTTCTTTCCAGAGGTATCACAATCTTTATTACCTATCACTTGCTCATACTCAACTCCTTTTCTTGGAAACGGGATGGGTGGTTTGTATGGTGCCACCATTGGCTTTACATACTCGGGTGGTGGTGGTGTAACTTCTTCATTTTTACTCTCATCTAAAACCTTCCCATCTTCTGGTGCTGGTTTTTCAGAATTCGTTGAAACCATATTAACATTCTCATTCCGAGGATTTACTTCAGTATTACTTGGTAGCTTTCCTTGTTCCCTCTCACTCATCATGCTAGCAAGAGTACCTACGTGTTTTTCTAGATTCAAAATGGAAGCTTGTTGAGTTCTTAATGACTGATCAAACCTCTCGTTCGTTTGGGTTTGAGATGTAATGAATTGTGTTTGAGATTCAATCAGCTTTGCCATCATTTCTTCTAGATTTGGCTTTTTCTCTTCGGGTTGTTGTGGTGGTTTATACAAGCTAGGTCTTTGTTGATTGAAAGTGTTGTTTTGAGTTGGTTGGTTATTCGGACCTTGTTGGTTATATGAGTTGTTGTTGGGTCCATTTGGATTGTAAAGAATGTTTTGATTTCGATTGAAGTTTATCCTTGACGGTTGATAATTATTTTGATAATTACTTCCCGTCCTTTGGTTCATATAGGAAACATTCTCTCGTTGTTCCATCGTTGGTTCAATGTGACAATCTTTCAATAAGTGTGGTCCACCGCATTGCTCACAACTAATTCGTATTGCGTGAATATCTTTATTCATCTTTTTCATTCGTCTTTCGAAAGCATCTATTTTTGCGGAAACGGAATCAAAGTCATGGCTAGAATCGGCTCTAGCCACTTTAGATGATCGAAAGATATCTTTTTCTTGGTGCCACTCATGCGAGTGGGAGGCTGTGTTATCAATAATTTTGTAAGCTTCAGTTGCGGTTTTCTTCATAATGGAACCACCAGCTGTTATGTCGATGTCTTTTCGTGTAGCAACGTTGACACCTTGGTAGAATATTTGTACTATTTGGTAAGTGTCTAAACCGTGTTGAGGACATCCTCTCAACATCCTTCCGAATCTTGTCCACGCCTCATATAATGTTTCATTTGGCTTTTGCGCGAACGTAACAATTTCTCCTTGAAGTCTCACGGCTTTAGATGCCGGAAAGAATTGTTTAAGAAATTTTTCAACTAAAACATCCCATGTGTCAATCGCCCCTTCAGGTAACGATTCTAACCAATCTTTGGCTTCTTCCTTTAAAGTCCAGGGAAATAACATGAGATAGATTTGTTCGTCTTCCACTTCTCGGATTTTGAATAGTGTACAAATTCTTTTAAACGTACGAAGGTGTTCGTTAGGATCTTCATTCGGTGCACCACTGAATTGGCATTGGTTAGTCACCATGTGTAGGATTTGTCCTTTGATTTCATAATCTGGCGCATTAACATTTGGCTTAATAATGGCGTGACCTTGGCCCGTGCGTGTAGCTCTCATTCGATCTTCCATACTTAGAGGTTCTAGATTTTCCATGATAGGAAGTGTTGTATCCGAATCACTAGAGGATTCTGATTTAATGGTTTGTGGCTCAGGAGGAATAATTAGTGGTTCAGGATCTTGAAATTGTCCTTGAATATGCTCCGGGTTCTTAATTGTGAAGTTGGGTTCAAAAAATGGATTATCGGAAATTTGAACTAGAGTACTTGGTCTACTGGATGACGATTCTAAAGAGAAATCAACGGCGGTTATATTTGTTAAATGTCTTGATCTAGTTACAGGTGGTGAACGTACAAAAGGTGGTGAACGTCTTGCTCGGTGCATTCACTGAATATCCTATTAGTTTTTAAAAGGAAAGAAAAATTATAATAAGTTATCCAATCAATAGACTTTTCTGATTTTGCCCACGTTTCGAATAGCCAAAAGATGCAGCAGAGGGGCAGGATTCGTTTGGTCTCAATATAATTGAGGACTGTTTGGCTCCAATAACCCGGTCCACGTACAAATCCAACTATTACTACGAACCAGAAAATTTTAATGTCTATTAATTTAACCACTTAAAATAAATTTTCGTAATTTTAAGAAATTTAGAGAAGAAGTAGAAAAAAATTCTAAGTCCTAAAAACTAGAATGGCGAGAAATAAGAAAGAAATAGATTGCGCGTCGAAAAATGTCGAAAAATAAAAGGTCGAAAAAGAGGCGTCGAAAAATAAAAATAAGAAAGTAGTGCGAAATACGGCGTCGTAAAATTCTAAAGCACCTAAAACTTAGTCTAAGGAATAAGCACTTAAGGGATTTTACGGCAAAGCCTAAAAATTCTAGAAGTAAAAATAACTATGGCAAAACTAAACTTAATACTAAAAGTTGCGACTATAGTCTAAAAATCTAAAGGTAATAAAACTAAAAAAAAACATTTTTTTTTTTTTTTTATAGACAAAATTTTAAAAATATATATATTTTTTTTTTTTAGTAATTTTTTTTTTTTTTTCTTTACGTTTTTTTTTTTTTTACGTTTTTTTTTTTTTTTTTTTTTTTATGTTTTTTTTTTTTTTTTTTTTTTTTTACGTTTTTTTTTTTTTTTTTTTTTTTTTTTTTTAAAATTTTTTAAAAAAAACGATTTTTATTTTTTTTACAAATTTTTTTTTTTTAAAAAACGATTTTTTTTTTCTTTTAAAAAAAAACGATTTTTTTTTTTTTTTACACAAATTTTTTTTTTTTTTTTTTTTTTTTTTTTTAAAAAACGAATTTTTTTTTTTTTTTTTTTTTTTTTTTTTTAAAAACGATTTTTTTTTTTTACAAATTAATAATTTTTTTATAATTATAATTTTTTTTAAAACTTTTTTTTTTTTTTTTTTTTAATTCATTTACTATTCATGAATAGTAAATGAAATTAATTAATTAATTTACTATTCACATGAAAGCGACATGATAGCAATTATTAATTATAAGTTACATAATATAGCCCTGAAGTATTTAATAAATACGACTTTTTTTTTTAAAATTTACGTAAATTTTTATTCTTAAATATTTTTATATTATTATATTCTATTTCAATATTATTATATTATTATATTCTATTTCAATATTATTATATTATTATATTTTATTTCAATATTATTATAATTAAAAATATAGCGTTTTAGCGCTCCCCGGCAGCGGCGCCAAAAACTTGATGATGTAGCGTGAGGGTACGAAATAGTATTATTTTTACTAGGAAATACTATAAAATATGACACAAGTTTTATTAATTTACGGATGGGATATACCTAAACCTTGCTACAACATTATAGGCAGTGTACCTAATCGTAGAGTAGTGTAGTTTTTAGTAAGTCCGGTTCGTTCCACAGGGAGCTGGTGAAGTTAACGCTATATTATTAAGTTTATAAGTAGTAGTATTATTATAAAATAGGGGGGTTTTACCGTTTAATGACCGGTTTGTCGATTCTATATTTTAAGCGCAAAGATAAATGACGATAATTAAAGTGCGTAAAATAATGACAATAAATAAAATGACAGTAAATAAAATTGCGAGTAATAAAATGACAGTAAATAAAGATACGATGAGAAATACAATAAAAGAATTATGCTTATTTAAACTTCCGTAATCATGATGTTTGACGTGTTGATTTTAATTTATTACCATGGGTTAATTGTCCTTTGTCCTGGTTTATTTGATACGTCTATCTGGTTTTTGTCCATAATAGTCCATCGGTCATAAATATAAAGTGCGAGTATCCTCGTCAAATTACCCTTATACCCGAAGTCAAATATTCCAACTGATTAAGGATTTAAACTGTGACGCAGTTATCACTTCTGTCAACAATTACACCAGTTATCACTGTATGTAATCCACCCCTGTTTTAATTAGTTTATGAATATTAATTCATCCACTTGATCAGAATGAATAATCAATTACCCAACCCAATTGATTAATTAAATGATTATAACAGATTCCATATGAACATCACTAAATAGGACAACCATAATCATTATTAATTATTAGGTTAATTAATTTGAAGATAGGTTCGACAGACTCCAATGAGTTGTCACTCAATTAGACAATACCCCCCATCTATTAATAGCCCATAGTTCAATTTCCACAAGTGTCGTTCTTTTGTTCAAACCCCAATTATGGTACAAAGCCCAATTACCCAATTTTAGTAATTAGCCCAACATCATGATTACTTCATTTTAAATAAGCATAATAACGACTTAGCTACGAGACATTAAATTAAAAAGGTTGAACATAACTTACAGTGATTAAAAATAGCGTAGCGTTACACGGACAGAATTTCGACTTACACACTCAAACGATCTCTATCATAAATCTTATTATTATCATAATTTAAAATTAAAATTAAGATTATTGTTATATCTGATTACATTAACATTATGATAGAGAATTATAAATATAGATATTAATATTTGATATAGAAAAATAAGAAAAAGATAGAAAGAAAAAAAAGATCGTAAAAAAAATCTCTCCCTCTTCATCGTTACATATCGTTCTTTTATAGGCGAAATTATAAATTGAATTTTCATTTACGACCCCTGAACTATGCTCAATTAACAACTTTTTATTATTTAATATTATTCTTATTATGATTTATTTAAATATTATATTTTATTCTTGTGCATAGTTGACTCGTAATTTTTACACCGTTGCGTCGAGCGCTGAAAGTTGGTTCATGCCCCGGTTCCGGATTTTCGAACGTCCTTGCGTACTATTTTATATCGTGTACTTTGCGTTTTGTAACTTGTACTCTTGTCATTTTTAGACGTTCTTCATCAATAATTTGAACCTTTTTGATTGTATCTTGTACTTTTGAGCTTTTTGGACCTTTGCGTCTTCAAATCTTCGTTTTCGCCTTTTGTCTTCGTACTTATTTAAAATAAACGAATATTACTTGAAAATGAAACAATTGCAACTAAAATCTTGTCTTTCTTGGGGAATTTTGCTATGAAATATATGTTCCTTTTTAGCCTTATCAACCACCAGCAACAACACAAACCACAACAACATACACCTTAACATCACAATCGTTAACCCGGGCATAATCATCATTCTACATGACGTTCTGCATCTTTTATCTTCGTTCAACATGGCGAATATGTAATCTCTAATGTTTTAGAGATTATATATTCTTGTTCTAACGTAAATCAAATGAGTTTAATATAATATTAACTCATTAAATCTATGATTGCATCTAAAGAAAACATATATACAAGTATATTTTCATAAAGATTGTAATTAAAGATTCTTTCGTACAAACTGTTAATGGTGAAAATATTTTAACGGGTAAGTAATACCCGAGGGATATTTAGATTTCACTATATTAAGTTACACTATACATTCTCCAAATCTGATTCAACAGTCATTTACTATCCTACTTACATCCACAGACATACGTATTCGTTCACCACAGAATAACCATTTTTCTTTCAATTTCATACTTGGATTTTGACCTATCGGAATTCAACAAGTGGCATAATGAAGAAAACATTTGACAAAATAAAATTTGTTAGAAACAAACAAATTAACTATGAGGATTTTTGTTAAGAATCCATGCTAACTGTTCCTAGCTAATTGTTCCTAGCTAACTGATTACATTTTATTTATCGCGATTTAATTATCGCAATTTACATTCTCGCAATTTTATTTATCGTCATTTAATTTCTGTTATTTACGTTACGCATTTTATTTATCGTCATTTAATTTCTGTATTTATTTTACGCACTTTAAATATCAGGACACGTATACAAGGTTTTGACATATCATATCGACGCATATATATATATATATATATATATATATATATATATATATATATATATATATATATATATATATATATATATATATATATATATATATATATATATATATATATATATATATATATATATATATATATATATATATATATATATATATGTATATTATTTGGAATAACCATAGACACTCTATATGCAGTAATGATCGAGTTCTCTATACAGGGTCGAGGTTGATTCTATAATAATATATATACTTTGAGTTGTGATCGAGTCTGAGACATGTACACGGGTCACGATACGTATAAGTTAATTCGAATATTATATATTAAACTATATATGAATTATTGGACTGTCAACTGTGGACTATCGACTGTGGACTAATAACATTGGACAATTAAAATAAATTAAAATATTGATTATAATATATGAAATTAAACAATTCTTCAAGTTTTCCACTTGATTTCATCTTAAACTTCATTTGTATTTTGACAATTACAATCTACGTTCAAACCTTTCATGATTCTTGAAAACACCTCAATCGAGAGTATGAACCAACCACACTTCATCTACGGAAGAAGAGATTGATCTATATAGTTAGGCACATGAAAATACTCGGAACCTGAGTAAACGTTTAACATGTATCTGTCCTAGCTCCTTTGGCATTGTTATTACCGTAAATAACAATGCAATTCTTTTCCTAATTAGCCAATTTTGTCATAGCTTCAGCAAGTCAACTTCGAATTTTCAACCGTCTTATTATAATCTTATATGCATGCTCATTTATTGTTACTGGAGAACCTTTTATATTCCATCATATTACCAGCAGACGTATCAGTAACCTCATCGCTCCATGACTTAAATCCCTCTGATAAATCACTATATTTATTCATTGAAACCCTATCATATACTTATCTACATCTGATAACGAGAATTGTCGTACCAAACACCGAGAATTAGCAATCAATATTTTGAAATCTCGCAGCATGTCTACATCAACAGTTATATGTAAACATATAACATTTATCTCTTAGAATTATGATCTTCCATTCTGAAATTCTGGAAAAACTGAATACAGCAGCACAAACTGTACACGACCTTAACTGTCGAAAGTTTGATGATAAAGAATGGAGTATTGGAAACACTCAATAGAAAATTTAGTACCGAAAAGCGAATTATGCGAAACTATGAAGGAAGCCGTGGACAAATCACAAAGAATAAGTTTGACTTCAAAGAATCCAAATGATTCTGTTTCTGATGAAATCTTTAGCGAATACCTTGCTTTCGAATCTAAACCCTTACGAATAAATATTCTTCATCATCCATCGATATTAGAAATTCCAAGATATCATCGTATCTTTCATTATAAATATCCTCCATATTTCTGAAGATATTTTCATAACTAATCTTAGTTGAAATCATTAATCTATTCGTGCTATCAGTGTTACATCATATAGAAACTGTTAGTTTCTATATTCTGTAAACTTTCGAGCTTAAAATATGAATGTTTTTGAAGTAGTGTTGGGAACTGATGCATGAGTTAGTATAATATAATGACACTTAATCAACGTGATTATATTACAGTAAGTCATGCTGAGTTTCTAATGGAACGTGATGATTCACAGAACATATCGTCATCACGTGCCATGTTACACGACTCTTGTATTCTATTTAACCTCAAAAATATCAAGAAAGTATTTTCTTGATGATTCAGTCTTTACCGGATATTCCGGTAATCTGACAAATCAATTCGTGCCACTACCTTTCCTTTCTACCTTGTATATTATGATAATGTGAAACTCCATAACCACGAATTCTGAACCATTACTTGATGTGCTTAATGGATAGAAGAGAAAACAAAGCGTAAAGCTTCGAAGTGTAAATGGGAGTATAAATCGCAGCAAATAGGAGAGTGTATTAACTGTGGATGACAACGATTATAGAAAACAGAAGCAATGACTTCGAAGTATAAGGGAAGATATAAAGCCGATAACAACACATAAATTACAAACCGTGGATATTATTACGAATAGCAATATAAAGACACGGTATAATTAAGAATAGTATCACCCCAAGGTAATAGTAGAAGTAAACAGGTTCTTCTGGAGGGAGATTGAAAAGAAGGATGACAGAAATGATAATTAGGAAAATATCAAGGATTAGAATGGGATTAAGCATTTTCACAATCTTTTGGATGTATGAACTAAGAAAGAAAGAATAGGAATTGTGAGAATAATAGAACAGAAGAGCTTAATTTATAATGGAAATATCTGATAGAGTAATCGAGGCAGATCACCGTATTTAATTATAGAGATCTTAATTTTCTTATTCGTCGAAGAATCAAATCTTTTAGATTTCGAAGAATTCCTTTAAATCCCTTGAATTCCAGAATTCAACCCTGACTCTATCAAAAGTTAAGACGAATCTTTACTTTTCCTATTTCAATCTTTTGCGATAGCTTCACTCATACGCTTCATGTAACCGAATCGTTTAATCTATATTACTCGGTAATGATAAAACTCTATTTACCACCCATATTCGCCAGGAAAACAATTTTATTGTTAACCATGACGACCTCACTCAAATTTTGGGACGAAATTTCTTTAACGGGTAGGTACTGTGACGACTCGGAGATTTCCAACCAAATTTAAACTTAATCTTTATATGTTTCCGACACGATAAGCAAAGTATGTAATGTTAAGTCTCAAAAACTTTGAAAACTATATTCATGTAATCATTTGACCTTTGACTACTCCCGACGATTCACGAACATTGTTTGTAAATAAATATAGATATACAAATAAATGTATGTACATATATAATAACAATTGAAAATAATAAAATGTAATTTAAACATTAAAAATTAAATATGTGAATTAAGATATAAAATAATTAAAATGAAATGATATAAAAATATATGATTCCTATATATAATTATTATTATATGTTAAAAAGTTAATATTCAATATTAGTTATATAACATACATTATATGGTAGTATTACATAATCAACAATATGTAATACTAATGTACTAAATTAGTTATTAATATAAATGTTATAATAATATAGTAATTTCTATCAATATTAATATTAATACTATTATCATTAATATTATTAGTTGCAGATAAGAAACATGATATATATGAAGTGATAAGTTATTATTACTAATAATAAGTATTAATATAATCAGTATTATTATATGTAATTACAAGTTAGAATATAAATGATATATCAATATTATTATTATTACTTTCGTTATTATTACTAAGATTAATATTGATATTAATATTGATATTATTAATATTATTAATTTTAATATGAGAAATAAATACATAACTTGTGATATGTACAAGTCATTATATTATTATTATTATTATTATTATTATTATTATTATTATTATTATTATTATTATTATTATTATTATTATTATTATTATTATTATTATTATTATCATTGATAATATTAATATTATTATAACTAATTTTATTAGTATCATTAATAAAAGTATTACTATCATTATTAAATTTAGTATTGTTATCATTATTATTTTTATTATTATTATTATTATTATTTGTTTTATTAAAATTAGATATTAAAATTGTATAATTAGTATTATTATGATTTAAAATATACTTATACTTTATATATACATATATATATATATATATATATATATATATATATATATATATATATATATATATATATATATATATATATATATATATATATATATATATATACATATACAGAATAAAGAATTATATATATATACATATACAAATATTATATATATATATATATATATATATATATATAAATACGGTATATACGTAATTATATCTAAGAAAAATATGTAATTCAGTTTCAAATCGCTGTCTAAGCCGTACCATTTGTCTGCTGGAACTAACATCTCAATTCAATTATCTATAACACAAACAAAATTTGTTAGTAGTCGTTATCATCTTTATTTAATTAATTCTGACAGAATAAGTTTTGTCGAGCGAATCAAGCTATCAAACAAATGTTAATTGAGCTAACCAGTTGTAAATATAATTGTTAAACTCTACATAATACTCTACTAATACCATTTGAGCAAAAACAACAGAAGTCAAAACTTAATTTGAAGAACACGGCATTCGTCCTCTGTTCTTTTTCTTTTTGTCAAAAACCCCGAATTCAAATCCTATTTTGAAATCTATAAATGCAAAGATGTTAGGAATATTGCACTTAAACTCTCTGTAAAATTTCAAATGTCAATTTTATTTATCAAGAACGAATTCTGAGGTCAAAGTTTAAAAATCAAAAAGTCAACAATTGTTTTTCTGTAAAATTCGAAGTTTCTGTTTTGATATGGGTTAAATTGACGGTTCCTGTAGTTTCTAAGAGGGATTTGAAATATATTTCATTTTATGATCATGGGCTAACACGTCTCAGAAGTTGAAGTTTGATTTAAAGTTCAAACGTGTTCTTCATAAAAGTTGTTACGATTTTTTTTCTCTCTCTCGGTTATAATAAATTACAAACACAACTAACTGATTTTTCTGTTTCAGTTTAACGTTTTAACAACAATATTTTAATTAGTATTATGTATTGGTTCATGGTTTGATCGATTAAGCGTGAAGAGAAAGATGAATCTAGGAAACAGGAAATAACAGTTATATTTAATTGGAATCGAACATTAATCAGATAAACAGGTTGGAAGAGTGGTTAAGGAGTTGTTCGGGTTTACGAGAGGTCATGGGTTCGAGTCCCGGCTTGGGCGATTTACAATTTTTTTTTTAGCATTTAAAGGTAGTTCCCATTATTATTATTATTATTATTATTATTATTATTATTATTATTATTATTATTATTATTATTATTATTATTATTATTATTATTATTATTATTATTATTATTATTGTTATTGTTATTGTTATTGTTATTGTTATTGTTATTGTTATTGTTATTGTTATTGTTATTGTTATTGTTATTGTTATTGTTATTGTTATTGTTAGTACTAATTATTATTGTTATAATTGTTATTATTACTAAGGTTATTATAATTACTTAGTATTATTATTATTATTAAGTATTAGGATTATTATTATTATTATTATTATCATTATCATTATTAGGAACATAATAAAATTTTCATTACAAACATTATAATTAGTGACAAAATAATGCAACTTATTATTATTTTTGTAAATATTAGTAATTGTACCATTTTTAGTATTATTATTATTATTATGAACATGTTTAGGATTATTATTATTGTTATTGTAAAACAATACAAGTTACTATTACTCTCACTAATATGAGTATAAATATCATTTTCGTAATTATTAGTTTTACTATTATTATTATTAACATAAGTATCAATTTTAACAATATTGTTATTAATATTAGTATTATCAATATTAAGAAAGTTATTATTATTAGTAAATCATTATTATCAAAACTATCATTTTTCGTTACAAATAAATATTTTGTACCTAAAATATAATTAATACATATATTATAATCATATTACTAGTTTATATATCACATATCAAATATAATAACATTATTTATATATAATGAATTAAGAATATTTTCATATAATACTATATATATATATATATATATATATATATATATATATATATATATATATATATATATATATATATATATATATATATATATATATATATTAATATAACCAAATATATAGATATTAAACGTTTTAAATATATACACAAACTAAATAAGTATAAAATATAATTCAAGTTATAATATATAAACTTGTTCGAATACAATTATACATTTTAATATATATACAAATGATATAGGTTCGTGAATTCGAGGCCAACCCTAAACTTGTTCAATGTCGTCATATGTATTTTTACTACAAAATACATTAGGTGAGTTTCATTTGCCTTTTTACCCTTTATATTTTTGGGCTGAGAATACATGCGCTGCTTTTATAAATGTTTTACGAAATAGACATAAGTAATCGAAAATACATTCTATGGTTGGATTATCGAATCGAATATCACCCTTTTTAGTCTGGTAATCTAAGAATTAGGGAACAGACACCCTAATTGACGCGAATCCTAAAGATAGATCTATCGGGCCCAACAAGCCCCATCCAAAGTACCGGATGCTTTAGTACTTCGAAATTTATATCATGTCCGAAGGAGGATCCCGGAATGATGGGGATATTCTTATATGCATATTGTGAATGTCGGTTACCAGGTGTTAACCATATGAATGATTATTTTTGTCTCTATGCATGGGACGTATATTTATGAGAACTGGAAATGAAAATCTTGTGGTCTATTAAAATGATGGAAATGATTATTTATGTTACACTAATGAACTCACCAACCTTTTGGTTGACACTTTAAAGCATGTTTATTCTCAGGTACGAAAGAAATCTTCCGCTGTGCATTTGCTCATTTTAGGGATATTACTTGGAGTCATTCATGACATATTTCAAAAGATGTTGCATTCGAGTCGTTGAGTTCATCAAGATTAATATTAAGTCAATTATAGTTAGATATATTATGAAATGGTATGCATGCCGTCAACTTTCGTTGTAATGAAATATTGTCTTTTCAAAAACGAATGCAATGTTTATAAAATGTATCATATAGAGGTCAAGTACCTCGCGATGAAATCAACTATTGTGAATCGTTTATAATCGATACGGACTTCGTCCGGATGGATTAGGACGGGACAATATATATTGATTGATACACAAAATATATGATACCCCACTATTTAATATTATTACGTACTACTATTTAATATGTTTTTTCCTTACCTTTTTTCTTTATAAAAAATTATAAATTCTAATTTAATTACATACAGAATTCATTGAGTCCACTACCACCAAAATTTACGCTTCCTTCACATATCGTTTTCAGTCCCTTTTTTCTTTATAGAGTGAATGGGAGATGGGAGATGCGACATGCCAACAGTGACCGTTATATTCTGGTCCAAGATGCCCCACAAAACAGCTTATTTTCTTTTTCTTCTATTAAAACATAACATAACATTGAGTAACGTTAACATTAGCATTATCATTATCATTAACATTTAACATTATAAATTAAAATTATAGTACGGAGTATATGATAAAACCAAGTAAAAATAATACTTCATTCGTCTCATATTAATAGTTCATAGACAAAAAATACATAGTTTAAAAAAAATTGACTGTCACATGTATTTTTTGGTCTACTTTCCAGTTTTACCCCTTAGTTTTTAACTACATTTTTATCTTACTTGAATAAAGTAAGGATATAATAGTACACTAACAAATTATTCTTATATATTTATGAAAGTCATGGCCGTTCCGTTAATTTTATGGGTCCTGTTCGAAAAACAAAAGTGGGCCTTTTGTATACAATTTTTTTCCTTATATAACCTAATACTAAGCTTCGACATCTAAGTATTGAAGCATAAACGTGGAGTATTGGAGTATAATATTGGATTACGGAGTATTCGACATTGATTATGCATCTTATTTTTTAATTTTTCTATTTTTTAATTAACAAATAGACCAAAATATGTAAAAATGAGCCTATATATGTAATGTTAGGATATTTTTTAGGGGCCCTTATAGATGTTGGGCCATGTGCGGCCGCACGGGTTGCACGCCTCAATATCCGGCTTTGATGAAAGTTAACTATTAATTTATAATAGTCCTGAAAAAAAAAAGATGGCTTATTAATATGAAACATAGAGAATATAAATTAAACCAACAGATAGAGCCATAGAGGATATTATTTTTTTATTTTTTATTTTTTGGAAGGCAATAGAGGATATTATTAAACGTGGTTGCAACAATGAACAAACAAATCATGAATATAATAGATAAATGTAAAAACTTTATATTTAACAACATATAATTGGTGATTGACAATTTTAAATAAATGTTTACAACAATTACTTGGTAGAGGTTGTCTTTTAAACATAGTCCGAGCTAATTTATTTATCAAAAGAAATATATGAGTTATTAAAATTAAATTTAATTATAAATAAATACAATAATATAAATTACATAAATTTTGCAGTCAACGGTCAACATTAATTCTACTAAAAACAAATATTGTAAAACTTTAACATACAGATTTTAAAAATATAGAACAAATAAAAGAGCGGGAAAATAAAACTAACTCATATTCTTTGCCCACTTATTATTTTAAACAACTTTTAAAAAACTAATTTCCTTCTTGGCGCTAAAGCTCTAGTCTTTTGGGCAAATTCAGCGAGATCTAGGATCGTTTCGCAGATCAAATCCTTGAATATCAGCCGTTCAATGCACAATACACTTTCCGACATCTCTTCCGGTTGATCTCCCCAACCATTGTTTCCAGCAAGATCTCTTTTCAACACAACACAAACTAGATCCAACACATTATCTGCGGTTTGCGGCTCACAGATCTTTTGATATTCTGAATAAACCGCCTGAATGCCGTCACCGAATTGCGCGTTCCACGGAGGCAACTCTCGATTTCGATCGAGTATTTCAGCAACACTGTCGAACACGAGCTTTCTTTGTAATTTTGACTTCTTTGTTGATTCGTTTCCGTTGAGATAATGTTGCTTTTCGAGAAAATAAAACACGCCCGCATCGTCCGGGAGGTACTTTGATGCACGGAGTATTTCAGCAATGTATGTTAAATCGGAATCCTCTAATTCAGATTCTTCGAGATTCGTCGATGATGATGATGGAGAAATAATCGAACTCCATATACCTTCTTCCAAATCAACCTTCAGATCTATCAAAAAAAAAAAAAAATGGTAACTGTTAATATAAAATTATAATAATAATTTCTAATTTTGATAAGAAACTGATATAAGTCTACATCAAAAATTTAAACACTGACACTGATAACAGTCACTAAATCGCTCATTCAATTCAAATATTTGACTTAACAACGCCGTCGTCCTAGTCAGCCGGACGAAAGCCACCTGTGATGCATCTCAGGTCACGTGACAGTAACCACCAGCACATGTTATCTTTTGTACGTATTATTCTACTAACATAAGCGTATAATATTTAGTGTACTGATTTCATGACGTCAATAAAAACCATCAAATCAAATCACGCCACGTAATCAAAATCGTTGAAACACGAGTCGCACATGAAAACGTCATGCGAACGAAATGAAAAAGGTACCTTTGAAATCAATGCATCGTTTCATAACAGGAGATGGTGATAATGATTCATCCTTATCGAATCCTGAATCCAGAACTGATACTGGACTCGGTAACACTGAGTTCGAACTCACTTGTGACTCGGTCATACAGTTCATTTCTGCTATACTGCTCAACAATTTATCACATCTTGCTAACAAACTTTTTCCTTCTCTGCATTCCTCCATTTTCGGTCTCTATAATTCATAAATTCAATAAAACATTAATTAACAAATAAATAAAAAATAAATAGTTGATTGAAGTAATTGAATACCTCTGGATCGGACTGAGAATTTGTACTGCCGGAATGTTCAGAAATCGATGAGGATTCATCTTCAGTAACAAAGTTGTTATACACCTTGTTGTACGGACTCCGATTTCTCGGAGACTGATTTGTGACGGACTGATAATCGGATCCGGATCCAGATCCGGATCCGCTTCTTTTAGGTGTAAGTTTAGGCGAATTAATAGGCGAATTTCTTCGCGATGAATCATTGGAGTTGAAACTCCTTTGCGTTTCAATGCTCAACGGTTTGTTCTTCACAATCGTATTACAGTTTTTCAAGTTCCTTTCAATTTTCGATACACCTGGTGAATTTCGAGCTCGAATCGGACTTCTACCGGTTCGATCAACCACACCGCGATCTCTTTTAGGACTAATCGAAGGTAAACTTTCGCTCGAGTAACGATTAACTCCGAAATCGTTACTGAATCTCCTATTTGGTGAAGCCGTGCGATTTGGTGAAACCAAACCAGATCGCCACGGCTTCCCAAGGACGATATTAGGATCGTCCGATGCAAAACTTTGACCGTACACAACATTACGCTGACCTTCTCTATTTAAAGCTTTTTTTGAATGTAAAAGTCCTTTAAGTTGCAATGCTTCGAGAATGTGCTTCAAAGTCTCCAGATCATTCGATTTTTCATCGATCCCTTTCATCTTTAAATGATTTTCGGTCTCACCGTACATTTGTACAGAAGTTTGGTTCGAGTCCGGGAAAAAATCCCCGGAATCGAAGAAACTTTTTCTCTGGTTATGAGGTTTCCACTGAGAATCATTCTTTTGATTTCTTATAAACTTTTTCGACTCTACCACCCTTACATTTTGAGCATTTCTATTGCTTACATTATCTCGAACAATCAAATTCGCTTCAATCGATTGTTTATTCGGTTGATTTTGCTGAAAACCGTTACTTCTTTCACCAAATCTAGAGTGAAACAAATCTCGAGACACTCTAGACTCAGAAGCTGATCTTCTGAGCTCTGGTTTCTTCAGAGGGTCTTGAAATAGACCCCGTGAAGAATCCGTTTCCGAAGAAGGTAACTGCTCGAGTCCCATCAGTCTTGCAATGACACTAGGAGACCGAGCATTACCTTCTTTCGGACACAAACTACCTTTCGAATCAACCGTGGCTCTACTATCAAGCGAGAGCCTCGGCATTTCTTTACAAAATTTCCATGAATTTTTCATCGCCCCTTCCTTTATCTCAAACAATGGCAATGGCATCGGCGACTTCGGTGGCGTTACGGGTGCATAAGCATTCGTATTCGCCACCGGAGCCGGTTTGAACCGGTCTGGACTCGGTGTCACAGACACCACCACCGGTTCAGCTAACTTTGTCTTTTCGGTTTTAGTCTTCGTTGGTGTAACAACGGATTTTACCGACTCTGGTGACGTCAGCATACCCTGTACACAATAAATAGTTATTACATTAATTTATTAATTTATTTAATTATTAATAGTTAGAGTTATTATATACTCAGTAGTATGTAACTTACGGTGGATGGAGTAAGGCGTTTAGTGGAATGAATGCGTTTTCCGGCTAAAATCTGTTGACGATCGAAGATATGAAGAAAACCAGACATGCAACCAATTTGTTTCTCAATTTGTTTTTCAAGATTCTGGTCTTGAATTAACCCCGTCATCATTTTCCGATGAGATTCCGTCGCCGGTGAAGTGATGGATGTAAAATATTGGATTTATAAACAAACACACGCACACACTCTGTAATGGTAACGTTTACTACTTTACATTGAGCTTCATGAAGACTGTTGTTTTTTAATTAGTCCGTACTTTTTTTTTTGGGGTGTTTGTGGGGTTTTTTTTTAAGCTTTAATCTGTAACTCCCGCTTTCTGCTGATTTAAAGGGAGAATAAAAGGAAGAGAGGGGAGACATGGTGGTGGGGTTGGCTACTTGGTCAGATTTATTTTATTACACTCTTCTATAAATTACTCACTTTTTTAATTAAATGTTTATTATAATTGATAGTTTAATTTAAGACCCCAAAAAATAATTTTGTGTATATATTAGTAAAAAATTTCCTAACGACAGCGTTTGAGTATAAAAATATTTATACTCGAATATATGATATTTAATCGGTTTATTACGTGATTGTTTTTAACCATTTTATGATAATCGATAGATACATTTATAGTGAGATTGAATTTGCGATCTCTTATAAGTATCTGGACTGTAATCCGTAAATTTTGTTGAAATAGCTAAATCCAAAACACTAAACCCTAAACCCTAAACTCTAAACCGTTCGTGTTAAAAACTCGATCTAAATCTTAAATCTAAACCCTAAATCTAAACCCTAAACCCTAAATTTCTAAACCCTAATATCTAAACCCTAATATCTAAACCCCAATAGCTAAAACCTCAAAATACGTTCGAAAAACACGATAATTGTTATATATTACTTCTTCGAGCGTTTTCGCGCCAAAATAAAAATATTTATCACAAAGTGTCTCTACTAAATGTTCATATTTTCATCTCATCTATAATGTTCGTGAACAAAGTTTTTTCAAAAAACGAAGAAAAAAAAGTTTTTGCTTCCCCCCGCTTCCCCCCGAATGGTTACTTCCCTCTTGATCCTACCACTATATATATATATATATATATATATATATATATATATATATATATATATATATATATATATATATATATATATATATATATATATATATATAGTTGTAGGATCAAGGGAGAATTAACCAATCTAGGGGAAGCGAAGGAAGCAAAACTTTTTTTTTTCGTTTGTTGAAACAAAATTTTTTCACGAACATTATAGATTGGATGAAAATATGAACATTTAATAAAGACACTTTGTGATAAATGTTTATATTTTGGCGGAAAAACGCTCGAAGAATTAATATATAACAATTATCGTGTTTTTTCGAGCGTATGTTGAGGTTTTAGATATTAGAGTTTATAGGGTTTAGATATTAGGGTTTAGAAATTTAGGGTTTAGGGTTTAGGGTTTAGATTTAGAGTTTACATTTAGGATTTAGATTAAGTTTTTAACACGAAAAGTTTAGAGTTTAGGGTTTAGGGTTTTAGGTTTAGGGACTAAACCCAAAACACTAAGCCCTAAATCCTAAACCCTAAACTCTAAATCGGGCTAAATTTTACTTCACAAAACATGAAAAAAAAAATTATATGAGTTATACATAATTACATTTTGAGTGAAATAATATGCCTTAAAACTATATATACCATGTTAAGTCATGTATACACAAAACTAATAATACGATATATATTGAAAACGTTCAAAAAAACATTAATAATGAGAAAAATGTCTTTCTTCGGCATCCTGACGACATCGAATGGCAATAAAATTTCTGAGAGTCTTGATGTTAGGGTCGTTTTAGGGTGATCTTGAGAATTTCAACACAATCTGAAACCAAAGGTTATGGGCCGCCAAATGTAGTCATATTATTGATATAAAAAGCGTGTTTAATGAAGTGACAATAGATTCAAAATTATATGCGTTATACATAATTACATTGTGAATGAAATAATAGGCCTTAAAACAATATGTACCATGCTAAGTCATGCATACAAAAAGAAAATAATATGATAGAAATTCAAAACGGTCAAAAGAGCGTCTAAAATTAAACAAAAAAAGGCAAAATTGAAGGCTTTCGAGGCCTCGTTTCGAAAAATATTTGGGACAAACCGGCTACGGCAGTTTGCAAACGGATAGATCTCGAAAAAATACACGATTAAAAAAATGTTGACTAAATCGGAGCTACGAGTCAAAAGATACGATAGATCTAACATTTTGGCCAAAGACAAAAAACACCAAGCACTATGAACAGTCGGTGTGTTTGGTGCGTGGTGTGAATTTGCGAGGAAAGATGTCTTTTTCAGAGTCTAGACGACCTCGAATAGCAAGCACGTTCAGAGAGTCTTGCTCGTTGGGCCGTTTTAGGGTGATCCTGAGAATTTCAGCACAATCTGAATCCAAAGTTTATGCGCCGCCAAATGTTACTCCATCTGACGGCGCATATTAATGATTTAAAAAGCATGTTTAATGAAGTGACATTAGACTCAAAATTATATGAGTTATACATAATTACATTGTGAGTGAAATAATATGCCTTAAAACTATATATACCATGCTAAGTCATGTAAACACAAAACTAATAATACGATATATACTGAAAACGTTCAAAAAAACATTAATAATGAGAAAAATGTTTTTCTTCGAAATCCTGACGACCTCGAATGGCACTAAATTTTCGAGAGTCTTGATGTTAGGGTCGTTTTAGGGTGATCTTGAGAATTTCAACACAATCTGAAACCAAAGGTTATGCGCCGCCAAATGGTACTCCTTGTGGCGGCGCATATTATTGATATAAAAAGAGCGTTTAATGAAGTGACATTAGATTCAAAATTATATGTGTTATACATAATTACATTGTGAGTGAAATAATAGGCCTTAAAACAATATGTACCATGCTAAGTAATGCATACAAAAAGAAA
Organism: Rutidosis leptorrhynchoides; assembly: GCF_046630445.1. Taxonomy (NCBI): domain Eukaryota; kingdom Viridiplantae; phylum Streptophyta; class Magnoliopsida; order Asterales; family Asteraceae; genus Rutidosis; species Rutidosis leptorrhynchoides. The sequence continues at coordinate 61,254,133 of NC_092343.1, forward strand.
TAATATGATAGAAATTCAAAACGGTCAAAAGAGCGTCTAAAATTAAACAAAAAAGTCAAAATTGAAGGCTTTTGAGGCCTCGTTTCAAAAAATATTTGGGACAAACAGGCTACGACAGTTTGCCAACTGATAGATATCAAAAAAATACACGATTAAAAAAAACGATGACTATATCGGAGCTACGAGTCAAAAGATACGATAGATCTAACATTTTGGCCAAAGACAAAAATCACCAAGCACCACGAACCGTCGGTGTTTTTGGTGAGTGGTGTGAATTTTGAGGAAAGATGTCTTTTTCATAATCTGGACGACCTCGAATGGCAAGCCCTGTAGAGACCAGTCCTAATCCATCTGGACGAAGTCATCAACATTTGGTCCTATTGCGAGGTACTGTACTAAATATGCCATGAACGACTCCATGTAATATCTTTAAAATGAGCAAATGCACAGCGGAAGATTTCTTTCATACCTGAGAATAAACATGCTTTAAAGTGTCAACCAAAAGGTTGGTGAGTTCATAGGTTTATTGTAATCAATCATTTCCATAATTTTAATAAACCACAAGATTTCATTTATTCAATAATCATACACTCGCAAGTGTTAAAAATTCATTCATATGGATTGAACACCTGGTAACCGACATTAACAAAATGCATCTAGAATATCCCCAAACATATAAACATCGAAGTACTAAAGCAGTTCAAATTCTCTCACTGGGGCGCTTCAAAACCAATAGATCTATCTTTAGGATTCGCGTCAATTGGTGGCAATTATAATAAACACCAATTCTTAGGCTACCAAGTTCAACAAGGGCGATATCCGGTATAACAATTCAACCATAGAATGTAGTTTCGATTACTTGTGTCTATTTCATAAAACATTTATAAAGCAGCGCATGTATTCTCAGTCCCAAAAATATATATTGCAAAAGCATTTAAAAAGGAAATAATGAAACTCACTATACGATATTTTGTAGTAAAAATATGCATACGACGGAATTGAACAATGCAGGGTTGGCCTCGGATTCACGAACCTATATCATTTATATATATATATATTAACACATATAATAGTAATCGATCAAATATATATATTATTATTAGTGATATATCTGTTATTTTAATGATTTATGTATTCCATTAATAACTTAAATATATCTATTTTATATATCTTACTTATTATGAAAATAATAATAGAGTTAGGTTATATGTATTAGATACATTTGTATGTAACTAAAATAATACTGATAAATGAAAAGTTGTAATATCTTTATAATTATAATAAGAGTAATATCAGTAGTTATAATAATAAAAACACTCATTTTTTAAAAATAAAGATAATAATAATAATAATAACAATAATAAGTAAAAAGTTGTAACGCCTTCATAACGATAATAATAATAATAATAATTACATTTGTAACAATCATTTATAATAATAATAATAACAATAATAATAATAGTAATGATAATACTAGTAATAATTTTTATTAAAATAAGATTTACAATAATAGTGATAATAATAATGATAATAATAATACTTATATTAATAATAATAATAATAATAATAATAATAATAATAATAATAACAATAATAATAATAATAATAATAATAATAATAATAATAATAATAATAATAATAATAATAATAATAATAATAATAATAATAATAATAATAATAATAATAATAATAAGTAAAATACCTCAAAGAAGTAGCCCTTTTAAAAAAATGCCCAAGTCCGGGTTTGAACCCGCGACCTCCCGCTAACCCGATAACATCCTTAACCATTACTCCGTATCAGTTTTTCTATTATTATTAAGATTTTAATATCTTTTAAATTAGTTTTCTGTTTTGAATCATCATCAATCATAGTAACATATCATCATTATCATAATTTTGTATCATCATCATCATTAACATCATAACCATCATAGTTCTCGATTATCATTATCAATTTACCAGCTCATCCTCATAATACTGAACCCATTATCATATACATCGTGACACTTATCATCATTCTAATATCTTTACCATTTCACACGCTATTCATTATCAACTTGTCATCATCATCACTAACCTAGTTATTATTATCATAATAATCACATCATCTTCTCCGATCATCTTCTCCGGTTCATCACGTCCATTATCTTTTTGACTCATCAATACATCATCTTAATCATAATCCTAATCTATCATAGTATCATCTATTCGGCCTAACCACGATCGTATACTAAATTTTGATCCAAATAGGAATTTGAATTATGGTAGCCTAACAAACAAACGAATCTCGGTCCATCATTAAGTACACGGCCCAAAAACTATATGTATATCTCGGCACAATTAAATGACCGATTTTTATTGAACATAAGTTTTGATGGATTGAATTTGTGGGTGTATGATATTGTAAAAAAAGAAAAGTCCTTTACAGTTTTCTTGTCCCACATCACAATCATCACAACTTTAAAAAAAATATCTGCCTTCTTTATATCCCCACTTGCGGAATACCACCAAACTAGTCCACTAGTATATGTCAAAAAGAGTTTATGGTCTATTATTAAAAAGTACCGAAACACTCAAATTTCAGCTGCCTTATCATCATTTAAAGAAACGGTATCTACACAAAGGATGTTTTGTTGAGGCTGCCGAACCATAGTAGCAAGAAAGCAGCCATTAAGATTAAACTGACATAGTAGCAGCATCTTTCATTTCGAAACATAAACATAGTAGGTGACGGTTAGGAAGTTTTTTGGTGTCAAAATGAAAACAGAAACTGAAGTCGTGGGCTACAACAGTAAACAGGAATATCGAGCAGGTTTACTTTAAGGGTAGTTGTGGTTGACGATTTGAACAAGCACGCAAGAATAATAACAATATCAGTTGTAAATAATTAAAAGTGGTGGTGTATGTGACGACCCGGAAATTTCCGACCAAATTTAAACTTAATCTTTATATGATTCCGACACGATAAGCAAAGTCTGTAATGTTGAAGTCTCAAAAATATTGAACTGTGTTCATGTAATCATTTGACCTTCGACTGCTTCCAACGATTCACGAACCTTTTAAAAACAAATAGAAATATGTGTATGTATATATATATATATATATATATATATATATATATATATACATACAATTACATAAGAAAATAAGCATATATTATAAATTAAACTATTATGTGATTTAATTATCATGAAAGATAACTTAAGGTAATTTAAAACTTATTATTTAAGACGGCTTATTTAATTATAGTATGTATACTAAATGTATATAAATTTAAAAAAAAAAAAAAACATAACGTGTCAATATCAAATAAGATATTAAGTGTATACTTGAATTTAGTTGTCTCGATACATTTAATTATATCTGCATAATAAAATATGATATCTAAAACATACTTATATACATATAGTCATGTGAATATATATACATATATATATGATATCGTGGAATAGATCATAGATCATATAATTATAAGTATGATATAATATTAAGATATTGAAGTTAATTACAAATTTAAAAATAATGGCTATATTAATATTATTACGTTCATCATTGTCATTAATAACATATTAGTAACCCTAATATTAATTATATCATCATAAAGTTTGATACGTATAATTTGTTATAGTAGCAGTATTTCAAACAATATTAATATTATTAATACCATTATTATTATTACCGAGATTATTAATTTTTTTATAAGTATTTTTATTCTTATTAAAATACAAATTCATTATAATTACCATTATTATTATTATTAATATCAATATTAACAGTAGTATTAATAAAAATCATTAAATTTGTATTTATATTAGTATTTTATTTATAATAGTAAATGTATTATTATTATTAATATAATTAAATTTATAATAAATATATAAAATCAAAAATGGTAAAGGCAGGTTCCTAATTTGTTACATGTCTAGATCAAACTGTGAATATTTTTGTTTGCTAACAAATCGAATGAGACCACTGATATACTCCAAATTCTGTTATAAATCATTTTCTACTTTTATGATTTATATTTTTTTATTCTTTTTCTTCAAGAACGAATATATCTTGTGTACTTGTTGTCGACTAAATTCAACTACAAATCAAATGATAATTGATTCGTTATAATCATAATAACATCTCCTACCTGTTATATAATCTCCACTAATACAAATTGCTAAAAAAGAGATCGAGTAAACAATTTTTTTTATTTAAACCGTCGAATGCCCTGTTTGGGTTTAAAATCATGAAAAGCTCGAATTTGAATTTTATTTCGAAATGTGTTAATGAGGTCTTGTTAGGAACCTTTCGTTTAAACTATCTGTAAAATATCATGGTTCAATTCTTCCTACCAATCAAGAATTTTAGAGTCAAAGTTACAAAATAAAAGTCAAACCGATTGTTCTTCATTAAAATTCGGATTTATTTTTATGTTTTAAGTTAAATTGAGATTACAGATAGTTTCTAAAAAGGATTTGAAACGTTTTTCGTGTTGTGATTGAGGCCTATAACGGCCTCTAAGTTCAAAAGTGATTTTGAGTTCATACGTATTAAGTTTTTCTGCTACAACTATTTTTCTTTATTTTTCTGTTTCTGTTAAATTGTTAACGAGCAAAAACAAGTCGATCATATTCAAATTAAGTTTTAAATCAAGCTGGTAATTCGATTTTGGTTAAGTTCTGATACCTGATCGAATACACGATTGAAAGGAAGAAGAGGAACAGTTTCAAACGGGTTTTAAATTTTGTTTTGGTTATTAAATCAGAAAAGCAGTGAACGGAGTATTGGTAAGGGGTGTTAGCGGGTTAGCAAGGGGTCTCGGGTTCGAGTCCCGCTCATGACAGTTTTCTTTTAAGGCATATTTTGAGGTAGCTTTCTTTTATTTTATTTTTATGATTATTGTTATTATTTTTTTTTTACTATTTTTATTACTATTATGAATATTAATAATAAGGTTATTATTAGAAGTATAATTATTATTATTATTAACAAAAGTGTTTTTATTAAGATTACTATTTATAATAAGATTGATATAATTATTATTATCAAATAACAAGTATTAATATCAAAAGTTAATATTTTCAGTATTATTATTATTAAATTATTGTTTTATTAAAAACTACTGATACAAACATTATTATGGGATTTATTATTAAAAATTATCATATATATTCTTAAAAATCGAATCATAAATAATATCATCATATTTATTAAGTATTATCACTATTAATATTACAAATATTAACGTAGTATTACTAAATTACTGTTTTAACTAACCAATAATATATATATAAATATAGTTAATAAGTATAACATAATAAAATTTAATATATACAAAAGGAATATATAAAATATATACATAATAACAATGCAATTATGATATATTAATAAATTTATACATATATATATATATATATATATATATATATATATATATATATATATATATATATATATATATATTTGTTAAATTACAAGTACATGGTTTAATAAATATATATATATACGAATGATATAGGTTCGTGAATCCGAGGCCAACCCTATACTTGTTCAATGACGTCATATGTATTTTTACTACAAAATACAGTATGGTGAGTTTCATTACTCCCTTTTTATATATATTTTTGGGCTGAGAATACGTGCGCTGTTTTATAACTGTTTTACGAAATGGACACAAGTACTAAAAACATATTCTACGTTGAGTTGTACCACTTTGTATATTTTCCCTAATAGCTTGGTAACTAATATTTACATGTTGGAAGAACATGTAAGCGCGAATCCTATTGATAGATCTATCGGGTTTGACCACCCCAACCGGGCTAGTCGCTCTAGTATCGTAAACGGTTGCATAGTACTTCGTCTTTACTACACTTGGTACAGTGTAGGTAGATTTCATAATAAATGGAATATGCCACATTAAATGTTAAGTATGGTTACCGAAGCGCTCAACAACTTATAGAATACTTTTATACACTTGCGAGTGTACATATATTTATAAACGAAAATCTTGTGGTCTATTAATATATTGGAATGATTGTTATGATAAACCTATGAACTCACCAACCTTTTGGTTGACACTTTTAAGCATGTTTATTCTCAGGTATGAAATAAATCTTCCGCTGTGCATTTGCTCATTTTAAAGATAATACATGGAGTCATTCATGGCATATTTAGGTCAGGACCTCGCAATGGGACCAGATGTTGATGACTTCGTTCAGATGGATTAGGACGGGTTATCACAGTTGGTATCAGATCGGTGGTCGTAGCGAACCAGGTCTTGCATTAGTGTGTCTAACTAGTAGTTGTTAGGATGCATTAGTGAGTCTGGACTTCGATCTAGTAGTTGTTAGATTATATATTTAAGTCTGAACTTGAACCTGGTCTGCAGGTCAAAAGTTTTTGCTTACCACCATTTGTTGAAAAATATCTACCTATCATTATCAGTCTCGACACGTCTTATTGAAATTATTGCATAGATGATGTACAGACAAATTCATATCCCATCACATTAAATTTTGTCTGACACGTTTCCTTAATTTCCTCCGTAATTTACGGGATCTTCTGTACTATATTTATAGGTATTCTATGTAATTAGAATATCATCCGATATCCAAAAATCATTCCATATCAAAATCCTCTTACTGATCGTAAAAGATGGATCCTACACCTGGCTTGGATTCCATTAGTTTCGAAAGTGATTTCGAGATGCGTATTGAAGTAGACTCTGAAGTCAATGAACCCGAAGTGTCTCCACCGTTTAGCTATTTTTCTTTCTGGAAGAGATAGGGGTGGGTCCGAGACTTACTCACTCGTTGGAGAAACGAAGAAGGAAAAACCTACAATGACCCAAACTTACGGCCTAACATCGGAGAAAACGATGTACTCACCGGTGAACCCATGTGCAACACTGTTTTCACCCTTCTTGCCAAAATATTTCGCCTCGAAGGTCGCATTACTGCAATCTCAGAAAATATTCAACCTCTACTTCCGAATACCAATCGAAGGGGAATATTAGAAGAAGTTAGGGAACTTCGAATTGATAATCAAGATCTATCGAATCAGATGAGTGGGTAGATAGAAATGATAGAGGGTAGGATAGAAACCCTGACACGAATGGTGCGTGATTCACAAGCATCACAAGCACCATCAACATCAGCCCCGTCACCATCAGCAGTACCGACAGCATCAGCAGTACCAGCAGCATAAACAGTACCACCATCAGCAATATCAACGGTACCACCACCATCCAGCAACAACAACATCCGCATCTCACACCTCAAATTCACAATCTGTCCCACGAACATCAACATCATACGCACCATAGATACCAAGGAGTACCAACAACAATAACCGATAAAGTATTGATCCATAACTTCATTAATATTCTGTGAAGAATATGTAGTTCCTAATAGTCTTAGAGAATACTTATTCTAGCTCAAACTGAAATTCATATGAGTTTAATATCATATTAACTCATTAAATCTATGATTACATATGAAGAAAATATATATGTATATATGTTTTCATAAAGATTGTAATTAAAAATTCTTTTGTACAAACTATTAATGGTGAAAATATTTTAACGGGTAGGTAATACCCGAGAAATATTCAGATTTCACATTAATAAGTTATACTGTACATTCTTTTCAATCTGATTCAACGGTCAATTACTATCCTACTTACAGTCACCGATATACGTATCTGTTCACCACCGAATAACTATTTTCATTCAATTTCATATTTCGATTTTGACTCATCAAAAATTCAACAAGTGGCATAATGAAGAAGACATTGGACAAAATAAAATTTGATAGAAACAAACAAATTAACTATGAGAAGAATTTTGTTAAGAATCTACGCTAACTGTTCCTAGCTAACTGATTACATTTCATTTATCGCAATTTTATTTATCATCATTTAATTTCTGTTATTTATTTTACGCACTTTAAATATCGGGACACGTATACAAAGTTTTGACATATCATAGTAATTGTATATATGTATAATAATATTATTGGTACATCCTAACACAATAAGTATACAATACATTTTGATAAATCCTAAGACAATACGTACACAATATGTCTTAGTTAATTCTAAGACAATACGTATATAATACGTCTCTGGGTTGATGCAAAGACAATACGTATACAATACGTCGTGGGGTAAATTCTAAGGTTATATATATATAAACCGATTATTGGACTATCAACATTGGACAATTAAAAATGAATTAAAATATTGATTATAACATATGAAACTAAACAATTCTTCAACTTTGCCACTTGATTTCTTCTTAAATCTCATTTGTATATTGACGATTACAAACTGCGTTTAAACCTTTCATGATTCTTGAAAACACCTAAATCGAGAGGATGAACCAACCGCATTTCATCTACGGAAGGAAAGATTTATGCATATAGTTATGCACCTGAAAAACTCTCGGAAACTGAGTAAATATTTAACACATAGCTGTGTTAATCCCTTTAGTGTTATTATTACCCAAAATAACTTTGCAATCCCTTTCCAAATTAGCCAATTTTGTCACAGCTCCAACAAGTCAACTTCGACTTTTCACTCAGATTAGCTTATTATAACCCTGATATATAAGTTGCCTTTCGTCATCGATACCGGAAAACTATTTATATCTCACTACATTAGTAGTAAACTTACCAGCAACATCATTGATCTTTGATTTTATGAAAAGTTATTATATTCATTGAAATCCTATCATCTACTCATCTGCATCTGATAACGAGAATTGTCGTACCAAATACCGAGAATCAGCAATCAGTATTTTGAAATCTCGCAGCATGTCTACATCAACAGTTATATGTAAACATATAACATTTATCTCTTAGAATTATGATCTTCCATTCTGAAATTCTGAAAAGCACACAGTCTACAAATCAATACCACAAATTCTGAAAAAGCTAAATACAGCAGCAAAAATTGCACACGACCTTAACCGTCGAAAGTTTGATGATAAAGAATGGAGTATTGGAAACACTCAATAGAAAATTTAGTACCGAAAAGCGGATTATGCGAAACTATGAAGGAAGCCGTGGACAAATCACAAAGAATAAGTTTGACTTCAAAGATTCCAAATGATTCAATGCTTGCTGAAGTCTTTAGCGAATATCTTGCTCCTTACTCTAAACCCTTGCGGACAATAGTTTCCATCATCCTCTGATCTTAGATATTCAAAGATATTATCGTATCTTTCATTATAAATATCCTCGATATTTCTGAATATATTTTCATAACTAATCTTATCTGAAATCATTTATCTCTTTGAACTATCAGTGTTACATCATATGAGAAACTATTAGTTTCTATATACTGTAAACTTTCGAGTTTAAAATATGAAGGTTTTGAAGTAGTGTTAGGAACTTATGCATGAGTTAGTATAGTATAATGACACTTGATCAACGTGATTATATTACATTAAGTCATGCTGAGTTTATAAATGGAATGTGATGATTCACAGATCATAACGTCATCATGTGCCATGTTACATGACTCTTACATTCTATCTAATCTATAAACATATCAAGAACAAAATTTCTTGATAGTCCTATTTGCCTCTTAAATTCTGGTAATTTACCAAAAATCAAATTATGCTATTACCATTCCTCTCTGCTTAAAATCTTAATTAGAATTTATTCGAAACTTCATACCTCCGAACTCTAGACATTTCTTGTTATATTTAAAATCAAGAAAAGAAAAGTATAAAAGTAATGAAGATAATAAGAACGGTAGAGGTACATTTATAATGGAGGTATCCGACAGAGCAATTGAAATAGATTATTGCATTTAATCAAAGGAGATCCTAATTTCCTTAATTACCAAAGAACCAAATCTTATGGATCTCCAAGATTCCTTTTGAATCCCTTGAATTCCGGAAATCAACTATAACTACGTCACCGGTTAAGTCGAACATGCATGCTTTTGTGATAGCTTCACTCGTACTCTTTAGATAAAACGAATTGTTTATCACATATTACTCAATGATGATAAAACTCTATTTATCAACTCATACTCGTCATGAAAACATTTCTATGGTTAACCATGACGACCTTACTCAAATTTCGGGACGAAATTTCTTTAACGGGTAGGTACTGTAACGACCCGGAAATTTCCGACCAAATTTAAACTTAATCTTTATATGATTCCGACACGATAAGCAAAGTCTGTAATGTTGAAGTCTCAAAAATCTTGAACTGTGTTCATGTAATCATTTGACCTTCGACTGCTTCCAACGATTCATGAACCTTTTAAAAACAAATAGGAATAAATATATATATATATATATATATATATATATATATATATATATATATATATATATATATATATATATATATATATATATATATATATATATATATATATATATATATATACACACATACAATTACATAAGAAAATAAGCATATATTATAAATTAAACTATTATGTGATTTAGTTATCATGAAAGATAACTTAAGGTAATTTAAAACTTATTATTTAAGATGTGATGACCCGTCCTAATCCTCCTGGATGAAGTCATCAACATTTGGTTCCATTGCGATGATCGACTCCAAGTAATGTCCTTAAATTGAGCAAATGCACAGCGGAAGACTTAATTCGTACCTGAGAATAAACATGCTTTAAAGTGTCAACCAAAAGGTTGGTGAGTTCATAGGTTTATCATAACAATCATTTCAATATTTTAATAGACCACAAGATTTCATAATCATAAACATAATACACTCGCAAGTGTATGTAATGCATTCTAAGTGGTTGAGCACTTGGTAACCATACTTAACATTTAATCACGTCGCATATTCCCTTTATTATGAAATCTCACTACACCGTACCAAGTGTAGTCACCGAAACGAAGTACTGTGCAACCATTGAATACAGGTCGTCCAGTCCGGTTGGGGTTGTCAGGCCCGATAGATCTATCAACAGGATTCGCGTTTACAATACCCATGTAAATAGTAGTTACCAAGCTACAGGGAAATATGCCAGTGGTACAACTCAACGTAGAATATATTTTTAAGTACTTGTGTCTATTTTGTAAACATTTATAAAAGCAGCGCATGTATTCTCAGCCCAAAAATATATATTGCAAAAGCAATTAAAAAGGGAGCAAATGAAACTCACCATACTGTATTTTGTAGTAAAAATACATATGACATCATTTAACAAGTGTAGGGTTGAACTCGGATTCACGAACCTATATCAATTGAATATCTTATCAAAACATACAATGGAATTCACATAAATTTTCATTTATTATTTATTTAATATTTATATTTATTTGTTATTGTAGTTTATATAGAATTTGTACCAGACTTTGCCTATATGATATATTATATACTATATATATGTTAATATGTTTATTATATAATTATAGTTAATATAAATATACTTTATATACAAAATCTTTAGTGGTTACAATATAGTAATAATAATGAAAATAATAGTTTTTTTTTTATAAGAGTGATAGTTTTAATATCTATAAGAATTTTTAATAATATTGATACTTTACATAAATACGATAATGAGAATAATATTACTAATAAGATTGATATTAATAATAATAATATTAAATGTGATAGTTTTTATATAAGGTAATAGTTTTGATAAAAGTGAAAATTTTATGATACTACGAATAATGTTCTTGATTTTTAATAATATTAATAATAATAATGATAATAATAATAATAATAATAATAATAATAATAATAATAATAATAATAATAATAATAATAATAATATTAATACTACCTTTAAAGAAATAGCTCCAAAAAGAAAATAAACTGTCTCTGCCCGGGCTCGAACCCGCGACATCTTAGTTAAACCAAACACTCTAAACCACTCAAGCAATTTCTTTTTTCTGAAATTATTATCACCTTAAATGTATTTAACCCGACTGATTGTAATCTTCTTAAGTTCATAAAATCATCATCTTATTTTATCATCTATATCATACTATGATCCTCACGATCATCAATATCATCAATTCGTTTATTATCTCCTTCATCGTTACCATCATACATCATGAATCGTATATCCTTATCAATATCACGATCACTGTATCATCATTATTCATCTTCATCAAATTAATTCTCATCATAATCTTCATCGATAATTATCATCATCTCGCCATCACAGTCCAGCATCATCATCTTCACTCATCGCTTTATCATCATCTTATCATCGTATTTAACCTCACTTCGTCATCATAATTCATCTCATCATGAACTATACTACATTCATTATCACGTACAATAACAGAAAATTAAATAAGAGTTGTAGCGACAGGAACAGCACAATTAACGTTTTCTTCACTATTATCATTATTTTTCTTCGTACATGTTCGTCTTTCATGTTCTCGGTCCAACAGAGTTACATAGGCTAAATATGAAACCAAGATACGGTAGCCCAAAACGCAGTTTAATAAGCCCAATTAAATATCATGGCTCGTCACCTATATTAAAGATCTGCGGCCCAAAATCAATTCAATAAATTCAGTGATGAATTTCAAGACGTTTGCAAAATAAAAGCAAAGTTTTGGCACGTGAAAAGGGATCACCTTAGTCCCCCATTTTCGTTGTTCAACAAGTGGGTAGTATAAAAGATATATATATATATATATATATATATATATATATATATATATATATATATATATATATATATATATATATATATATATCCGATCGTGATATATGGTGGGGTTAATTGGTTTGGGAGGGTCGGCCATAAATAAAAGAAAAAGGTACCCATTAGTATTTTAAATCGATAATAAATATATTGTAGTAGGTTCGATGGATTATAAAATTGAAAAGAAATAATCATAAGGTGATGGTTCTGTGTGACAGTAATTCACGATGATCTATGGTGTTATTGTCGACAGGAATATAGAAACAAGAAACAGCGATAGCTGCAGTAGCAGAAGGAGTTGCAGGTGACGTTTGTTTGAAGTATTGAAGTGGTGGTTTTGTGATGATCGACATGGTGACAATCAATGATGGGGTGTGGTTTGAAGGTGATGAGCAGTGGTGTGGGTTGTCGATGGTGATTTCACGATGGTGGTTGTATCCGCAAAAGCCAAAGGGAGAAGAAACAAGGATGAAGGTTGTAGGTGGTAGTGTGGTGACCCTTTTGGGGTTCGGTTTAGTTTTCACGAAAGAAGATTATAAGGCGATAAGATGACGGTTGGTGTATGGCAACCGGGGTGATTTTTGTGAAGGTGTTGGAGAAGAAAAATGAGGGTGATGGTTCTTGGGTTTGGTTATATGGTGTATCTAACACGGGATGTAATCACACTTTATAGTAATTAAAGGTTCACATGTAATTATTCAATCAAGTAAATCAAGAAGAAGAAAACAAGAACATAAAATAAAGGTGAAACCGACTTTTAACGAAATTTGGAATTGAGTTTGAATTCAGTACTAGTTGATATCGATGTGGCATCAATTAAGAAAACAGATTATATAGTGTGATGGTGATTTGCAACCAAATCCATAATCATTCTGTATTTATATATATATATATACCGTATTATATATTTATATAACAGTATATGTATTTATCTATATATATATATATATATATATATATATATATATATATATATATATATATATATATATGTGTGTGTGTGTGTGTGTGTGTGTATATATATATATATATATATCTATATATAACTGAAATTCATATTCACTTATGTATTTATATATATCTAAATATATCAGTATTTATATATCTGTATTTATATATTTATTTACATATTTATTTACACATAAATGTTCGTGAACCGTCGAGAATGGTCAATGGTTAAATGAATTCATTTAAACAGTTTCAAAATTTTGTAACTCAATATTACAGACTTTGCTTATCTTATCGGAAACATATAAAGATTAAGTTTAAATTTGGTCGGAAATTCCCGGGTCGTCACAGTACCTACCCGTTAAAGAAATTTCGTCCCGAAATTTGAGTGAGGTGGTCATAGTTAACATTAAAAATGTTTTCATGACGAATTTGAGCTGATAAATAGAGTTTTATTACTGTTGAGTAATATGAATAAGATAATTCGATTATTCGAAGAGTACGAGTGAAGCTATCACTAAATAGTGTAATGAGAAAGACATGTTTCATCATAACTTTTGACTAGTCATGGTTGAATTCTGGAATTCAAGGGATTTAAAAGAAAATCTTGAAAATCTATAGGATTTGATTTCTTCGGGATTTATGGAAAATTAGAATCCTCTTTAATTTAATGCCATTATCTGTCTCGATTGCTTTGTCTGGTATCTTCTCTATAAATGAGCTTCTTTCGTTCCATTATTTTCACCACTCAAATTCTTCCTTTCTTAATCCACACTTTCAAACAATTGTGAAAATGCTTAATCCAGTTCTGCTCCTCGTCCTCATCCTTACTATCGCAACATTCATTCTCATTTTCCAACTTCCACCAGAGGAATCTATTTTCTTCTACTTCGCCCTTGGAGTTATAGTGCTTTTAATTCTCTCGTGTCTTTATGTTGCGATAAACATTGACATACATGGTTTGTAATTTACGTGTTGTTATCGAGCTTTACATTCCCCTTTATATTTTGGAGTTTCATACTTTTATTTTCTCTTCCCGACTCTAAGTCAAGCAAATAATGGTCCAGAATTCGTAGATATAGAGTTTCGAATGATTATAATGTTCTAAGCAGGAAAGAACGTGATAGCACGATTTGATTTTCAAATTTATCAACATCACGAAAGATAGAACCATCAAGAATACATTTTCTTGATATGTTCGGAGGTTAAATAGAATGAAAGAGTTATGTAACATAACACATGATGATGGTATAATCTACTGTGAACCATCATCACATTTCATTAGAAACTCAGCATGACTTACTGTAATATAATCACGTTGGCCAAGCGCATTATATTATACTAACTCATACTCCAGTTTCCAACACTTCTCCAGAATTCATTCCTAATTTATACTTAAGTTTTACAGAAGTTTCCAATATAATGGAATGCAGAAAACACGAAGAGATAGATAATTTCGGACAAGAATATTTATGAAAATATCCTCAGAAATATCGAAAATATTTATGATGATATTTTGGAATTTCTAAGTTCTAAAGTTGATAAGGAAAAATTTTCCGCAAGATTTTAATATAACTTTGGAGCAAGATATTCTCTAAATATTTCATCGGATCCAGATTTATCTGGGTTCTATGAATTTAGGGTATGTTACTTGTATTTCTCCTTGGTTTCCTTTATGGTTAGCTCAATCTGTTTTTTTTTTAGTACCAAATTTTTCTATCGAGCGTTCCTAACATTCCATACTTCATCATCAGGCTCTTGGCCGTTCAGACCATCTATGATTTTTCTGTTTCCTCTGCATTTAATGCTACGATATCAGAATCGTCGGTTATCAATTCGAGGTAATTTCAGGAGAATTGTGTTTTTAGATGATTAAACGCTGATGGTAATATGATGGAATATGAAAGGTTCCATGGTAACAATAAAAGAGCACGCATATATATCAAAGTTATAATATGATTATTTCGAACGAAAAGTCGAAGTTGTCTTGTTGGAGCTGTGACAAAATTTGGCTAATTTGGAAAGGAATTGCATAGTTATTTTGGGTAATAATAACGCCAAAGGAATTAACACAGCTATGTGTTAAACGTTTACTCAGGTTTCGAGAGTTTTTCAGATGCATAACTATATGCATAAATCTTTTCTTCCGTAGATGAAGTGCGGATGGTCCATCCTTTCGATCGAGGTGTTTTCAAGAATCATGAAATGTTTAAACGCAGATTGGAATCGTCAAGATACAAATGAGGTTTAAGATGAAATCAAGTGGCAAACTTGAAGAATTGTTTAGTTTCATATGTTATAATCAATATTTTAATTTATTTTAATTGTCCAAAGTTAGGAGTCCAAGAGTCCAATAGTCCAATAGTTCAATAGTTCATATATAATATTCGAATTAATTAATACGTATCGTGACCCGTGTACCGGTCTCAGTATTGATCACAACTCAAACCATATATATATTTTGGAATCAACCTCAACCCTGTATAGCCAACTCCAACATTCACATATAGAGTGTCTATGGTTGTACCGAAATATATATATAGATGGGTCGATATGATAGGTCGAAACCTTGTATACGTGTCCCGTTATTTAAAGTGCGTAAAATAAATAACAGAAATTAAATAACGATAAAATAAAGTGCTTAAAGTAAATAACAGAAATTAAATGACGATAAATAAAATTGCGATAATTAAATTGCGATAAATAAAATGTAATCAGTTAGCTAGGAACAATTAGCTAAGAACAGTTAGCGTGGATTCTTAACAAAATTTCTCATAGTTAATTTGTTTGTTTCTAACAAATTTTATTTTGTCAAATGTTTTCTTCATTATGCCACTTGTTGGATTCTGATAAATCAAAATCCAAATATGAAATTGGATGAAAATGGTTATTCTATGGTGAACGGATTTGTATATCGGTGGATGTAAGTAAGATAATACACGACTGTTGAATCAGCTTCGAAGAATGTACAGTGTAACTTATTAATGTGAAATCTGAATATTCCTCGGGTATTACCTACCCGTTAAAATATTTTCACCATTAACAGTTTGTACAAAAGAATTTTTAATTACAATGTTTATGAAAATATACTTACATATATATTTTCTTCAGATGTAATCATGGATTTAATGAGTTAACATGATATTAATCTCATTTGATTTACCATTAGAATTAGAATGGATAATCTCTAAAACTTTAGAGATTACTTAATCGCCATGTCGAACGGGGATAAATGATGTAAAACATCATGTAGAACGATGATTATGCTTGAGGTGCAGAATGAGATGTTGAGACATGGATTGCTGATGATACTGTTGGTATCGGTGATGTTGTTGAAGCTGGTAAATCTTGCACCATATTCTCCAAATTTATTAATCGAGTGCGAAGCTCGTTGACTTCTTCCATTACTCTAAGATGATTGTCGGTCAGAACGAACGGATGAATAAGATTTAGAATTTTAGATAGAATATAATCGTGGTGAGATATTCGGGAAATGAGTGAGAAAATAGTATCTCGAACAGGTTCGCCGGTAATTGCTTCAGGTTAACCGCCAAGAGGTGAATTTGGTTGATGGAAAGGATCACCTTCTTTTTGTCTCCAATGATTAAATAGGCTACGAACCCATTAGATGAATTGGTTGATTCATTCTGGTGACACTGCTTTCGGAGCTTAGGTGAAACTCCATATCGGAATAGCTGTCGGAATCCGAGGAATTCGAACTGGTTGAGGGATTCATCTCGTACGATCATATGAAGGATTTCGATAAGAAATAGATTATAGGATGTAGATTAGTACCCTGCAATACATAATTTACATATGCATATATAATACTAAAATCCCATAAGTTACGGAGGAATCTACGGAAGCTGTCAGGCAAAGTCTACAATAATAGATACGCTAAGATATGAATTTATCTATACGCTATCTATCAAATAAGTACAGTAAGTCGTGTCTAGACTTAGGAATGATAAGCAGGTAATTTTCCACTAGGAATGATAAGCAACACTTATAATATGCAGCTAAGGTCGAAGTCCAGACTCACTAATGCATCTTAACAACTATCAGTTAGACACACTAATGCAAGACCTGGTTCGCTAAGACCACCGCTCTGATACCACATGTGATGACCCGTCCTAATCCTCCTGGATGAAGTCATCAACATTTAGTTCCATTGCGATGATCGACTCCAAGTAATGTCCTTAAATTGAGCAAATGCACAGCGGAAGACTTAATTCGTACCTGAGAATAAACATGCTTTAAAGTGTCAACCAAAAGGTTGGTGAGTTCATAGGTTTATCATAACAATCATTTCAATATTTTAATAGACCACAAGATTTCATAATCATAAACATAATACACTCGCAAGTGTATGTAAAGCATTCTAAGTGGTTGAGCACTTGGTAACCATACTTAACATTTAATCACGTCGCATATTCCCTTTATTATGAAATCTCACTACACCGTACCAAGTATAGTCACCGAAACGAAGTACTGTGCAACCGTTGAATACTGGTCGTCCAGTCCGGTTGGGGTTGTCAGGCCCGATAGATCTATCAACAGGATTCGCGTTTACAATACCCATGTAAATAGTAGTTACCAAGCTACAGGGAAATATGCCAGTGGTACAACTCAACGTAGAATATATTTTTAAGTACTTGTGTCTATTTTGTAAACATTTATAAAAGCAGCGCATGTATTCTCAGCCTAAAAATATATATTGCAAAAGCAATTAAAAAGGGAGCAAATGAAACTCACCATACTGTATTTTGTAGTAAAAATACATATGACATCATTTAACAAGTGTAGGGTTGAACTCGGATTCACGAACCTATATCAATTGAATATCTTATCAAAACATACAATGGAATTCACATAAATTTTCATTTATTATTTATTTAATATTTATATTTATTTGTTATTGTAGTTTATATAGAATTTGTACCAGACTTTGCCTATATGATATATTATATACTATATATATGTTAATATGTTTATTATATAATTATAGTTAATATAAATATACTTTATATACAAAATCTTTAGTGGTTACAATATAGTAATAATAATGAAAATAATAGTTTTTTTTATAAGAGTGATAGTTTTAATATCTATAAGAATTTTTAATAATATTGATACTTTACATAAATACGATAATGAGAATAATATTACTAATAAGATTGATATTAATAATAATAATATTAAATGTGATAGTTTTTATATAAGGTAATAGTTTTGATAAAAGTGAAAATTTTATGATACTACTAATAATGTTCTTGATTTTTAATAATATTAATAATAATAATGATAATAATAATAATAATAATAATAATAATAATAATAATAATAATAATAATAATAATAATAATAATAATAATAATAATAATAATATTAATACTACCTTTAAAGAAATAGCTCCAAAAAGAAAATAAACTGTCTCTGCCCGGGCTCGAACCCGCGACATCTTAGTTAAACCAAACACTCTAAACCACTCAAGCAATTTTGTTTTTCTGAAATTATTATCACCTTAAATGTATTTAACCCGACTGATTGTAATCTTCTTAAGTTCATAAAATCATCATCTTATTTTATCATCTATATCATACTATGATCCTCACGATCATCAATATCATCAATTCGTTTATTATCTCCTTCATCGTTACCATCATACATCATGAATCGTATATCCTTATCAATATCACGATCACTGTATCATCATTATTCATCTTCATCAAATTAATTCTCATCATAATCTTCATCGATAATTATCATCATCTCGCCATCACAGTCCAGCATCATCATCTTCACTCATCGCTTTATCATCATCTTATCATCGTATTTAACCTCACTTCGTCATCATAATTCATCTCATCATGAACTATACTACATTCATTATCACGTACAATAACAGAAAATTAAATAAGAGTTGTAGCGACAGGAACAGCACAATTAACGTTTTCTTCACTATTATCATTATTTTTCTTCGTACATGTTCGTCTTTCATGTTCTCGGTCCAACAGAGTTACATAGGCTAAATATGAAACCAAGATACGGTAGCCCAAAACGCAGTTTAATAAGCCCAATTAAATATCATGGCTCGTCACCTATATTAAAGATCTGCGGCCCAAAATCAATTCAATAAATTCAGTGATGAATTTCAAGACGTTTGCAAAATAAAAGCAAAGTTTTGGCACGTGAAAAGGGATCACCTTAGTCCCCCATTTTCGTTGTTCAACAAGTGGGTAGTATAAAAGATATATATATATATATATATATATATATATATATATATATATATATATATATATATATATATATATATATATATATATATATCCGATAGTGATATATGGTGGGGTTAATTGGTTTGGGAGGGTCGGCCATAAATAAAAGAAAAAGGTACCCATTAGTATTTTAAATCGATAATAAATATATTGTAGTAGGTTCGATGGATTATAAAATTGAAAAGAAATAATCATAAGGTGATGGTTCTGTGTGACAGTAATTCACGATGATCTATGGTGTTATTGTCGACAGGAATATAGAAACAAGAAACAGCGATAGCTGCAGTAGCAGAAGGAGTTGCAGGTGACGTTTGTTTGAAGTATTGAAGTGGTGGTTTTGTGATGATCGACATGGTGACAATCAATGATGGGGTGTGGTTTGAAGGTGATGAGCAGTGGTGTGGGTTGTCGATGGTGATTTCACGATGGTGGTTGTATCCGCAAAAGCCAAAGGGAGAAGAAACAAGGATGAAGGTTGTAGGTGGTAGTGTGGTGACCCTTTTGGGGTTCGGTTTAGTTTTCACGAAAGAAGATTATAAGGCGATAAGATGACGGTTGGTGTATGGCAACCGGGGTGATTTTTGTGAAGGTGTTGGAGAAGAAAAATGAGGGTGATGGTTCTTGGGTTTGGTCATATGGTGTATCTAACACGGGATGTAATCACACTTTATAGTAATTAAAGGTTCACATGTAATTATTCAATCAAGTAAATCAAGAAGAAGAAAACAAGAACATAAAATAAAGGTGAAACCGACTTTTAACGAAATTTGGAATTGAGTTTGAATTCAGTACTAGTTGATATCGATGTGGCATCAATTAAGAAAACATATTATATAGTGTGATGGTGATTTGCAACCAAATCCATAATCATTCTGTATTTATGTATATATATACCATATTATATATTTATATAACAGTATATGTATTTATCTATATATATTAATATATATATATATATATATATATATATATATATATATATGTGTGTATGTGTGTGTGTGTGTATATATATATATATATATATATATCTATATATAACTGAAATTCATATTCACTTATGTATTTATATATATCTAAATATATCAGTATTTATATATCTGTATTTATATATTTATTTACATATTTATTTACACATAAATGTTCGTGAACCGTCGAGAATGGTCAATGGTTAAATGAATTCATTTAAACAGTTTCAAAATTTTGTAACTCAATATTACAGACTTTGCTTATCTTATCGGAAACATATAAAGATTAAGTTTAAATTTGGTCGAAAATTCTCGGGTCGTCACATAAGACACCTTATTTAATTATAGTATGTATACTAAATGTATATAATTTAAAAAAAAAAAACATAACGTGTCAATATCAAATAAGATATTAAGTGTATACTTGAATTTAGTTGTCTCGATACATTTAATTATATCTACATAATAAAATATGATATCTAAAACATACTTATATACATATAGTCATGTGAATATATATACATATATATATGATATCGTGGAATAGATCATAGATCATATAATTATAAGTATGATATAATATTAAGACATTGAAGTTAATTACAAATTTAAAAATAATTGCTATATTAATATTATTACGTTCATCATTGTCATTAATAACATATTAGTAACCGTAATATTAATGATATCATCATAAAGTTTGATACGTATAATTTGTTATAGTAGCAGTATTTCAAACAATATTAATATTATTAATACCATTATTATTACCGAGATTATTAATTTTTTTATAAGTATTGTTATTCTTATTAAAATACAAATTCATTATAATTACCATTATTATTATTAATATTAATATTAATAGTAGTATTAATAAAAATCATTAAATTTGTTATTTATATTATTATTTTATTTATAATAGTAAATGTAGTATTATTATTAATATAATTAAATTTATAATAAATATATAAAATCAAAAATGGTAAATGCAGGTTCCTAATTTGTTACATGTCTAGATCAAACTGTGAATATTTTTGTTTGCTAACAAATCGAATGAGACCACTGATATACTCCAAATTCTGTTATAAATCATTTTCTACTTTTATGTTTTATATTTTTTTATTCTTTTTCTTCAAGAACGAATATATCTTGTGTACTTGTTGTCGACTAAATTCAACTACAATCCAAATGATAATTGATTCGTTATAAAAATAATAACATCTCCTACCTGTTATATAATCTCTACTAATACAATTTGCTGAAAAAGAGATCGAGTAAACAAGTTTTTTTTTATTTAACCCGTCGACTGCCCTGTTTGGGTTTAAAATCATGAAAAGCTCGAATTTGAATTTTATTTCGAAATGTGTTAATGATGTCTTGTTAGGAACCTTTCGTTTAAACTATCTGTAAAATATCATGGTTCAATTCTTCCTATCAATCAAGAATTTTCGAGTCAAAGTTACAAAATAAAAGTCAAACCGATTGTTCTTCATTAAAATTCGGATTTGTTTTTATGTTTTAAGTTAAATTGAGATTACAGATAGTTTCTAAAAAGGATTTGAAACGTTTTTCGTGTTGTGATTGTGGCCTATAACGGCCTCTAAGTTCAAAAGTGATTTTGAGTTCATACGTATTAAGTTTTTCTGCTACAGCTATTTTTCTTTATTTTTCTGTTTCTGTTAAATTGTTAACGATCACAAACAAGTCGATCATATTCAAATTAAGTTTTAAATCAAGCTGGTAATTCGATTTTGGTTAAGTTCTGATACCTGATCGAATACACGATTGAAAGGAAGAAGAGGAACAGTTTCAAACGGGTTTTAAATTTTGTTTTGGTTATTAAATCAGAAAAGCAGTGAACGGAGTATTAGTAAAGGGTGTTAGCGGGTTAGCAAGGGGTCTCGGGTTCGAGTCCCGTTCATGGCAGTGTTCTTTTTAAGGCATATTTTGAGGTAGCTTTCTTTTCTTTTATTTTTATGATTATTGTTATTATTATTTTTTTACTATTTTTATTACTATTATGAATATTAATAATAAGGTTATTATTAGAAGTATAATTATTATTATTATTAACAAAAGTGTTTTTATTAAGATTACTATTAATAATAAGATTGATATAATTATTATTATCAAATAACAAGTATTAATATCAAAAGTTAATATTTTCAGTATTATTATTAAATTATTGTTTTATTAAAAACTACTGATACAAACATTATTATGGGATTTATTATTAAAAATTATCATATATATTCTTAATAACAGAATCATAAATAATATCATCATATTTATTAAGTATTATCACTATTAATATTACAAATATTAACGTAGTATTACTAAAGTACTGTTTTAACTAACCAATAATATATATATATATATATATTGTTATTATGTATATATTTTATATATTCCTTTTGTATATATTAAATTTTATTATGTTATACTTATTAACTATATATATATATATATATATATATATATATATATATATATATATATATATATATATAGTTAATAAGTATAACATAATAAAATTTAATATATACAAAAGGAATATATAAAATATATACATAATAACAATGCAATTATGATATATTAATAAATTTATACACATATATATATATATATATATATATATATATATATAAATATATATATATATTTATTTGTTAAATTACAAGTACATGGTTTAATAAATATATATATACGAATGATATAGGTTCGTGAATCCGAGGCCAACCCTATACTTGTTCAATGACGTCATATGTATTTTTACTACAAAATACAGTATGGTGAGTTTCATTACTCCCTTTTTATATATATTTTTGGGCTGAGAATACATGCGCTGTTTTATAACTGTTTTACGAAATGGACACAAGTACTAAAAACATATTCTACGTTGAGTTGTACCATTTTGCATATTTTTCCCTAATAGCTTGGTAACTAATATTTACATGTTGGAAGAACATGTAAGCGCGAATACTATTGATAGATCTATCGGGTTTGACCACCCCAACCGGGCTAGTCGCTCTAGTATCGTAAATGGCTGCATAGTACTTCGTCTTTACTACACTTGGTACAGTGTAGGTAGATTTCATAATAAAGGGAATATGCCACATTAAATGTTAAGTATGGTTACCGAAGCGCTCAACAACTTATAGAATACTCTTATACACTTGCGAGTGTACATATATTTATAAACAGAAATCTTGTGGTCTATTAATATATTGAAATAATTGTTATGTTAAACCTATGAACTCACCAACCTTTTGGTTGACACTTTTAAGCATGTTTATTCTCAGGTATTAAAGAAATCTTCCGCTGTGCATTTGCTCATTTTAAAGATAATACATGGAGTCATTCATGGCATATTTAGGTCAGGACCTCGCAATGGGACCAGATGTTGATGACTTCGTTCAGATGGATTAGGACGGGTTATCACAGTGTGTGGATGCTTCGGCCAAAACAAAAATAAAAGAAAGGACAAGGAACTGTATAGCAGCAGTAATGATTCGTTTGATGGTGAGTTTTGAAAGAAAATAGAAAGGTTCGAGCAACCATTTAGCAAAGGTGTTGGTGGTTTGTAGTTGTAGCAGAGACCTAATTAGCATCATTAGAAAGATAATGATGGTGATATGATGCCAAAACATAGTAGTGGTTTACGAAGGTAGTGAATGATCGAAGGATAGTAGAAATATTAGATGCAGTTGCAGGGTCATAACCGAAGTGGATGATGGTTGGTTCGATGGTGTTTTTGTTCGAATAAAGAAACAGAAAACCGGCTGATGTTATAAACAATCAAAGGTGGTGTTTCAATTATAAAGGAAAATAGAAGATACCGATTTGAAAGTTTAGATGGTGATCGATGGTGATGCCTTGGTGGAACTTGAGCAATAACATCGGACAGAATAGAAACCACAAACAGAATTAAGTGGCTCTCGTTGAGTGATGGTGATGTTGGGTTCTTGGTCACCCGTTAACAGTAGCAAACAAGTGGCGGTTTAATAATGTTTTGGGCTATCCAACAGAAGGTAAACAACAGCCACGATGGTTGTAATAGGTGTTTATGGTGGTGGTTATCTGATAAAAGTGATGAGGTGTTCGGTGGTGGTGGGTCTTGTTGGTCGAACGAAACAGGAATAGAAGACATCAACAAATTCGTGTAGTAGTGGTTTGGTTCTTGTGGGTTTGTATGATGAATCATGGTGGTGATGGTTTCCCGGCTACAAGAGAAAGAGTGATGAGAGTTTTATGGTGATCGATTGTTTTGCATCGACATAAATAGAAAGAAACATGAAATGGGTTTAAGAGAGTGATGTTGGTAGTGGTAAGGTGTTTATGGATGATGATGGTGCTTGTTGTTGATGGTGAGGGTTTAATTGAAGAAGATGGAAGGTGACCGATGAGGTGGTGGAAAGCTTGATGATGGTGGTCGGTGATGGTTCCCTGGTGGTGGCAGTGTGGTGACCGTAGCTTGAGCATGATACGCAAGTATATCCATGGTTGGTGAAGTTTGTCAAAAAAAATTATTTGAGTTTGTTAAATGGGTGTGTCAAAAGGTGATGGTAGGGTTAATCATATAATGCACCGTATTATGTACATATATTAGAATGGGGATAGATAAAATGCTGGGGAAAGGAATCAAATAAGAGAAACAGTAAGCATATTTGTGATTGAATAGAATAGCCAGTGGAATAAAGAGAAAACAAACACAGTATCTTAATTGAAATCATAATTCAATCATTAACAGTACATGAATAGGTAGCAGCCATATATTTGGCTTTTAACTACCGACGATTTTTAACGCGAATATAATATCGTGCTCCATCGTTAATTAGCAACGGATAAAAGTCTTCGAAAAAATCCCAAATTTCATATTAAGTATCATTATTTATTCTGATCATTATTTTATAAAAGTGGTCATTAATTGTTTAAAATTAAAAATTAAACCCATTGTCCTCGCTCGATTCAGGGTAAAATATAAAAAGTGTTAAAATTTAATAATTAGATCCTAAATACATTTCTAATATGCCTATAAATTATATCACTCATTTTCGGATCACCGTTTATTCTTAAAATCACATAAGTTCATTTATAACTTGTTTATTATCAAACGAGTGATAATTGAGTGTTATTATCATTTTCCAAATAAATTCAAAACTATATATATATATATATATATATATATATATATATATATATATATATATATATATATATATTCAATACACTTTATTTATATATATAGATACTTTTTAAATAATAATATCCTATTTTTATTGTACTTTACATAAATAAAATTTAGTAACAACAACATACAATATTTAAAATTATGTTTCCAATTATTATTATTATTATTATTATTATTATTATTATTATTATTATTATTATTATTATTATTATTATTATTATTATTATTATTATTATTATTATTATTATTATTATTATATATATGCACATATCAAGTTACAATTAAATGTTCGTGAATCGTCGGAACTGGTCGAAGGTCAAATGATTTCATAAAATAGTTCAAAAATTTTAAAATTCAATTTAATAGACTTTGCTTATCATGTCGAAACCATATAGAGATTAAGTTTAAATTTGGTCGAAAATTTCCGGGTCGTCACAAGCACGTTAAGAGAGTCTTGCGCGTTGGGTCGTTTTAGGGTAATCCTAAGAATTTCAGCACAATCTGAAACCAAAGGTTATGCGCCGCCAAATGTTACTCCATCTGGCGGCGCATATTAATGATTGAAAAAGTATGTTTAATGCAGTGACATTAGACTCAAATTTATATGAGTTATTGATAACTCCTAAATTATACAGTTTTTTAATAACATTTTGAGGAGTTGATGTCGAACGAGGTGTATATAAAATAGTTATTATTTTACTAGAAAAACTATTAAATACGATACAATTTTACACAAGATATTTATTTATTTATAGAATGGATATACTTAAACCTTGCTACAACACTTATAGGCAGTGTACCTAATCGTACAGTAGTGTAGTTTTTAGTAAGTCCGGTTCGTTCCACAGGGAGATCTTTGAACAAAGCTCAACGCTATATTAGTTTACTTTTATAAAATTACAAATATATATATAAGTAATATTATTATTATAAAGGGGGGTTTTTACCGTTTAATGACCGGTTTGTCGATTTTAAAACTTTAGTCGCAGTTAAAACCTAATGTAAAATATAAAATAAATACAAGACTTAAATTAAAGCGTAAAGTAAATAACGATAATGAAATTGCGAATAATAAAAATGCGATAAAATAAAATTGCGATAATTAAAAAGTACGATAATTAAAAGTGCGATAAAATAAAATAAATAAAAGTGCGATAATTAGAAGTGCAATTAAATATAAAATAAAGGAAATTAAATATGAAATAAAAGAATTATGCTTATTTAAACTTCCGTAATCATGATGTTTGACGTGTTGATTTTAGTTTTATGCCCATGGGTTAATTGTCCTTTGTCCTGGGTTATTTAATATGTCCGTCTGGTTTTTGTCCATAACAGTCCATCAGTCATAAATATAAATTGCAAGTGTCCTTGTCAAATTATTATTATACCCGAAGTTAAATATTCCAACTAATTGGGGATTCGAATTGTAACAAGGTTTTAATACTTTGTTTAATGAATACACCAGGTTATCGACTGCGTGTAAACCAAGGTTTTACTACTTTGTTAACAATTACACCAATTACCCTTGAATGTAATTTCACCCCTGTTTTAATTATTCTAGTGGCTATTAATCCATTCCCGTGTCCGGTTAAATGAACGATTATTCGTACATATAAATACCCCGCCCATCGTGTCCGATCGAGTGTATATGGTAATTTATAGGGACGCTCAATTGTAAATCTTTATATTAACATTAACAAACTTTCATTTAGTTAAACAAATATAAAGCCCATTAATAGCCCATAGTCTAGTTTCCACAAGTGTCGTTCTTTTGTCCAAACCCCAATTATGGTACAAAGCCCAATTACCCAATGTTAGTAATTAGCCCAACATCATGATTACTTCGTTTTAAATAAGCATAATAATAACTTAGCTACGAGACATTAATATAAAAAGGTTGAACATAACTTACAATGATTAAAAATAGCGTAGCGTTACACGGACAGAATTTCGACTTACACCCTTACAACATTCGCTAACATACCCTTATTATTAGAATTATAATTAAAATTAAAATATAAATTATAAATATAAATATATTTACGTATGAAGAGGAAGGAAAAAAAGATGATTAAAACTCGGCACAAAACTGGCTTTATATAGGACCTGACCAGCAATCTCACTCCATGCGACTCGCATGGATTTGTGCCTTTGGCCATGCGAGTCGCATGGCCACCCTGGATCCAGCCAAACTGCTTTGTTTTCTTCTTGCCGACGTAATATAATAATAATAATATATATAATATATAATTATATATAATTATATATATATTATATTATATTCTTGTGCATAGTAGACTAGATATTTTTGGTCCGTTGCGTCGGGCGTTTCTTCTTGGCTCAGGTCCCGGTTCCGGATTTTCGGACGTCCTCGCGTATTATTTTAAATCGCGTACTTTGCGTTCCGCAACTTGTACTTTTGTCATTTTGAGACGTTCCTCATCAATATTTTGAACCTTTTTAATTGTATCTTGTACTTTTTAGCTCTTTGGACCTTTTTGTCTTCAATTTGTCGAATCTGCTTTTTATCTTCTCTTTTAAAAATTTAAACGAATATCGCTTGTAAATCGAACAATACCAACTAAAATCTTGTCTTTCTTGAGGAATAATGCTATGAAATATATGTTCGTTTTTGGCATTATCAAATATTCCCACACTTGAGCGTTGCTTGTCCTCAAGCAATATTGTCTTGAAATACTAGAATCACTTCTTTATTCTTCACACTTTGTACATCAGTGATTTCTATACGGCGGTATAAACAATGGTAGTAACTATATGGTTTACAGTCCCACATGACTATAAAAATTTAGATCCATTAAAAAAATTGGATCTTTATGAAAACATTTGATCTTTTGAAATCTAGTTTTTACCCTAGATAAGTTTTCCGGAATAACCCTTTACCGGTGTTTGCAAAATATTTTTGTGGGTTTGGTGGGTTTCAGATTTGAAAATTTTAGCTCAAAACTTGCGGTTTTGTGTCACCCACTTGCTAACCTTGTATTTGGAAAGCAACACGTCCAGTTTACTTGTTCCGTATATTACCTTTCGGCAAACTACCGTCCGGTTGTAAAGGAAAGCGTTGAACAAGCAACTGTTAAGGCAATGTCCCGTGACATGCTTTTGATTATGGTCTATAACGTGTCGGACGCAATTACTATCCTTGGTAGGAGCAATAGTAAAGCTCACCCTTATAATTTTTCAGTCTGGCACAAGGTCCTGTCTTTGACCATGTTATGCAACCACCGTTCTTACGGTTGACACCCGATTTAGTTCAGGTGACCTAATGAATTCCAGGTGAATTCCTAGGATTTTACGTTCAATGGTAATGAACGCATTGAAAATAGGGTTTTTAGAAAACAAATCGGTTTGTAATTTTGATCAAAATATTTTCTCGTTCAAGCTCGAGTTTAGATATCATTGAATTCCATGAGTTTGTAATTCTCAATCTTTAAGGTCAATCTCTAGGATTGAGTAATATCAGTCTTAAAAGCTGATTTTTAATCTTTAAGGAGATTATCCTTTCTGGGGATCTGATTCATTAGTCTTATCAAGCTAATTTGCACGGTGCCCCCCCATTGTACGAGATAAATCCTTCTCATGGTTAGGATAAATCTGACCACTTGGCGACCCTGTTTTATGCTGAGGTCCGTGGATTTCCTGCTGATTTTAGTGATGACTTTTCTAGATTTTTCGTCAACCTACAGCTGGTCTGGACGACAACTTCATGACCTAAATCAAGAAGCGCGTGTCTTTTTCGGAAGACTTTACTTCCTTTTAGTGATGGAATTGATTCATCGTGTAGATCCATCTCTTCTTTTCTTTCATCGGGTAAAATAGTTTAGTTTAGTCCAAAGCAAAAGTATTTTCAGTTATTTGTTACAGATATATGTGACATATGTTTAAAATAACTTGGTAAATTTTCCCACACTTGGCTTTTATTTTTCTTTTTATCGTCCTCTATTCTATTTTAAATGAATTTTAACATTTTAGTTTGTTTCTCAATTTATGTCCTTTCCGAGGTAACAATAATTTCGGTGTTAAAACCTAGTTTTATCGTTCATAAATATGTATAAACATGATTTGAATTCATTTAATTGAAAATTTTGAAAAATTTTACTAGAATTGGGTAGTCAGTATATAAGACTAGGGCTGTTCTTTTTTATCAGAGAGCACTAGATTCTAATACAACTACTGCTTTACTAGTATTTTTAATGGTAACCAAGTGTATAAAGTAAAAATTTTAAAATCCGAAAGAATTTAACCCCTTCCCACACTTAAGATCTTGCAATGCCCTCATTTGCAAGAAATCAGTAACAATTTAAATTATTGAGGGTGATTAGTGTGAAAATGATTAAATTTTTACCAAAGTTTCCAAATATATTGGCGTTTGTTTGCTGAATGATAAATGGTGCACGTCATTTGTTCATTCCGTCTTGTTGTTATTTCACATATATTTTGCATCATTGTCGTCAAAATTACTTGCTTTTGCTGAACTTAATGCCAGTCTTTGAAAACGCTTTGTTTTTCCCTGTTTTGTGCATAAAATAGAATACATACAATACAAATATAATCATACATGCAATTTGAAATGGAACTTTGGCATCCCACTTTCAAACTATAAGAAAAATATTAGTACACAATAATAATAGAAATATCAAACATTACATAAACGTAATAAAATGTTAAGTGTTTAAAATAAAAATAAAAATTACCAACTTATCTCTACTGATCAGGAGGTGGGTTAGGAGGATAATTAGGATAGGGATCCCAATTCATGTTCGCGTCCGGGTTCCATGGCTGATTATAGGTGAACTGGTATGCTGCGTCATAATCATATGAATCATAGGGTGGTCTCATTTCTGGCTGATGTGCGGGATAGTATGCGGGTCGGGTCGGATAATACATCTCGCCAGGCTGCAACTGGCTTATAATTTGGCGCTGATGATAATCCCATCGGCCATGCTCTCGTTGCCGGGAATGCTCGTAGTCATTCCGACGTTGCCATGCCTCGTACTGCATATGCCTATCATAGTTCGTCATGTATTCATCCTCCATACGAACGCCTAAATCAAGAGCAGTCTCCCGAACAACTCCTATAATGTTGTTTGCATCCTCCATCTCGTCATCCGAACCTCTTTCTACCTGTCGCTGAGGTCCCTCGTATCGATATACCCGACCACGTCTCATCAATAATATCCTTGCACCGTGATAAAGGTTTGAACTTATAGTTTCACCTCCGTCCTCTATTTCGTTCATTGGACCCCCTTGGTGCTTATCTACACCTAAATACTCTCCAATGAGAGTAATGAAAATACCACCACCTATAATACTCCCCGATTTCATCCCCGAAACTACATTAGCGAGATAATAACCAACACAATAGGGAATGTTAACGAAACTCCTCGGGTCTCTAATACACTTGAGGTAGAACAAATCGTTTACGGTCAATTTCTCCTTATTTCTTCCCCTTTGTGTAATTGTGTTTGCTAAGAATCTATGAATCACCCGGAGTTCAGCTCTGTCTATATCTAAGTATGTATGATTTCCACTGGCGTGAAATTCATTAAAGTGGGACATACGCCTCCAGACAGCGTTAATATCAAATTCCCTATCTACCCTTTCTCCTTGGGCAATCAGGCTATTACAGTCGGGGCTCAAAAGTTCAGCAGGGGTGTAAATCTGTAAGGCCCTAGCTAAATCTATCATGGACATTCTGTACATGCGTCCACCTAACAGAAATCTAATAAAGCTTCTATCATCTATCCTCCTAACATCACTGTTTAACTTAATAGTACTAAGTAATTCTATACACCATTCCCTATATATGGTTCTACGAATGGAAAATAGGCGCATCCAATCGTTAAACTGAGAATTACCATACCTTTGCACCAATAATTCCCGAATTGGTTCGGCAAGGTCAACTGTTTCCAAAGGTACCCAGTCAATTGCCCTTGGCATTTCAACAACCTTAAAGTAGAGAATGTGCATGTTCTTTTGATAATCTGGATACTCTATCCAACATCGATCAAATCTCAGATTTGGGTGTAACTGATCTTCATTAATGTCTAAGCTCAGAATCCTTTGATGTGGAGCGAATTGACGAAACTGATTTATGAATAATTGATCTTGATCGTGATATGGAATATGTTGCTCCTCCTGTTCTTCTTCTTCTTGTTGCATATGTTGTTCTTGTTCATGAAACATTTCCGGTTCGGGCTCTGGTTGCCTGGACGATGATGCTCCTGAACCTCCAGTATCGGCTTTCTGTAAAACACATTAAACACAAAAAATTGTGCATCCAAATATGCATTCGTGTTAGCAAAATAATAACTTGAAACAATTATGATGACATGTTCAATTCATAACACATTTTATACCCATTTTCTTAACAATAACAATTCTACATTTTTACATACGAAAATGTATACAATGTTTTATCACATTTAAACTCTTAAACATGTCAACAATAATCATTATAGCAATTAAACACTTGTTACATGGCATTCAAATCAAACTAGTGCTCATTTTCATATTTTTGTCAAGTCTACACTTTATCAAATAAGCATATACGAAAAATGTACATCAGGTTCATAAGCATTTATCTCAAATAACATGCCAAAATAATCACTACTAGCAATGAAACAAGTTTCAAATGGCCTTTATATCAATTTATCCAAGTTCATGAATTTTTGGACTTAAAAAGTCCACTTTAATTCTCAAAAACATGTTTAGGCTCAAAGTTTGGATCAATTAACTACCTAGACATGTTACACTACTCAATTTAGCAACAATTCATGACAAAAATCGGCCATAACCTGTTTATATCAAAAAGCCCCAAATTGCTCAAGAACACAAACCCTAGATTCTTAAAAATTTGAAGTTTTTAGCTTCAATTCATGTTAAATAGCTTCTATCTAGGATATACATGCATAATATAACAACAATTTAGCTCTAATTACACCTAAATTTAACAAAATCAAAATATAAATTTTCTAGCTCAAGAACACAAAAATTCGAATTTAAAGAGATTAGGGGTGAAATCTTTACCTTTCTCCTGAAGGGGTTTAGACTACTGAATCTAGGCATGATTATTGTGAAGTTTTGCAAGAATTTTGATGAAAAATGATGAATTTTTGAGAGGGTTTTGGAGATGGTTCGTGTATATGTATGTGTGTTTGTGAAAAAGAGCAGCTCGCTGGATAATTTGATCCTGTCCAGTTTTTAACAGCCATGCGACTCGCATGGATTTGTGCATACCCCCATGCGAGTCGCATGGGGTGAAAATCCAGGATTTAATTTTTTTTTTTTTTTTTTTTTTTTTTTTTTATAAAACCTTATACTTTTAAAACATAGAATTAATAAAATTTTAAAAATTTTGTTTCTTTTTAAGACGAGGTCGTTTCGGGACGATGCCCTAGTCCGTCCCTCGACAAAATTTTAAAATTTTGTCATTTTCAAGCGATTGTTTTAAAAGCTTAGATTTTTGGATTTTTTAATTTTTTTTTGGCATACTTTAAATCAATAAGATTAAAAATAATAATAATAAAAGTTCTCGTCCCTCCCTCGGGTAAAGCAATTTCGGTTCAAAGACCTAGTCTTCAACTTACGACGAATTTAAAAATCATATTTTTAACTTAAAGAGATAAAGTAAATTTTTGTTTTTTAAATTCACACAACTTAAATATACAATTCAAAATTAAAAAAAAAAATCACACCAAACTTAAAATTTGAAATGCATAAAATTAAAAATTCATATTTTTAAAAATTAAAAATTCACACCAAACTTAATTTAAAAATTCATATTATAAATTCACACCAAACTTATATTAATTTTTCAAATATTTACAATTTTAAATATATTGTTTTTATAAAGTTTACAATATTAACTTAAGATTTAAATATTAATTTTAAAAACATGGTAAAAATAAATTTAAAAATCTTTTTGTCTTTTTATCCCACTTTAATCAATCAAATATTATCAAAAATATGCGCCCCTCTTTTCGGTAAAGTAATTTCGGTTCCAAGACCTAATTTAACTCATGACGAATTTTTGAAATATTTTGGGTTGATTGATTAAAGATATTTATACCTTAAGAATAAACGTTAAATTTCGCAGTGATGTAATAAATTTTTGAACGATATCAATAATTTCGGTCGTCAAACCTAATTTTATTCAATACCAATTTAATACTTTTTAGCGAACAAATTAGCGTTTATTATCAAAAGGTTAAAAATAAAAATAAAAATAAAAACTGTACAGACATACCTGTGAAATAGATTTCTTAGTTATATGATCTATTATATTCATAAGATAGTCGGTTTAATTGGTTTTCCATGGCTGCATAGGCGTAACCTCGAGCATTCATTGTCTTTTCTTCTAAACATATGAACGGTCCGTCTCTGCATAAAGTAACAAATTCGGTATTTGAATAGGTTTGATTATTTGAACATTTACCTCCATGTGACCATTTTCCGCATTTGTGACATCGTTCTAGGTGTCGTGCTCTTCTTTTCGCTGCGGATTTTGATTTTCCTTTACCAAATTGTAACTTATTATCTTCGCATCTGGATCCTTTTCTAACTCCGTCCATTCTTTCTCTGATTACTGATACTAATTCACTCGGTAGTATGTCATTATTTCTTTTAGTGATCAAAGCGTGTAGCATTAGACCATGGTTTAGTTCACAGGCAGTCTTCATTTCGTAAAAACCTAAAAAAAATAAAAATTCAGAATGGGGGGAGAAGACTAGTTCTTTAGGGTCTGCTAGGGAAAGACCATACGTGTTCCATTTTCGAGAACTACACGAAAACAGACAATCTAACTCTAACAGAAATACATATTATCCTTTAAAGATTTGATTCTCCCCACACTTAGTTAGCTGTGGTGTCGAAATTGTGATTAACTTCGTTGTCGACTTCCATCGGACCCTGTATGTAATGTTTAACTCTGTGACCATTAACTTTAAATTCAATCCCATTTGAATTTATCAATTCTATCGTTCCGTATGGGAAAACTCTTTTGACTATGAATGGTCCAGACCATCTTGATTTCAATTTTCCAGGAAATAGCTTGAATCGTGAATTGAAAAGAAGAACTCTGTCTCCTTCTTTAAATTCTTTTGAACTTCTGATTCTTTTATCATGCCATTTCTTCGTTCTTTCTTTATAGATTAACGAATTTTCGTATGCTTCATGTCTTAATTCTTCTAATTCGTTTAGTTGACTTAATCGTAGACGTCCGGCTTCATGTAAATCAAGATTACATGTCTTCAAAGCCCAAAATGCTTTGTGTTCAATTTCTACTGGAAGATGACATGCTTTTCCATAAACAAGTCTAAAAGGTGTGGTTCCAATTGGAGTTTTGTAGGCTGTTCTAAAAGCCCAGAGTGCATCCTCCAATTTAATGGACCATTCCTTTGGATTTGATCCTACGGTTTTCTCTAGAATACGTTTTAAAGCTCGGTTGGTATTTTCAACTTGTCCACTTGTTTGTGGATGATATGCGGTGGAGATTTTATGAGTTACTCCATATCTTTTAAGAACTTTCTCAAGTTGATTATTACAGAAATGAGTACCCCGATCACTTATTAAAGCTTTCGGTGTTCCAAACCTTGCAAAAAGACGTTTTAAAAAGTTGACTACAACTCGTGCATCGTTAGTTGGGAGAGCTTGTGCTTCCGCCCATTTAGATACATAATCAATGGCTACGAGTATATATAGATTATTATGAGATTTTGGAAATGGACCCATAAAGTCAATACCCCAAATGTCAAATACTTCACATACTTGGATGACATTTTGTGGCATTTCATCACGTTGACTTATTTTTCCGGCCCTTTGACATGCATCACAGGATTTGCAAAGAAGGTGTGCGTCTTTGTAAATTGTAGGCCAATAGAATCCAGCTTCATAAACTTTTCTTGCTGTTAGTTGAGGCCCATAATGCCCTCCTGTTGGTCCTGTGTGACAATGGTTTAAAATTTTACTAGCTTCATCTCCAAATACACATCGGCGTATTATTCCATCGGGACAACTTTTAAACAGATGTGGATCTTCCCAGAAATAGTGTTTTATATCACTGAAGAATTTCTTTCGTCTTTGGTACGATAATCCTTTTTCAAGGAATCCACAAACTAAGTAGTTTGCATAGTCTGCAAACCATGGGATTTCTTTATAATCTATCTTCAATAGATATTCATCAGGAAAGTTGTCTTGTATGGCCGATTCATTCAGAACTTCTAATTCAGGATTTTCAAGACGAGAAAGATGATCAGCGGCGAGATTTTCTGCTCCTTTTTTATCTCGGATTTCAATATCAAACTCTTGTAAGAGTAAGATCCAACGGATTAATCTTGGTTTAGCATCTTGTTTTGAAAATAGGTATCTAAGAGCAGAATGGTCGGTATAGACCACCGTTTTTGCTAGAACGAGATATGATCGAAATTTGTCAAAAGCAAAGACAATAGCAAGGAGTTCTTTTTCAGTAGTTGTATAGTTCGTTTGTGCTCCTTGTAATGTCTTACTAGCATAATATATAGGTTGAAATCGTTTTTCAATCCTTTGTCCTAAAACGGCTCCCATTGCAAAATCACTTGCATCGCACATTAGTTCAAATGGTAGATTCCAATTTGGTGTTATCATGATCGGTGCATTAGTGAGTTTTTCTTTAAGAATATTAAAAGATTTGATACACTCATCTGAAAAGATGAATGGCGCATCCTTTTCTAGGAGTTTATTCATAGGAGTGGCAATTTTAGAAAAATCTTTTATGAAACGTCGGTAAAAACCGGCATGCCCTAGAAAACTCCTAACTCCTCTAACATTGGTGGGATGTGGAAGTTTAGCAATTACATCTACTTTAGCTCTATCCACTTCAATTCCTTCTTTTGAAATTTTATGTCCAAGAACGATGCCTTCTTTAACCATGAAATGGCATTTCTCCCAATTAAGTACTAGATTTGATTTTTCGCATCTAATTAGCATTCGTTCCAGATTAACTAGACATGATTTAAATGTATCACCGAAGACTGAAAAGTCATCCATGAATACTTCCATGCATTCTTCTATCATGTCGTGAAAAATTGCCATCATACACCTTTGAAAGGTTGCAGGGGCGTTACAAAGTCCAAATGGCATGCGTTTGTAAGCAAAAGTACCATAAGGGCACGTGAATGTGGTTTTCTCTTGATCTTCGGGTGCTATTGGAATTTGAAAATATCCGGAAAATCCATCTAGAAAACAATAGTAACTATTTCCGGCTAATCTTTCCAACATTTGATCTATGAAAGGTAAGGGAAAGTGATCTTTTCTGGTGGCGTCATTTAATTTTCTATAATCAATACATACACGCCATCCTGTTACAGTCCTAGTAGGAATAAGCTCATTTTTCTCATTTGTAATGACAGTCATGCCACCCTTCTTAGGTACGCATTGAACTGGGCTTACCCATGGACTATCAGAGATTGGATAAATTAAACCTGCATCTAGCAGTTTAATAATCTCTTTCTTAACTACATCTTGCATATTAGGATTTAGTCTTCGTTGGCGTTGCACATACGTTTTATGACCTTCTTCCATAAGGATTTTATGTGTGCAATACGAAGGACTTATTCCTTTAATATCATGAATCTTCCATGCAATGGCTGGTTTATGAGCTTTTAACACAAAAATGAGTTGTGATTTCTCATTTTCAGTAAGAGAAGACGATATTATTACAGGTAATTCAGATTCACCATGTAAATAAGCGTATTCCAAATGGTTTGGAAGTGGCTTTAACTCTAATTTCGGAGGTTCTTCTATCGATGATTTATATCGATATCTGTCTTCTTCTTTTAGCATTTGAATTTCTTCTGTTGTTGGTTCATATCCATTAGCTATAAGTGTAGCTAACATTTCAGCTTCATCAATTGGTTCATTACCTTCTCCTAAAGAACATTCTCCTGTTCCTTGTAATTCTGGAAATTCTTCTAATAATTCTGCATGTGCATCTATAGTTTGAATATAATAACATGTATCATCTGCAGATTGTGGTTGTTGCATTGCTCTATCAACTGAAAAGGTAACACTCTCATCCTCTATACTTAGGGTCAATTTCTTACCGAACACGTCTATCATTGCTTTAGCCGTGTTTAAGAATGGTCTTCCTAATATGAGAGGAACTTGAGAATCTTCTTCCATGTCCAAAACAACAAAATCTACTGGAAATACTAAAGTACCAACTTTAACTAGCATGTTCTCCATTATCCCTCTAGGATATTTTATTGATCTATCGGCTAGTTGTATGCTTATTCTGGTTGGTTTCAATTCTCCAAGGTCTAGTTTAGCGTATAGTGAATACGGCATTAGATTTATACTAGCACCTAAGTCTGCCAATGCTTCTATTGAACTAAGACTACCCAGAAAACATGGAATTGTGAAACTTCCTGGATCAGATAGTTTTTCTGGTATCTTATTCAACAGTACTGCTGAACAATTAGCATTCATAGTAACAGCCGAGAGTTCTTCCATTTTCTTTCTATTCGTGATTAGATCTTTCAAGAATTTAGCATATCTTGGCATTCCTGAAATCACATCAATGAAAGGAAGATTTACATTTATATGTTTAAACATATCCAAGAATTTGGATTGCTCGGCTTCAAGTTTCTCTTTCTTCATTTTACTCGGGTAAGGAAGTGGTGGTTGGTATGGTTTAACATAAGGTTTATCCTTAACTGTGTTATCTTCATTAACCTTTTCAACTACCGGTTCTTTTTCCTTATCTTGATCAGGTTGTGGTTCTTGTGGAGTAGGAATAGTTTCATCAGAAGTTACAGGTATTTCAGGTGGTTTAAGTGTTGTACCACTTCTTGTGGTAATAGCTTTAGCTGTTTCATTCCGGGGGTTAGCATTTGTATCACTAGGTAAACTTCCCGGTTTTCTTTCACCTATTAACCTTGCTAGGTTACTTACTTCTTGTTCCAGATTTTGAATAGAAGCTTGTTGATTTCTAAATGCTTGAGCATTTTGTTCGTTGGTTTGTTTCTGAGATGTGAAAAACTGCGTTTGAGTTTCAACTAGCTTCGTCATCATATCTTCTAAATTCGGCTTTTTATCATCGGTTTGTTGCGGTGGTTTGTTTTGAAAATTCGGTCTTTGCTGATTATAAGTATTATTGGATACTTGTTGATTGCTAGGACCTTGTTGGTTGTTTTATGGAATATTTCGGTTATAGTTCTGATTTTGATTGTAAATAGGTCTTGGCGGTTGATAATTATTCTGATAATTATTTCCAGGCCTTTGGTTTATGTATGAAATATTCTCTCTTTGTTCCATTGTTAATTCAATACTGAGACAATCTTTTGTCAAATGTGGTCCTCCACACTGCTCACAACTAATTCGTATTGCATGAATATCTTTAGTCATCTTTTCCATTCGTCTCTCGAAAGCATCTATCTTTGCGGAAATGGAATCTAAGTCATGGCTAGAATCGGCTCTAGCTGCTTTAGATGATCTAATGATATCTTTTTCTTGGTGCCACTCATGTGAGTGGGAAGCAGTATTATCAATAATTTTGTAAGCATCAGTTTCGGTTTTCTTCATAATAGAACCACCAGCTGCTATATCTATGTCTTTTCTTGTAGTGATGTCGCATCCTCGGTAGAATATTTGTACTATTTGACAGGTGTCTAAACCATGTTGCGGACATCCTCTTAGTAACTTTCCATATCTTGTCCACGCCTCATATAGAGTTTCATTTGGCTTTTGTGTGAACGTAACAATTTCTGCTTGAAGTCTTACGGCTTTAGATGCAGGAAAAAATTGTTTAAGAAATTTGTCAACTAAAACATCCCATGTATCGATCGCCCCTTCAGGTAACGATTCCAACCAATCTTTGGCTTCTCCCTTTAAAGTCCAGGGAAATAACATGAGATATATCTGTTCATCTTCCACTTCTCGGATTTTAAATAGTGTGCATATCCTATTAAAGGTACGTAGATGTTCATTTGGATCTTCCTTCGGCGCACCACTAAATTGGCATTGATTAGTCACCATGTGTAGAATTTGACCTTTGATTTCATAATCTGGCGCATTAATGTCTGGATGAGTAATTGCGTGACCTTGGCCAGTGCGTTTAGCTCTCATTCGGTCTTCCATACTTAAAGGTTCCAGATTCTCCATAATTGAATTTGTTGACTCGGTATCACTAGATGATTCTGATTTAATAGTTCGTTCCTCAACAATCTCTGTTTGAATGATTGGTGGTTCCGGAGGAAAGTTTAATGGTTCAGGATCTACGAACCGTTCCTGAATATTTTCTGGATTCTCAATTGTGAGGTTTGTTTCAAAAACTGGATTATCGGAAATTTGAACTGAAGTACTTGGTAGACTAGATGACGATTCTAAAGAAAAATCAACGGCGGTTATATTTGTTAAACGATGTCTTGATCGAGTTACAGGTGGTGAACGTACAAAAGGTGATGAACGTCTTGCTCGGTGCATTCACTGAATATCCTATTAGTTTTTAAAAAGGAAAGAAAAATTATAATAAGTTATCCAATCAATAGACTTTTCTGATTTTGCCCACGTTTCGAATAGCCAAAAGATGCAGCAGAGGGGCAGGATTCGTTTGGTCTCAATATAATTGAGGACTGTTTGGCTCCAATAACCCGGTCCACGTACAAATCCAACTATTACTACGAACCAGAAAATTTTGATGTCTATTAATTTAACCACTCAAAATAAATTTTCGTAATTTTAAGAAATTTAGATAAGAAGTAGAAAAAAAAAAAATTCTAAGTCCTAAAACTAGAATAGCGAGAAATAAGAGAGAAAAAGAGTTCGTCGAAAAAGAAAAAATGGTTGAAAAATAAAAGGTGACGGAAAAATAAAAGAAACTTAAAAATACTTAAAAATACTTAACTAACCTAACCTTATTACTACAACTAACTTAAAATTATAATCGCAAATTGAAATTACTAATTGGAATGATAATTGATACATAGTAAAAGGTTTAAAAATATTAAAGCTTACAGGAAAAACTAAATCCCAAATGGAAAAAACTTAAAAAGAAACTAAAACTTAAAAAGGCGTCGCAAAATTCTAAAGCACCTAAATCTTAGTCTAAAGAAAAAGCACTTAAGGAATTCTACGGCAAAGCCTAAAAATATAGGAGTAAAAATAACTATAGCAAAAACTAAGTTTAAAATTAAATATGAGCTAAAAATACAAATATTACGCTACAACGATTAAAAAGGAACAAAATATTAAAAGAAATAAAAAGTGATAAAAATAAAAAAAAAATACAATTTTTATTAAAATATTATTTTTATATTAATTATATTAAAGTATTAAGTTTTAAATATAATAAAAGTAATTAAAAGTAGTTAATTAAACTAAAAACTTAATTAAGAATAATAAAATCAATTAGGGTTTAATTATAATAATAATATATTATACTCCGTAATAAATGCGTTTTTAGGGTTGGTTGTGGTCTTGTCAGACCCCTCATGCGAGTCGCATGATTTAAGAGGGTGGGTTATGCGAGTCGCATGACTGAACTGGACCGGTTCAATTGACAGGTTCAATTTGACAGGTCACGTAATATTTAATATTTATTTTCTTTCTCTTTTTTTTTTTCTGTTTTAAATTTAAATAAAATATATATATGTAATTAAAATAAAAACTTAAAAATAAACTTAAAATACTTTATAATTTTGTAGAAATAAAAGAAAAACTTAAAAATATACTTAAAATATTTTTTTTTTTCGATTTTAAAAGCTTTTTTTTTTTTTATATTTTTTTTATTTTTAAACAAAAATATAAATTTTACAAAAACTAATTATAACT
Organism: Rutidosis leptorrhynchoides; assembly: GCF_046630445.1. Taxonomy (NCBI): domain Eukaryota; kingdom Viridiplantae; phylum Streptophyta; class Magnoliopsida; order Asterales; family Asteraceae; genus Rutidosis; species Rutidosis leptorrhynchoides. Next base: position 61,295,991 of record NC_092343.1, read on the forward strand.
TAAAAATTAAAAATATGGCGTTTCGCTTCGGCGTTCCCCGGCAGCGGCGCCAAAAATACTTGATGTCGAACGAGGTGTATATAAAATAGTTATTATTTTACTAGAAAAACTATTAAATACGATACAATTTTACACAAGATATTTATTTATTTATAGAATGGATATACTTAAACCTTGCTACAACACTTATAGGCAGTGTACCTAATCGTACAGTAGTGTAGTTTTTAGTAAGTCCGGTTCGTTCCACAGGGAGATCTTTGAACAAAGCTCAACGCTATATTAGTTTACTTTTATAAAATTACAAATATATATATAAGTAATATTATTATTATAAAGGGGGGTTTTTACCGTTTAATGACCGGTTTGTCGATTTTAAAACTTTAGTCGCAGTTAAAACCTAATGTAAAATATAAAATAAATACAAGACTTAAATTAAAGCGTAAAGTAAATAACGATAATGAAATTGCGAATAATAAAAATGCGATAAAATAAAATTGCGATAATTAAAAAGTACGATAATTAAAAGTGCGATAAAATAAAATAAATAAAAGTGCGATAATTAGAAGTGCAATTAAATATAAAATAAAGGAAATTAAATATGAAATAAAAGAATTATGCTTATTTAAACTTCCGTAATCATGATGTTTGACGTGTTGATTTTAGTTTTATGCCCATGGGTTAATTGTCCTTTGTCCTGGGTTATTTAATATGTCCGTCTGGTTTTTGTCCATAACAGTCCATCAGTCATAAATATAAATTGCAAGTGTCCTTGTCAAATTATTATTATACCCGAAGTTAAATATTCCAACTAATTGGGGATTCGAATTGTAACAAGGTTTTAATACTTTGTTTAATGAATACACCAGGTTATCGACTGCGTGTAAACCAAGGTTTTACTACTTTGTTAACAATTACACCAATTACCCTTGAATGTAATTTCACCCCTGTTTTAATTATTCTAGTGGCTATTAATCCATTCCCGTGTCCGGTTAAATGAACGATTATTCGTACATATAAATACCCCGCCCATCGTGTCCGATCGAGTGTATATGGTAATTTATAGGGACGCTCAATTGTAAATCTTTATATTAACATTAACAAACTTTCATTTAGTTAAACAAATATAAAGCCCATTAATAGCCCATAGTCTAGTTTCCACAAGTGTCGTTCTTTTGTCCAAACCCCAATTATGGTACAAAGCCCAATTACCCAATGTTAGTAATTAGCCCAACATCATGATTACTTCGTTTTAAATAAGCATAATAATAACTTAGCTACGAGACATTAATATAAAAAGGTTGAACATAACTTACAATGATTAAAAATAGCGTAGCGTTACACGGACAGAATTTCGACTTACACCCTTACAACATTCGCTAACATACCCTTATTATTAGAATTATAATTAAAATTAAAATATAAATTATAAATATAAATATATTTACGTATGAAGAGGAAGGAAAAAAAGATGATTAAAACTCGGCACAAAACTGGCTTTATATAGGACCTGACCAGCAATCTCACTCCATGCGACTCGCATGGATTTGTGCCTTTGGCCATGCGAGTCGCATGGACACCCTGGATCCAGCCAAACTGCTTTGTTTTCTTCTTGCCGACGTAATATAATAATAATAATATATATAATATATAATTATATATAATTATATATATATTATATTATATTCTTGTGCATAGTAGACTAGATATTTTTGGTCCGTTGCGTCGGGCGTTTCTTCTTGGCTCAGGTCCCGGTTCCGGATTTTCGGACGTCCTCGCGTATTATTTTAAATCGCGTACTTTGCGTTCCGCAACTTGTACTTTTGTCATTTTGAGACGTTCCTCATCAATATTTTGAACCTTTTTAATTGTATCTTGTACTTTTTAGCTCTTTGGACCTTTTTGTCTTCAATTTGTCGAATCTGCTTTTTATCTTCTCTTTTAAAAATTTAAACGAATATCGCTTGTAAATCGAACAATACCAACTAAAATCTTGTCTTTCTTGAGGAATAATGCTATGAAATATATGTTCGTTTTTGGCATTATCAGGAGTTATCTTAGTATTTTAAAGTCATTTTAACCCCAAAATGTAACGACCCGACTTTTTCGACTTATATTTGTGCTTGTTAATTTCACAAAACTGCGTTTTTGTGCGTACTGTGTTGGTTTATATTCTGGGATCATTACTCATATTGATTACTTTCGTTTAGATTTTCCAAAACGTGTTATTAAGTACTTGGTTACTTAACTTGGTCCTCGAATGCTTTTATTACCATTAGTGTCATTTGACGTCTAGAACGAGCTATGTACTTTGGTACACGATTAACTTTTGTCATAATTGGAATATTATGACTACGTAATACTAATTTATATTTCCTAATAACAATTACTTGGGTTTTTGGTTGATTAATTACGCTTAGTAATTTACTAATGCACACTAGTTAGTCTTGTTGGACTTTCTACCTTGTTGGACTTAAGCCCACCCTACTCTAGCTAATGGACTTTTAAGTTAGCCCAATTTTAATGGAATTATGACCCATTAAAATGTAAGACAAAAATCCATTAAGATGAGCCAACATACTAGCATTTTTGTTAACCATTACCACACATGTTGCATGGGATCCTAACAATAAGCACCACCTTTAGACCACCACTAACAAAAAAGCAAAAGTTGCGCCCCTTGTCCCCCCCATGGTGCCCACGGTTTTGGAAGACCACCACCACCACCACACTATAAATACAAGCCTTATTCACCCATTTTACACGATCTCATTCTCATTTTACACACACTTGCTCTCTAATTCTCTCTCTAGTCTTTCTCACACTAAAAATTGTAAGTTTTAAATTTTCTTCTTCTTCTTCTTCTCTTCATCATCACGACATCATCATCATCATTAAAGGATCAAACTTTTTAGCTTCTTGATCTTGTTATATCTTGAAGATTCAAACTTTGATTTGAATCCTTCAAGAACATGAAAGATTTAAGCTTTCTACCTTTGAATCTTCGTTACTTTGTTGGGTCTAAGTTTTCTAGCTTATGATCCCTTTATTTTGTTAAAAAGATCAAAACTTGTGTTTATGATCTTCATGAAACTTGAAGATCTAGCCTTTTGCTCTAAGGATCTTCAAGAACATTAAAGATCCAAGCTTTCTAGCTTAGGGTTTTCATTATTTTCACTAGATCTTGGCTTTTTAGCTTATGGTCTCATTAATCTTGTAAAGATCCAAGCTTTCTAGCTTAGGGTTTCTTAATACTTGAGATCTAAGTTATTATTGTAGATCTCACTTACTTGGAACCTTTTTATGATTTTTATGGTGATAAAAATCAATTCTTCATCATCTCATATGATGAAGATGCATAAACTTGTGTCAAAAGGACAAAGGTTGAAGCTTTATTGGGTTTATGCAATAAAGAGACAACATTGATGTTCAAAACTTGTAGAATGTTAGCATTTACTCTTAGTTGTGTGTTGATGGTTGAAATTTGGTCAAAGTGATGCCAAAACATCAAGGAGTTGTACACTTGAAGCTTACACGCATCAAGGATGAGAACCGTGATGAGCATCAAGCACCAAGAAACCCACCGGAGCACTTGTTTTCTGTTTTTTGGGGTCTGATCAGGCTCCTGGGACTTCTGAAAAATTGATTTTCAGATAGTTCGTTTCGAGTATATGACTTTTCGTTTAAGACTCGCCTAAATCCGATATACGGTTTAGGATTTATAGCCTTCCGAAAGTCACTACGCCGTTATAATGACGTGTTGAAAATTCTGACCTACTCGCGCTTGAACTGTCGCCACGGTCAAACAACATCGAGTTAGGATCTGAAAATTGTACAGCTGTTAGAGGACTCACATACGGAGCCATGGCCACTGACCACGTGTCTTTTTAGTTTGTATGGAGGTCGTAACAGCTGTCCGAAGTTAGCCTTTTTTCGATCTCTATACTTGTTGAAAACATACTTTATCTTTTACGAATGATGATGATGATGATGATACTTAGGACTTAATTATTCAATTTTAAACTTTTAGGGACAATTTACTGACTTAGTAACCATTGACTTAAGTTGAGGACCTTTTGGATCGACCAACTTACTTGTTCGAACCGACTTACTACTTGCATACTTTTCATATCAACTTTACTGCACATTCACTGTGAGTTATAGCTTCCCTTTTTACTTTAAGTATTTTTGGGACTGAGAATACATGCGCTTTTTATGTTTTACCTACTAGACACGAGTACTTAAACTTTATATATGTGTGGGTGATATAACGGCACAAAAATTCCCCTTAGCACGATAACATTTAATCATTGGTTTTTGAACCGGTGAACGCGAATATTTGATATGGATCCATAGGGTTTGACATCCCCACTCGGGCTAGTCGCGCTAGCATTTAACGGGTGTTTGATACTTCGAGAACATACACACTCGTCAAGTGTACTTTTAGGGGGTGATATTTATTATTACGTTAAGTTAGTTACCGGGTGCCCACGAATAAGCATATACTTTATCATACAAACGCTGGTTGAAGCACTGAAATCTCGTGGTCTACATTACATTACTGATTAAAAATAAACTATAGCTCACCAACATTCGTGTTGACTTTTTAAGCATGTATTTCTCAGGTGCTTAGACGTTGTTGCTTCCGCTGTTAGACTTGCTGTTTTAGTCTTGGTGTTATAGACTTGTTGTTACAGACTCGCTGTGTTAGACTTCCGTTGCATTGTTTAGAGATGTCTCAATCATGGAACTTTTACTTTGCAGTCACAACTTATGTTACATTTGAACAAATAGCTTTGTAATGACCTTTGTGTCACGTACTCATGTTAATGCTTTCTATTCGTAGAAGCACGTTATCTTTTGTAAAATATTTGACGTTGGTAAAAAAGTTACCTTTTCATGAATGCAAAACTTATTTTAAAACAGCATTAGTATTATACCGTGTAATGGACCTGTTGTTGATGATCCGTACACGTTGATTTTGTACGGGGCATCACACAAAACACGCTAAAATGGGTAAAAATGGGAAAAAGGTATTTCTAATGATTTTATAAAAGTTATGTATTAAACAGGATAAAAAACACAGCAAGTTACAGAACAGCTACATGAAGCCGTCGGCATGGATTCAAAGAAGCCGCCGGCTTGGAGTTACATGTGTCAGAATGTTCTAGAATCTTCGTAAAATTGAAAGAACTTGTTGATCAAGCAAAAGGAAAAGGAAGCCGCCGGCTTCATCCCGAAGCCGCTGGCTTCATCCCGAAGCTGCCGGCCTAAATGACACGGTTTCTCAACTTGTCGACCAATTTCAAGCAAAAATGGAAACAAAATCAAAAAGATTTGGCGGATCTCTGAAGCCGCCGGCCTACCCTGAAGCCGCCGGCTTGAATATGACGGTTAAAAGATTTTAGCTTGCGGATTAAGTTTAGCTTGCGGATCTCTGAAGCCGCCGGCCTACCCAAGGCAAGCCGCCGGCTTCCCTCTGAAGCCGCCGGTTTGGCCACCAAACTTGAACAGTATAAATACAGGTCTCTGGTCTCAGTTTTCATGTGTATTAGTTTTCATAATTCAATAATTCTGGTTAGGTCGTTTTTTTAGGGTTTTCTCTAAACCCTTAGGTTAGATTTAGTCATTGTAATCAAGATTCAAGTTTTAATTCAAGTTATTTTACATTTACCATCATTTTAAGGTATGATTCTATCCTTATTTTATTGTTTTATTTATTTTATTCACTGTATTCGTTTCTGTTGGTCTTCTGCTATGAACTAAACGGTCATAGTGGTTAGGTGGACGAAGATTAACTTCATCTTGGAATCAGATGAAGCCGCCGGCCTCACCTCCAAGCCGCCGGCTTGATGAGGAAGGAAGACGCCGGCTTCAGTGCTTCATCCATACAGTTTATGGTTCTTTTTCAGATCTGTATGGTCGAGTTTTTATGATGATATTTAACCTATTTTGAATCTGTTACGCGTTAATATACTTGTTTGCCATGCTTAATGATTAAATAACATGATTTTAGGGTTGATTAGTACTTGATCCGCTGATCTATTATTTAATTCATGCTACTTGTTTAGATCTAGTCCATCAAACTTGTTAAATTGAATTGTATGCAACTAGGTTAAACAACATAATAGTGATAAACTTGTTTAATTTGAATTACACTTATATAATAGAGTTTGATATTGTTAGGCTTAGTCGAAGATCCTGTGTTTGGATGTGTTTAAGTAATGATTGCATGAAAACTAAGTAGTAACTAACTTTCAGCTAGTAGCTTGATTTGATCTACTTGATGTTTAATAGCTTATATAATTTGCCAGTCTATTTGCATATTGATCTGCATCATAAGGTTGATATGTATCATGTAAATGCTAAGAATTGAGATATTAGTCATGCACATCACATGTCTAGTATATGCTTTAAGTCCTGCTTATTAAATGATATTCAACATTTGTCTTAACCTGTTTAGGGATAATAATTGGTCTATTATTGTTATCTTGATTTTTGTTAATATAAGTTATGAAACTTGCCTAATATGATTCTCATATGAGTTATTCGTTCATATAACTGCTTCTATTTATAATTGTTTAATTTGAATTTTTTACTTTATTGCTTTATTTTGTTTATCTTAAATCATCTCTTTCTTAAGAGATAAGAATCTATCCCTTAAAAGACATAAAAATATATCGTTAATTCTTTAATAAGAATTAAACTATTTAATAAAATAATTTATACCGCATCTACGCTCTCTTGAGACGATAACCTAAAATACTACCTCTGATCGGGTTTTGTTGCTCGTTAGAGTGTTAAAAGTGTAATAATAAAGGTTATATAAATTTAAAAGTTTGAAAGGCAAATTAAGCACTGTACAGTTTTGCACATTAACTTTTTGGCGCCGCTGCCTGGAAGCGCGGTAAATACGGAAGTTGGATATACTTAGGTTATTGATATTTCTTGAAAACGGGTGATGACTGTCTTCCTTTAGGGGAGGGTTGTTGGGGTTCCGATTTAAAGGCTCCTGCTCAAACCTAGATGCTGACGGGTCACTTAAGTATTGAAAGATTCAATAGGCCGTGTATATTTGATTATTCGTTGTTATACGATAAAAGTTGTTATTTAATATTTATATTATTAATTATGTCATTCATATTTATTATATTTATTAATTTAAAATTCACTAATATACTAATAGATTTCTTAAATATTACTAGAAGAATTAGAATAAATTTAAAATATAAATACATATATCTTTTAAGGTCTAAAAGATTTTCTCCTAAAACTTTTTTTTTTTATGATTTTTAGTCACATGAATACTCGGTCCAAGAAATCAGTCTTACAAGATATCTTACCAAATCCTGATATATTATTTAAACATTCTAGGGGTTCGAATATTGTTAAGAAATTAAATTTCAAAGAAGGAACTACTTCTAATAATGATTCATTATCTAGTTCTCCGTCTAGTCCTGATTCTAATCTGGGATCTCTTTTTGGTTCAGAAATTGAAATGACAACTGAAAATTCAATGGACGCATTAATGAAAGCTGGTCGGGAAGGATTAGGTCATGCTATTACTCAACCTGAAATAAAATAAAATTTTGATATTAAGGGTCCTATTTTTCATTTGCTTAAAGATAACCAATTTAGGGGTACAGAAAAGGAAGATGCTAATGCCCACATCTAGAATTTTAAAGATATTTGTAATCTATTTAATATTAATAATGTGGAAAGTAATGTCATTTATCTTCGTCTCTTCCCATGGTCGCTAAAAGATGAAACTAGAGAATGGTTAAACTCGTTACCTGAAGGAGATATTACTAGTTGGGATACGATGGTTGAAAAATTTCTCACTCGATTCTTTCCTGAATCTAAAACTGTCACTCTTCAAACTGACATTGCTAATTTTCGTCAAAAAACTAATGAGTCTCTTTATTGTGCCTGGGTACGATTTGGTCAAATGTTTAGAGGTTGTCCACAACATGGATTGGATAAGTTTAAAAAGGTAACTACTTTCTATAAGAGTTGTGATATTGCTACAAGAATAGAGATTGATACATCTGCTGGAGGAAACATTATGAGTAAAACTGCCGAAGAATCTGAGACATTGATTAATAAGTTGGCTGCCCATTCCCGTGAATGGCACCAAGACTTAGATATTTCTCATTCGATAAAGTCTGTTAGTTATGATTCTGAAGATATGGTTAAGGCTATAAATGTGCAATTGGGTAATCTAGGAAGGCAGATTGAAAAGCTTACAAAAGAAATGCATATGATTAAGGTAGGTTGTGAAAGATGCCAAGGACCTCATGCTACTAAAGATTGTGTTGCTAGTCATACTATGTAGCAAGTCGAGAATGTTTCGTATGTGAATCAATTTCAAGGAAACCCGATGAACTACCGTAATAATTATAATACACCTTATCCTGCTAATAATAAAAACCCACCTGGTTTCTTTCCTGTCAGAGCACCCTTCATTCCAAATTCTTCTAATGCTCAAACAGATAAGAAGTCTAATCTTGAAGAAAGCATTCTAACTTTCATCAGAAATCAAAATGAAGCTAATGATAACATAAAAGCTCAACTTTCCCAAGTGCAAAATAATCATCAAGCGTCAATTCAAAACTTAGAGCGTAATAATACTAAGTTATTCAAACTTGTCGAGGGCAAAGTTCCTGCTGAATCTGAAGTTTCTAAGTAAGTTCATTTTGAAAAGGTGAATGTGATTCGAGAAGTGAATAGGGTTGATGTTCATGAACCTAGTTTGAGGTACTTATGGGAGTTTGAAATGGGAGAAGAAGAGTATGATCAAGAAATAAAGAAGTTGACTGCTAATGAGGAAGATAAATCAAAAGATGCTAAAGTTCGAGGTCTTGATCGTGATGAAGTAATTTTCATGCATGAGTTGTTTGATGAGAAAGAAGAAGTGGTGGATAAAAAAGTTGATGAAAATGATGAAGTTACTAGTGACGAGACTAGAAAATCAAAGTGTGATGATTGGTTAGCTGATACTATGAAACAGTTGGAAGAAAGAAGAAAAGAAGATTTCCACCCTCTTTATTCATTCACAATTGATCCCGTAGATCCATATGCGTCACCTGAAATTCCTATTGTTATGCGTTCTGATCCGAGAGAATTCCAAGTCCCTTGCTTAATTCGTGGTCCAATTCCTGTTATTGGATTAGCTGATATTGGTTCTAGCATTAATGTTATGCCATTCTCTGTTTATAATCGCTTAGGGTTGCCATCGTTGGAACCAATAAAAGGAAATGTGTGCTTTGCTGATAGTCAATTACATGAACCGTTGGGGATTGTTAAACAAGTTGAAGTTGTCATTTGTTATGCTTTCTATATAATTGATTTCATTGTTATGGACATGAAAGAAGATCCGATAACTCCTTTAATCCTAGGATCTCCGTTTCTAGCCACTGCTCGTGCTACCATTAACTATGCTGATAATTCATTAACTATTCATTATGGTGCTATATTTGAATCTATTATGTGTAAAGACCCGTCCTAATCCATCCAGACGAAGTCCATATCGATTATAAACGATTCACAATAGTTGATTACATCGTGAGGTATTTGACCTCTATATGATACATTTTACAAACATTGCATTCAATTTTAAAAGACAATCCTTCTTTACAACGAAAATTGACGGCATGCATACCATTTCAGAATATATCCAACTATAATTGACTTAATAATAATCTTGATGAACTCGACGACTCGAATGCAACGTCTTTTGAAATATGCCATGAATGACTCCAAGTAATATTTCTAAAATGAGCAAATGCACAGCGCAAGATTTCTTTCGTACCTGAGAATAAACATGCTTTCAAGTGTCAACCAAAAGGTTTGTGAGTTCATTAGTTTAACATAAATAAACATTTCCATCATTTTAATAGACCACAAGATTTTCATTTCCCATAAATATACGTCCCATGCATAGAGACAAAAATAATCATTCATATGGATTTAACACCTGGTAACCGACATTCACAATATGCATATAAGAATATCCCCATCATTCCGGGATCCTCCTTCGGACATGATATAAATTTCGAAGTACTAAAGCATCCGGTACTTTGGATGGGGCTTGTTGGGCCCGATAGATCTATCTTTAGAGTTCGCGTCAATTAGGGTGTCTGTTCCCTAATTCTTAGATTACCAGACTTAATAAAAAAGGCATATTCGATTAGATAATCCAACCATAGAATGTAGTTTCGATTACTTGTGTCTATCTCGTAAAGCATTTATAAAAGCAGCGCATGTATTCTCAGTCCCAAAAATATATATTGCAAAAGCATTTAAAAAGGGATTAATGAAACTCACCATAATGTATTTTGTAGTAAAAATACATATGACGTCATTTATCAAGTGTAGGGTTGGTCTTGGATTCACGAACCTATATCTTTTATATATATATTAACACATATATTTGTAATAGAAGAAATATATTATATCTTAAATGATATATTATATATATTTAATTTATATGTATCTTTAAAAATGACTATTATTTATATAGTTATATTAATATTTATATATGATTAATATTATATTAAAAATACATCATTTGTTATATATGAATGTTTATAGAAAAAATATGTTTATTATATGTAATATTATTATAAGTATAATTTTATATGCATAACGTGTATTTGTTGTAAAAATAATAATAATGATAATAATTTTTAATAATAATAATATTTATGTTCATAATAATAATAATAATAATAATAATAATAATAATAATAATAATAATAATAATAATAATAATAATAATAATAATAATAATAATAATAAATGAAATGGACTACCTTTAAAGCTTTTAAACAAAATAAATCTGTCATGAACGGGACTCGAACCCGAGACCTCTCGGTTATACACAACACGCCTTAACCATCCTTCTATATCTGTTTTTCTGATTAAATTCACTAATCAAAACTATAAAACGCATTTTTTTGTTTTTCATCAATTTCCTCTCAAACCCAAATCACAGAAGGCAACCAAATCATGTCCATAACTTCAACAACGTGAACTTCATTCATCATCATCTATCACGTATCATTATAATGCTTATAATATCATCTAACACCATCAAACATCGTCAATATCACGATTACACTAATCATCATCGTCACCCTAATCTAGCATCTGATTAACATAACCATACCATCATCAATATCATACGCGTACATCACAATCATCCTCAAGTTCGTTATCATAACAATATCTACCATCAATTATCATCATAATATATTATGATCATGATTATGAACATCGGACTCATCATTTGTTTTTGTTTTTTATCGTCAACAACATAAATACGTTTCCTAAATATCATCTCTTAATTACTATCATCAACATTATGATCTATCATTATTATCATCGCATAATCATATCGTCTCTGTACTCATCATACTGACGTATCCATCATCATCCTAGAATTGTCCTAACAGCAAAAGAATGGCTAGACTTTTGGCCCCACAATACAATCAAGTACATGGCCCAACTAGACACAATTTAAATCCCCAAAAAATTCGATTCTAGTGGATGTTTATTTAATGGAATGGCTAAAATATATATATATATATATATATATATATATATATATATATATATATATATATATATATATATATATATATATATATGTGTGTGTGTGTGTGGTAAACTGAATACACATGTCATCTTGAATGCTTTTCCATAACCACTAGTAACCTTTTATTTCTTTAATCAGCAAGTGGGGAGAAGCAAGTGGGGAGAAGAATAAAGCTATTCGTTGATAATGATTGTGTATAATCGAGTTATATCAGGGAACAAATTCAAGCACTATAATTCAATTATACATCATCATCAAGCTTATATCATATAATTATTATCTCCATAATTATACTCGTCGCTGTAGAGAAAAAAATAAAAATAAAAAGGCAGCATGGTTATGGGTGTTGTGTGGTGTTCGTTTGTGGGTGGGTTGAAATATATATACTCACGTATATGTATATATATGAGATGGTTCATGGTGTCATAGTGTTAAGGTGGTGATTAAGTGGGTGACGGTTTAACGGTTTGAGTTTGGAACGTTTGATCGAAAACAGAAAATTTGAATAGGTGGTTCTTGGTGGCGTGTTGAGAAGTCTTAGTGGTTTGTTGACGGGTGATTGTAGGTGGTCAAGGTTGGGGATATGGGTGGCGGTTGAGAGTAGTATTAGATAGATAAGATCTATATATATCAGATAGATAGGATCAATATATAAATGGCATGAGATAATGTATTGCATTTAGAAAATTGTGGTTAGCATGTATTCCACAATACAGTTGGATCGTGGATATAAAACAGTTGTACGCAACTTTGTACCTTGTATTATATATTCGGCTCGTAAAACAAAACAGTCATCGAGCTTTTGTAAATCACTAAGTAGCCGGAAGTGGTGTTGGAAGTCGCTGTGGTTGTTTTAAATGGGTGGCTATCTAGGTTGAAGAGGCAACGATGGTGGTGATTGTTTATTTAATCAACAAAACAGTAAGCAAGTAGAAACATGATTTTCGATGTTTGTGATAATCTTGTTTAGGTTTGACAAGTGGTTCTTGATAGCGCTCAAAGGTGATGGTTGCCGAAGGTGGTTATTATGGCTTGAAGTGGGTGTGATTGTGGATGGTGGTAATGGTGTTCTCGGTTGCTTAATATAACCGAAAAGAGAAAGTGATTGTAGAGTTGAAGAATGAGATTGAAGAGGTTTGAGGTGGAATATGTTTCTATCTCTAATGCAGATATACATATATGCATATAATTTAGATAGATTAGATAGAAAGTAGGCAGACAAACAATAATAAAATATAATAATTTACTTAAACTGTATCACATAGTAATCGAATAATTCAATTTCAACTAGCCAACATGGTCGACAGTTTTAACAAATAGAAAGGACAAGAAATAATAAAATAAAAAGAATAAAAAGCGGAAAGGAATTGTTAACAGATTCGTACAGTTTTATGATCTTGATATCTACTAATTTTTGACAAGAAACAAACAAAAGAAAACAAAAATAAATAAATAAATAAAAGCTGAAGGTAATATTCCACGAATTTTTGTATTTTTTGTGTATGATTTATCATATAATTAGCATTAATAATTAATAAATATAAATACTACAATAATAATAATACTTTTAATATTAATAATAATAAAAATATAATATTATTAATAATAATAATATTAATAATAATTTGATAATATCAATAAGGAAACAAAATGATAAATTTACTAATAGTTAGTAATTTATGTAAAATATAATTTGTAGTCATTCGCCTAATGATATTTATATCTAAAATCTTTACTTTTATCATCCTAACTTTTATTAGAATTTTTGATACTTATATTTATAACAATTATTATAATAATAATATTGAAAATATTGAAAATAGTATAATAATGATGAAAGCAGTAATTAGTGTTAATAAGACAACTACTGTTCGTGAATCGTCGAAATTAGTCAAAGGGTAATTGAGTTCATGAAAACCGTTCAAAAATTTTTGAGACTCAACATTACAGACTTTGCTTATCGTGTCGAAAACATATAAAGATCAAGTTTAAATTTGGTGGAAAATTTCCGGGTCGTCACAGTACCTACCCGTTAAAGAAATTTCGTCCCGAAATTTGAGTGAGGTGGTCATGGCTAACACTAAAAATGTTTTCATGACGAATATGAGTTGATTGATAGAGTTTTATCATTATTGATTAATATAGATAAAACTATTCGATTACTCGAAGCGTACGAGTGAAGCTATCACTAAATAGTGAAATGAGAAAGACAAGTTTCATCATAACTTTTGACTAGTCATGGTTAAATTTAGAAAGAAAAAAAAAGTGCGTCTTAACTTTTGACGTTGTCTTGGTTGAATTCTAGAATTCAAGGGATTTAAAGAAAATCTTCGAAATCTAAAAGACTTGATTCTTCGGCAAATAAGGAAATTAAGATCTCTATAATTAAATATGGTGATCTGCCTCGATTTCTCTGTCTGATATTTCCACTATAAATGAACTTCTTTCGTTCCATTATTTTTACCATTCCAATACTTTCTTTCTTAGTTCGTACATCCAAAGGATTGTGAATATGCCTAATCCAGTTCTAATCCTTGTTATTTCCTAATTATCATTTCTGTCATCCTTCTTTTCAATTTTTCCACCAGAAGAATCTGTTTACTCCTACTATTACCTTGGGGTAATACTATTCTTAATTATATCATGTCTTTATATTGTTATTCGTATTAATATTCATGGTTTTTAACCTCCGTGTTGTTATTGGGCTTTATATTTTCTCTTATATTTTGGAGCTTTGTCCCTTCATTTCTTCTTCTTGCGATTAAACACCGCTTGTAATGGTTCAGAATTCGTAGATATAAACTTTGGAATGAACATTGTTAATGTTCTAAGAAGGAAATCGAAATGGCACGATTTGATTTGTCAAATTACCAGAATCACTGAGAATAGAACTATCAAGAATATATTTTCTTGATTTGTTCGGAGGTGAAGTAGAATGAACGAGTCATGTAACATGGCACATGATGATGTTATGATCTGTGAATCATCACGTTCCCTTAGAAACTCAGCATGACTTACTGTAATATAATCACGTTGATCAAGTGTCATTATATTATACTAACTCATGCATCAATTCCCAACACTACTTCAAAAACATTCATAATTTAAACTTGAAAAAAAAAAAATTAGAAACTAAAGTAGTTTCCTTTATGATGTAATATAGATAGCACGAAGAGATAAATAATTTCGGACGAGAATATTTATGAAAATATCTTCAGAAATATCGAAGATATTTATGATGATATTTTGGAGTTTCTAAGTTTGATGGTTGATGAGGAAGATTTTTCGCAAGATTTTAACATGAGTAAGGGGCAAGATATTCATTGAAGGTTTCATCGGATCCAGAATTACCTGGATTCTTTGAATATATGGTATGGTCTTTGTATTTGTCCTTGGTCTCCTTCGTGGTTAGCTCAATCCGTTTTCCAGTTCCAACTTTTCTGAGCTTTTCCAACATACTATTCTTTATCATCAAACTTTCAATGATTAAGGTCGTTTACGGTTGTCTATGGTTTCTGCTGCTTCATTCAGCTTTTTCAACATTCAGAGTATTGATTTGTGACTGAGTGCTTTTCAGAATTTCAGAATAAGAGATCATAATTCTAAGAGATAAATGTCATACATATAACTGTTGATGTAGATATGCTGTGAGTTTTCAAAGTACTGATTGCTGATTCCCGGTAATTGTTATGGCAGTTCTCGTTACAAGATGCCGATGAGTACATGACGAGACTTCAATAGATAAATATAGTGATTTGTCGGAGAGATTTAAACCAAGGAGCGACGAGGTTGCTGGTACATTTGCTGGTAATATGGTGGAATTTAATAATAATTTTCCTGGTAACAATAAAAGAGCACACATATAAATCAAGATTATAATAAGGTTGTTTCAAACAAAAAGTCAAAGTTGACTTGCTGGAGCTGTGACAAAATTTGCTAATTTGGAAAGGGATTGCAAAGTTATTTTTGCTAATAAATGCCAAAAGATCTGACGCGGCTACGTGTTAAACTTTTACTCAGTTGCCGAGAGTTTCTCAAGTGCATAACTATATGCATAAATCTTTCCTTCCGTAGATGAAGTGCGGTTGATTCATCCTATCGATTGAGGTGTTTTCAAGAATCATGAAAGGTTTGAACGCAGATTGTAATCGTCAAGATACAAATGAGGTTTAAGATGAAAATCAAGTGGCAAACTTGAAGATTTGTTTAGTTTCATATGTTATAATCAATATTTTAATTCATTTTAATTGTCCACTGTTGGTAGTCCTCAGTTGATCAGTCCACAGTTAGCTAGGATTTTGTTAGCGTGAATTCTTAACAAAATTTCTCATAGTTAATTTGTTTGTTTTTTTTACAAATTTTTATTCCGTCAAGTTTTCTTCATTATGCCACTTGTTGGATTCTGATAGGTCAAAATCTGAATATGAAATTGAACTTGGATGAAAATAGTTGTTCTTTGGTGAACGGATACGTATATGTGTGAATTTGAGTAGTGTTGTTAATGACTGCTGAATTTGAATTGAAGAATGTACAGTGTAACTTATTAATGTGAAATATAAATATTCCTCGGGTATTACCTACCCGTTAAAATATTTTCACCATTAACAATTTGTACGAAAGAATTTTTAATTACAATCTTTATGAAAATATACTTACATATATATTTTCTTCAGATGTAATCATGGATTTAATGAGTTAATATGATATTAATCACATTTGATTTTTAGTTTGAGCTAGAATAAGTAATCTTTAAAACTATTAGGATCCACATATTCTTCGCAGAATATTAATGAAGTTATGGTTCAATACTTCATTGTTCATTGCTGTTGGTACTCCTTGGTATCTATGGTGCGTATGATGTAGATGTTCGTGGAACAGATTGTGAAATTGAGGCTTGGGATGCGGATGTGATTGTTGATGATACTGTTGATGCCGGTAGTGTTGCTGAAGCTGGTACATTTTGCACCATAATTTTCAAATTGATTACTCAGTCGCGAAACTCGTTGACTTATTACTCCAGGATGATTGTCGGTCGGAACGAGTGGATGAATAAGGTTCAGAATTGTGGTTAGAATATAATCTTGTCGAGTTACCCTGGAAATGAGACTGAAAATGGTGTCTCGAACAGGTTCGTCAGTAAACGCTCCAGGTTCATTGTCAAGAGGTGAATTCGGTTGGTGGAAGGGATTGCCTTCTGCGCGTTTCCATTAATTAAGTCGACTACGAGCCCATCAGATGAATTGATAATGGCTGATTGGTTGATTCATGCTGATGACGCTGTTTTCGGAGCTTAGGTGAACATCTATGTTGGAATAGCTGTCGGAATAACTATCGGAATAGCTATCGGAATCTGAGAGACTCAAACTGGTTGCAGGATTCATCTCGTACGATCAGATGAAGGATTTTCGATAAGAAATAGATTATAGGATGTAGATTAGTACCTTGCAATACATAATTTACATATGCATATATAATACTAAAATCCCATAAGTTACGGAGGAATCTACGGAAGTTGTCAGGCAAAGTTACAGGAACAGATACGCTAAGATATGAAGTAGCAGATACGCTAAGATATGAATTTTTGTCTATACACTATTCATGCAGTCAATGCAGTAAAACGTGTCTAGACTAAGAATGATAAGCAAGTGATTCTCTAAGAATGATAAGCAGGTAATTTTTGACACAAAATGATAAGCAAAACTTTTGACATGCATACACGGTCGAAGTCCAGACTCACTAATGCATCCTAACGACTTATCAGTTAGACATACTAATGCAGACCTGGTTCGCTAAGACCACCGCTCTGATACCAACTGTAAAGACCCGTCCTAATCCATCCGGACGAAGTCCATATCGATTATAAACGATTCACAACAGTTGATTACATCGCGAGGTATTTGACCTCTATATGATACATTTTACAAACATTGCATTCAATTTTAAAAGACAATCCTTCTTTACAACGAAAATTGACGGCATGCATACCATTTCAGAATATATCCAACTATAATTGACTTAATAATAATCTTGATGAACTCGACGACTTGAATGCAACGTCTTTTGAAATATGCCATGAATGACTCCAAGTAATATTTCTAAAATGAGCAAATGCACAGCGGAAGATTTCTTTCGTATCTGAGAATAAACATGCTTTCAAGTGTCAACCAAAAGGTTGGTGAGTTCATTAGTTTAACATAAATAAACATTTCCATCATTTTAATAGACCACAAGATTTTCATTTCCCATAAATATACGTCCCATGCATAGAGACAAAAATAATCATTCATATGGATTGAACACCTGGTAACCGACATTCACAATATGCATATAAGAATATCCCCATCATTCCGGGATCCTCCTTCGGACATGATATAAATTTCGAAGTACTAAAGCATCCGGTACTTTGGATGTGGCTTGTTGGGCCCGATAGATCTATCTTTAGAGTTCGCGTCAATTAGGGTGCCTGTTCCCTAATTCTTAGATTACCAGACTTAATAAAAAAGGCATATTCGATTAGATAATCCAACCATAGAATGTAGTTTCGATTACTTGTGTCTATCTCGTAAAGCATTTATAAAAGCAGCGCATGTATTCTCAGTCCCAAAAATATATATTGCAAAAGCATTTAAAAAGGGATTAATGAAACTCACCATAATGTATTTTGTAGTAAAAATACATATGACGTCATTTATCAAGTGTAGGGTTGGTCTCGGATTCACGAACCTATATCATTTATATATATTAACACATATATTTGTAATAGAAGAAATATATTATATCTTAAATGATATATTATATATATTTAATTTATATGTATCTTTAAAAATGACTATTATTTATATAGTTATATTAATATTTATATATGATTAATATTATATTAAAAATACATCGTTTGTTATATATGAATGTTTATAGAAAAAATATGTTTATTATATGTAATATTATTATAAGTATAATTTTATATGCATAACATTTATTTGTTGTAAAAATAATAATAATGATAATAATTTTTAATAATAATAATATTTATGTTCATAATAATAATAATAATAATAATAATAATAATAATAATAATAATAATAATAATAATAATAATAATAATAATAATAATAAATGAAATGGACTACCTTTAAAGCTTTTAAACAAAATAAATCTGTCATGAACGGGACTCGAACCCGAGACCTCTCGGTTATACACAACACGCCTTAACCATCCTTCTATATCTGTTTTTCTGATTAAATTCACTAATCAAAACTATAAAACGCATTTTTTTGTTTTTCATCAATTTCCTCTCAAACCCAAATCACAGAAGGCAACCAAATCATGTCCATAACTTCAACAACGTGAACTTCATTCATCATCATCTATCACGTATCATTATAATGCTTATAATATCATCTAACACCATCAAACATCGTCAATATCACGATTACACTAATCATCATCGTCACCCTAATCTAGCATCTGATTAACATAACCATACCATCATCAATATCATACGCGTACATCACAATCATCCTCAAGTTCGTTATCATAACAATATCTACCATCAATTATCATCATAATATATTATGATCATGATTATGAACATCGGACTCATCATTTGTTTTTTTTTATCGTCAACAATATAAATACGTTTCCTAAATATCATCTCTTAATTACTATCATCAACATTATGATCTATCATTATTATCATCGCATAATCATATCGTCTCTGTACTCATCATACTGACGTATCCATCATCATCCTAGAATTGTCCCAACAGCAAAAGAATGGCTAGACTTTTGGCCCCACAATACAATCAAGTACATGGCCCAACTAGACACAATTTAAATCCCCAAAAAATTCGATTCTGGTGGATGTTTATTTAATGGAATGGCTAAAATATATATATATATATATATATATATATATATATATATATATATATATATATATATATATATATATATATATATATATATATATATATGTGTGTGTGTGTGGTAAACTGAATACACATGTCATCTTGAATGCTTTTCCATAACCACTAGTAACCTTTTATTTCTTTAATCAGCAAGTGGGGAGAAGCAAGTGGGGAGAAGAATAAAGCTATTCGTTGATAATGATTGTGTATAATCGAGTTATATCAGGGAACAAATTCAAGAACTATAATTCAATTGTACATCATCATCAAGCTTATATCATAAAATTATTATCGCCATAATTATACTCGTCGCTGTAGAGAAAAAAAATAAAAATAAAAAGGCAGCATGGTTATGGGTGTTGTGTGGTGTTCGTTTGTGGGTGGGTTGAAATATATATACTCACGTATATGTATATATATGAGATGGTTCATGGTGTCTGATGATGTAGCGTGAGGGTAAGAAATAGTATTATTTTTAATACAAAATACTACAAAATATGACACAAGTTTTATTAATTTACGGAGTGGATATACCTAAACCTTGCTACAACACTATAGGCAGTGTACCTAATCGTAGAGTAGTGTAGTTTTTAGTAAGTCCGGTTCGTTCCACAGGGAGCTGGTGATAATTACTATATTTTTAACTATATTTATACAAAATATATATAATTATATAAGTAGTAATATTATTATAAAAGGGGGGTTTTACCGTTTAATGACCGGTTTGTCGATTCTATATTTTAAGCGCAAAGATAAATGACGATAATTAAAGTGCGTAAAATAATGACAATAAATAAAATGACAGTAAATAAAATTGCGAGTAATAAAATGACAGTAAATAAAGATACGATGAGAAATATAATAAAAGAATTATGCTTATTTAAACTTCCGTAATCATGATGTTTGACGTGTTGATTTTAATTTATTACCATGGGTTAATTGTCCTTTGTCCTGGTTTATTTGATACGTCTATCTGGTTTTTGTCCATAATAGTCCATCGGTCATAAATATAAAGTGCGAGTATCCTCGTCAAATTACCCTTATACCCGAAGTCAAATATTCCAACTAATTAAGGATTTAAACTGTGACGCAGTTATCACTTCTGTCAATAATTACACCAGTTATCACTGTATGTAATCCACCCCTGTTTTAATTAGTCTATGAATATTAATTCATCCACTTGATCAGAATGAATAATCAATTACCCAACCCAATTGATTAATTAAATGATTATAACAGATTCCATATGAACGTCACTAAATAGGACAACCATAATCATTATTAATTATTAGGATAATTAATTTGAAGATAGGTTCGACAGACTCCAATGAGTTGTCACTCAATTAGACAATACCCCCCATCTATTAATAGTCAATAATCCAATTTCCACAAGTGTCGGTCTTTTGCCCAAACCTTAATTATGGTCCAAAGCCCAATTACCCAATTTTAGTAATTAGCCCAACATCATGATTACTTCGTTTTAAATAAGCATAATAATAACTTAGCTACGATACATTAATGTAAAAAGGTTGAACATAACTTACAATGATTAAAAATAGCGTAGCGTTACACGGACAGAATTTCGACTTACATACTCAAAAGATCTCTATCATAAATCTTATTATTATCATAATTTAAAATTAAAATTAAGATTATTGTTATATCTTATTAAGTTAACATTATGATAGAGATATAGAATATAGATATTGATATTGATAGATAGAAAAATAAGAAAAAGATAGAAGAAAAAAAAAGATCGAAAAAAATCTCCTCCTTCTCATCGTTACATATCATTCGTTTTATAGGTGAAATTATAAATTGAATTTTCATTTACGACCCCTGAACTATGCTCAATTAACAACTTTTTATTATTTAATATTATTCTTATTATGAATTATTTAAATATTATATTTTATTCTTGTGCATAGTTGACTTGTAATTTTTACACCGTTGCGTCGAGCGTTGAGAGTTGGTTCATGCCTCGGTTCTGGATTTTCGAACGTCCTTTCGTATAATTTAATATCTTGTACTTTGCGTTTTGTAACTTGTACTCTTGTCATTTTTAGACGTTCTTCATCAATAATTTGAACCTTTTTGACTGTATCTTGTACTTTTGAGCTTTTTGGACGTTTTGGTCTTTCAAATCTTCGTTTTTGTCTTTAAATCTTCATTTTCGAGCGATTTGCGTCTTTCGTCTTCGCACTTATTTATTTAACTATTACAACTAAAAATAAGGAAATTACATTTAAAAACTTTACATATTGGAACGATATTGCTACTAAATATATGTTCATTTGGAGCACTATCAAATATCCCCACACTTGAGCGTTGCTTGTCCTCAAGCAATACAGAACTTGAAATAAAAACATACATGAATCACTTTTTTATTCATCACATTTTGTACATCAGTGATTTTGATATAGCGGTATAAACAATGACAGTAATGATGGTTAAAGGTGGGTGTGTCATCCACAGTTGCCTCGGGTTTAGGTCAACGACACTTGCAATCAAATAGCCGATTTACTTTCGGTTTCCAAAGCAAAGTGCACATTTGAAAGGTGGTTTACAGTCCCACATGACTATTAAAATGTAGATCCTTAAGGAAATTGGATCTTTATGAAAACATTTGATCTTTTTGAAAATTTAATCTAGCTTTTACCCTAGATAAATTTTCCGGAATAACCCTTCACCGGTGTTTGCAAAATATTTTTGTGGGTTGTGTGGGTTTCAGATTTGAAACTTTTAGCTCAACACTTGTGGTTTTGTGTTACCCACTTGCTAACCTTGTATTAGGAAAGCAACACGTCCAGTTTACTTGTCCCGTATATTACCTTTCGGCAAACTACCGTCCGGTTGTAAAGGAAAGCGATGAACAAGAAACTGTTAAGGCAATGTCCCGTGACATGCAGATGATTATGGTCTTATTAACGTGTCGGATGCTAGAACTATCCTTGGTAGGAGCGATAGTAAAGATCATCCTATAATTTTTCGGTCTGGCACAAGGTCCTGTCTCCGACCATGCTATGCAACCACCGTTCTTACGGTTGACACCCGATTTGGTTCAGGTGACCTAATGAATTCTGATGAATTCTCAGGATTTTACGTTCAATGGTAATGAACGCATTGAAAATGGGTTTTCAGAAAACAAATCGGTTTGTATTTTTGATCAAAATATTTTCTCGTTCAAGCTCGAGTTTAGATATCATTGAATTCCATGAGTTTGAATTCTCAATCTTTAAGGTCAATCTCTAGGATTGAGTAATATCAGTCTTAAAAGCTGATTTTTAATCTTTAAGGAGATTATCCTTTCTGGGGATCTGATTCATTAGTCTTATCAAGCTAATTTGCACGGTGCCCTCCCCATTTTACAAGACAGACCCTCTCATGGTTAGGATAAGTCTGACCACTTGGCGACCCTGTTTGATGCTGAGGTCCGTGGATTTCCTGCTGATTTTAGTGATGACTTTTCTAGGTTTTTCGTCAACCTACAGCTGGTCTGGACGACAACTTCATGACCTAAATCAAGAAGCGCGTGTCTTTTTCGGAAGACTTTACTTCCTTTTAATGATGGAATTGATTCATCGTGTAGATCCATCTTTCTTTCAAATGTATTACAGTAAACCGGGTAAAACTGATTAGTATCGTCCAAAGCAAAAGTACCTGCAATAATCTTGTACAAAAATATGTGATATTTGTTTTAAATTGAATAACTTGGTACATTCTTCCCACACTTAGTTTCTTTCTTTGCCTTTTTATTTTCTTTTATTTCATTTTAAATGAATTCAAGCGTTTTAGGGTGTTTCTCAATTTATGTCCTTTCCGAGGTAACGATAATTTCGGTATTATCACCTAGTTTTCACCGTTCATAAATATGTATAAACATGATTTTGACTTCATTTAATTGAAAATTTTTCAAATTTTCACAAAATTTGGCAAATAAACCAAGTATAAACCTGAGAGAATTTATAACCCTTCCCCACACTTAAGATCATGCAATGCCCTCATTTGCATGAAATCAGACTATAATTTAAATTCATGAGGGTGATTAGCGTAGAAAAGTGATTAAAAATACCGAGTTTGTAATTACAAAGCTCGTCGAATGATAGATGGCGCCTCATCGTTCATTCCTTCATTTGTTATATCATATTTGTTGTTTTGCGTCTTGTCGTCAAAATTAGTACCTTTTGCTTAACTTTAATGACAGTCTTTGAAAGTGCATTGTTTTACTCTATTTTGTACATAAGATAAAATACAAACATATATATATATATATGTATATATATTTTTGAAGTTTGGTTTATAACCCCACTTTTCAAAAATTTATAAAGTATAATATTTTTGGCATACTTTAAATCAATAAAATTAAAAATAATGATAACAAAATTTGTCGCCTCGCCCTCGGGTAAAGTAATTTCGGCTCTATGACCTAGTCTTCAACTTACGACGAATTTTATAAATCATTTTTTTACTTAATGAAATAAAGTAAATTTTGTTTTTAAATTCACACAAAACTTAAATTTAAAAAGCATATTAATTTCATATAAAACCTACAAAATAAAAAAAAAAAATCAGAATGGGGGGAGAAAACTAGTTCTTTAGTGTCTGCTAGCGGAAAAGACCAATCGAATTCCATACTCGGAACTACACGAGAACAGAACAAATAACTTTAGACAGCATTATCTTTTTAGAACATTCGAATCTCCCCACACTTAGGTAGCTGTGGTGTTGAAATTGTGATTAACTTCATTGTCAATTTCTCTTGGTCCATAATCAACTTGCCTATCTGTGACTTTTTCTTTAAGCCAGTGCCCGGCTTCTTCCGTAATATCCCATAATTCAACTAGCTTCGCCCTTTCTTTAGGCGACAGATTGGATACTAACCGGTTACATAACTTAAAGTTCCCCTTACTTCTAGCATCAATAGCCCGTTTAAAAAGTTTCTTCATTGAACTGTTAATAATGGGGTCATTTAATTTCGTATCAATAACGGGGTTCTTTGTTATCATGTCATCATTAGGTGTTACTTCATTTTCCCCACACTTAGGCGTTTTATTATTATTAAGCACTACCGTTGGAGTTGGTAAAAGCACATGGTTCTTACCAATTGTTTTTACTGGTTCAACGGTTTTGGCTGGTGGAGATTTAGACTTTCGAATCATAAAGGTGATCGATTTGTCACCACTTTTAAGTGTCATTCTTCCATTTCCTACATCAAATAACGCCTTGGTGGACGCTAAGAATGGCCGACCTAAAATTAGAGGAATGTTTGGGTCCTCTTCTATGTCAATGACAATAAATTCGACTAGAAACGTTAAATTGCCTACTTGAATGGGTAGGTTGTCAGCAATTCCAACTGGGTGCTTAATGGTTTGATCAAAGAGTCGAACACTCATATCCGTTGGACTTAACTTACCTACACCTAATCTTTTATATAATGAAAGAGGCATAACACTCACACTTGCACCTAAATCTGCTAGTGCATCATACATGACACAATCACTAAGTAGACAAGGAACAATAAATTCACCCGGATCACCTACTCTAGGTGGAGGTTTTGGTGGAACTGTATTCACCGGGTTTACTTCTACGGCTTTTGTTTCTTGTACTTTCTTATTCTTTTTCTTCTTCTTCTTTCCAGAAGTATCACAATCTTTATTACTTATTACTTGCTCATACTCAACTCCTTTTCTTGGAAACGGGATGGGTGGTTTGTATGGTGTCACCACTGGCTTTACAAACTCGGGTGGTGGTGGTGGTGTAACTTCTTCATTTTTACTCACATCTAAAACCTTCCCATCTTCTGGAGCTGGTTTTTCAGAATTTGTTGACACCATATTAACATTCTCTTTCCGAGGATTTACTTCAGTATTACTCGGTAGCTTTCCTTGTTCCCTCTCACTCATCATGCTAGCAAGAGTACCTACGTGTTTTTCTAGATTCAAAATGGAAGCTTGTTGAGTTCTTAATGACTGATCAAACCTCTCGTTCGTTTGGGTTTGAGTTTCAATAAATTGTGTTTGAGATTCAACTAGCTTAAATACCACTTCTTCCAGATTTGACTTTTTCTCTTCGGTTTGTTGTTGTGGTTTATATAAGCCAGGTCTTTGTTGATTGAAAGTGTTGTTTTGAGTTGGTTGGTTATTCGGACCTTGTTGGTTATACGAGTTATTGTCAGGTCCTTTTGAATTGTAAAGAATGTTTTGATTTCGATTGAAGTTTAGCTTTGGCGGTTGATAATTATTTTGATAATTATTTCCAGGCCTTTGGTTCATATAGGAAACATTCTCTCGTTGTTCCAATGTTTGTTCAATGTGACAATCTTTCAATAAATGTGGTCCACCGCATAGCTCACAACTGATTCGTATTGCGTGAATATCTTTATTCATCTTTTCCATTCGTCTTTCGAAAGCATCTATTTTTGCGGAAACGGAATCAAAGTCATGGCTAGAATCGGCTCTAGCCGCTTTAGATGATCGAAAGATATCTTTTTCTTGGTGCCACTCATGCGAGTGGGAGGCTGTGTTATCAATAATTTTGTAAGCTTCAGTTGCGGTTTTCTTCATAATGGATCCACCAGCTGTTATGTCGATGTCTTTTCGTGTAGCAACGTTGACACCTTGGTAGAATATTTGTACTATTTGATAAGTGTCTAAACCGTGTTGAGGACATCCTCTCAACAACTTTCCAAATCTTGTCCACGCCTCATATAGAGTTTCATTTGGCTTTTGCGCGAACGTAACAATTTCTCCTTGAAGTCTCACGGCTTTAGATGCCGGAAAGAATTGTTTAAGAAATTTTTCAACTAAAACATCCCATGTGTCAATCGCCCCTTCAGGTAACGATTCTAACCAATCTTTGGCTTCTCCCTTTAAAGTCCAGGGAAACAACATGAGATAGATCTGCTCATCTTCCACTTCTCGGATTTTGAATAGTGTACAAATTCTTTTAAACGTACGAAGGTGTTCGTTAGGATCTTCATTCGGTGCACCACTGAATTGGCATTGGTTAGTCACCATGTGTAGAATTTGTCCTTTGATTTCATAATCTGGAGCATTAACTTCTGGTTTAATAATGGCATGACCTTGGCCCGTGCGTGTAGCTCTCATTCGGTCTTCCATACTTAGAGGTTCTAGATTTTTCATGATTGGAAGTGTTGTATCTGAATCACTAGAGGTTTCTGATTTAATGGTTTCTTCCTCAACAATCTCTGTTTGAATGATTGGTGGTTCCGGAGGAAAGTTTAATGGTTCGGGATCTACAAACCGTTCCTGAATATTTTCCGAATTCTCAATTGTGAGGTCGGGTTCAAAAAATGGATTATCGGAAATTTGAACTGAAGTACTTGGGCGACTGGATGACGATTCTAAAGAAAAATCAACGGCGGTTATATTTGCTAAATGTCTTGATCTAGTTACAGGTGGTGAACGTATGACCGGCGGCGAACGTCTTGCTCGGTGCATTCACTGAATATCCTATTAGTTTTTAAAAAGGAAAGAAAAATTATAATAAGTTATCCAATTAATAGACTTTTCTGATTTTGCCCACGTTTCGAATAGCCAAAAGATGCAGCAGAGGGGCAGGATTCGTTTGGTCTCAATATAATTGAGGACTGTTTGGCTCCAATAACCCGGTCCACGTACAAATCCAACTATTACTACGAACCAGAAAATTTTGATGTCTATCAATTTAACCACTTAAAATAAATTTTCGTAATTTTAAGAAATTTAGAGAAGAAGTAGAAAAAAATTCTAAGTCCTAAAAACTAGAATGGCGAGAAATAAGAAAGAAATAGATTGCGCGTCGAAAAATGTCGAAAAATAAAAGGTCGAAAAATAGGCGTCGAAAAATAAAAATAAGAAAGTAGTGCGAAATACGGCGTCGTAAAATTCTAAAGCACCTAAAACTTAGTCTAAGGAATAAGCACTTAAGGGATTTTACGGCAAAGCCTAAAAATTCTAGAAGTAAAAATAACTATGGCAAAACTAAACTTAATACTAAAAGTTGCGACTATAGTCTAAAAATCTAAAGGTAATAAAACTAAAAAAAAACATTTTTTTTTATAGACAAAATTTTAAAAATATATATATATTTTTTTTAATAATTTTTTTTTTTTTTTTTTTTTTTTTTTTACGTTTTTTTTTTTTTTTTACGTTTTTGTTTTTTTTTTTTACGTTTTTTTTTTTTTACGTTTTTTTTTTTTTTTTTTTTTTTTTTTTTTTCGTTTTTTTTTTTTAAATTTTAAAAAAAAACGATTTTTTTTTTTTTTACAAATTTTTTTTTTAAAACGATTTTTTTTTTCTTTTAAAAAAACGATTTTTTTTTTTTTTTTTTTTTTACACAAATTTTTTTTTTTTTTTTTTTTTAAAAAAACGAAATTTTTTTTTTTTTTTAAAAAAAAACGATTTTTTTTTTTTTTTTTTTTTTAAACGATTTTTTTTTTTACAAATTAATAATTTTTTTATAATTATAATTTTTTTTTTAAAACTTTTTTTTTTTTATTTCATTTACTATTCATGAATAGTAAATGAAAATAAATTAATTAATTTACTATTCACATGAAAGCGACATGATAGCAATTATTAATTATAAGTTACATAATGTACCCCTGAAGTATTTAATAAATACGACTTTTTTTTTTAAAATTTACGTAAATTTTTGATTCTTAAATATTTTTATATTATTATATTCTATTTCAATATTATTATATTATTATATTCTATTTCAATATTATTATATTATTATATTTTATTTCAATATTATTATAATTAAAAATACAGCGTTTTAGCGCTCCCCGGCAGCGGCGCCAAAAACTTGATGATGTAGCGTGAGGGTAAGAAATAGTATTATTTTTAATACAAAATACTACAAAATATGACACAAGTTTTATTAATTTACGGAGTGGATATACCTAAACCTTGCTACAACACTATAGGCAGTGTACCTAATCGTAGAGTAGTGTAGTTTTTAGTAAGTCCGGTTCGTTCCACAGGGAGCTGGTGATACTTACTATATTTTTAACTATATTTATACAAAATATATATAATTATATAAGTAGTAATATTATTATAAAAGGGGGGTTTTACCGTTTAATGACCGGTTTGTCGATTCTATATTTTAAGCGCAAAGATAAATGACGATAATTAAAGTGCGTAAAATAATGACAATAAATAAAATGACAGTAAATAAAATTGCGAGTAATAAAATGACAGTAAATAAAGATACGATGAGAAATATAATAAAAGAATTATGCTTATTTAAACTTCCGTAATCATGATGTTTGACGTGTTGATTTTAATTTATTACCATGGGTTAATTGTCCTTTGTCCTGGTTTATTTGATACGTCTATCTGGTTTTTGTCCATAATAGTCCATCGGTCATAAATATAAAGTGCGAGTATCCTCGTCAAATTACCCTTATACCCGAAGTCAAATATTCCAACTAATTAAGGATTTAAACTGTGACGCAGTTATCACTTCTGTCAATAATTACACCAGTTATCACTGTATGTAATCCACCCCTGTTTTAATTAGTCTATGAATATTAATTCATCCACTTGATCAGAATGAATAATCAATTACCCAACCCAATTGATTAATTAAATGATTATAACAGATTCCATATGAACGTCACTAAATAGGACAACCATAATCATTATTAATTATTAGGATAATTAATTTGAAGATAGGTTCGACAGACTCCAATGAGTTGTCACTCAATTAGACAATACCCCCCATCTATTAATAGTCAATAATCCAATTTCCACAAGTGTCGGTCTTTTGCCCAAACCTTAATTATGGTCCAAAGCCCAATTACCCAATTTTAGTAATTAGCCCAACATCATGATTACTTCGTTTTAAATAAGCATAATAATAACTTAGCTACGAGACATTAATGTAAAAAGGTTGAACATAACTTACAATGATTAAAAATAGCGTAGCGTTACACGGACAGAATTTCGACTTACATACTCAAAAGATCTCTATCATAAATCTTATTATTATCATAATTTAAAATTAAAATTAAGATTATTGTTATATCTTATTAAGTTAACATTATGATAGAGATATAGAATATAGATATTGATATTGATAGATAGAAAAATAAGAAAAAGATAGAAGAAAAAAAAAGATCGAAAAAAATCTCCTCCTTCTCATCGTTACATATCATTCGTTTTATAGGTGAAATTATAAATTGAATTTTCATTTACGACCCCTGAACTATGCTCAATTAACAACTTTTTATTATTTAATATTATTCTTATTATGAATTATTTAAATATTATATTTTATTCTTGTGCATAGTTGACTTGTAATTTTTACACCGTTGCGTCGAGCGTTGAGAGTTGGTTCATGCCTCGGTTCTGGATTTTCGAACGTCCTTTCGTATAATTTAATATCTTGTACTTTGCGTTTTGTAACTTGTACTCTTGTCATTTTTAGACGTTCTTCATCAATAATTTGAACCTTTTTGACTGTATCTTGTACTTTTGAGCTTTTTGGACGTTTTGGTCTTTCAAATCTTCGTTTTTGTCTTTAAATCTTCATTTTCGAGCGATTTGCGTCTTTCGTCTTCGCACTTATTTATTTAACTATTACAACTAAAAATAAGGAAATTACATTTAAAAACTTTACATATTGGAACGATATTGCTACTAAATATATGTTCATTTGGAGCACTATCAGTGTCATAGTGTTAAGGTGGTGATTACGTGGGTGACGGTTTAACGGTTTCAGTTTGGAACGTTTGATCGAAAACAGAAAATTTGAATTGGTGGTTCTTGGTGGCGTGTTGAGAAGTCTTAGTGGTTTGTTGACGGGTGATTGTAGGTGGTCAAGGTTGGGGATATGGGTGGCGGTTGAGAGTAGTATTAGATAGATAAGATCTATATATATCAGATAGATAGGATCAATATATAAATGGCATGAGATAATGTATTGCATTTAGAAAATTGTGGTTAGCATGTATTCCACAATACAGTTGGATCGTGGATATAAAACAGTTGTACACAACTTTGTACCTTGTATTATATATTCAGCTGGTAAAACAAAACAGTCATCGAGCTTTTGTAAATCACTAAGTAGCCGAAAGTGGTGATGGAAGTCGCTGTGGTTGTTTTAAATGGGTGGCTATCTAGGTTGAAGAGGCAACGATGGTGGTGATTGTTTATTTAATCAACAAAACAGTAAGCAAGTAGAAACATGATTTTCGATGTTTGTGATAATCTTGTTTAGGTTTGACAAGTGGTTCTTGATAGCGCTCAAAGGTGATGGTTGCCGAAGGTGGTTATTATGGCTTGAAGTGGGTGTGATTGTGGATGGTGGTAATGGTGTTCTCGGTTGCTTAATATAACCGAAAAGAGAAAGTGATTGTAGAGTTGAAGAATGAGATTGAAGAGGTTTGAGGTGGAATATGTTTCTATCTCTAATGCAGATATACATATATGCATATAATTTAGATAGATTAGATAGAAAGTAGGCAGACAAACAATAATAAAATATAATAATTTACTTAAACTGTATCACATAGTAATCGAATAATTCAATTTCAACTAGCCAACATGGTCGACAGTTTTAACAAATAGAAAGGACAAGAAATAATAAAATAAAAAGAATAAAAAGCGGAAAGGAATTGTTAACAGATTCGTACAGTTTTATGATCTTGATATCTAATAATTTTTGACAAGAAACAAACAAAAGAAAACAAAAATAAATAAATAAATAAAAGCTGAAGGTAATATTCCACGAATTTTTGTATTTTTTGTGTATGATTTATCATATAATTAGCATTAATAATTAATAAATATAAATACTACAATAATAATAATACTTTTAATATTAATAATAATAAAAATATAATAATAATAATAATAATATTAATAATAATTTGATAATATCAATAAGGAAACAAAATGATAAATTTACTAATAGTTAGTAATTTATGTAAAATATAATTTGTAGTCATTCGCCTAATGATATTTATATCTAAAATCTTTACTTTTATCATCCTAACTTTTATTAGAATTTTTGATACTTATATTTATAACAATTATTATAATAATAATATTGAAAATATTGAAAATAGTATAATAATGATGAAAGCAGTAATTAGTGTTAATAAGACAACTACTGTTCGTGAATCGTCGAAATTAGTCAAAGGGTAATTGAGTTCATGAAAACTGTTCAAAAATTTTTGAGACTCAACATTACAGACTTTGCTTATCGTGTCGAAAACATATAAAGATCAAGTTTAAATTTGGTGGAAAATTTCCGGGTCGTCACATTATGTTAGTTCCAAGATCCAAAGTTCCTCGCTCTAATGTGAAAATGGTTAAAGTTGATAAAGAGGATGATGATGACTTTACTATGGATAGAATTGTAACTGAATTTATAAAAGAGCAATATAAGCTTAGCACCGAAGTAAGAAACATATCCATGAGTTAACTGTCTCATTTAAAATATCTTTTCGTAGGGGTCTTGACACCACATTGAATTTCGTGCAACAAATTAAGGCATTAAATGAATATGAAAAGAATAAATGTGAGGAGAATAAGCCTAAGGAGTAATTCCGTAAGAAGAAAAGAGTCGCGCAACCGACTCTACAATCAAAACTACCTATCCATATATATGTTTATTAGGACTATGTTATGTCTAAGTGTTTTATTGTTTTATTTGTTTAATTATGAATGTAAGAGCAATATAGCTCCTAAGTGTTTAAATGTTTAAGTGATGAAAAGTTATTAATAAAATATAATGTTTGTGTTATACTTTCTATTATTTAATATTCTGTCAAGTTACCTTTCAATTCAAAAGAAGTCTGCAAAAGTGCTCCGCAAATCATTCTATGATCCTACAAATCAAGTAACATCACTCTTTCCCTTATTTTCAATTATGTCCTTTATTTATTTTCTTTTATTATAAATGCAATGAGGACATTGCATAATCTAAGTGTGGGGAGGGAAGTGATTACTCACTTAAAAGATTATAAAAGATACTATCAATTTTTTCGACAAAGTTGAAAAATGGGTACAATTTTTAAAACTTTTCAAAAGTATAAATTCTTAGTCAAACTCATGTCTTTTTACTAACTTAAATCTTAATGATAATAATAGAACTACTCTCAATTTTGAGATCGGATTACTTGTTTAAGATAAAATAGTAAAGGCCAAAAATTGTGAAACGAGTGCAAACTTATAGCCACTACCATATGACATAATAAGCATGGACCACTGAGGCAGCAAAAGAGTCCCAATAAGGGTCAATTTAGAAAAAAAATTGCCAAGTGTAAAGCTAAAAGCTAAGCATGAAAGCAAAAGAAATAAAAGGAAAAAGAGCCCAATGAAGGCCAATAAAAGAAAAGAGTTCCAATGAGAACCATACACTTTTAAATTCTCTAGAAAACAAAAGAGTCTAATGATGACCAAAATGTATAAATTTGACTTAATAACCATTAGGACTACTTGAAATCCTTGGTCTGGTTCAGACTAGTTCTTACGAATAATAAATACTAACATCTTATTAAGACATACTTTTGACTTTGCAATTTTACTTTAATTTTAATACCCATGAAATAATCTATACGGTTTACTTGAGGACAAGTAAAGGTTTAAGTGTGGGGAATTTGATAACTCGTAAATTATACAGTTTTTAATAACATTTTGAGGAGTTATCTTAGTATTTTAAAGTCATTTTAACCCCAAAACACGCTAAAATGGGTAAAAATGGGAAAAAGGTATTTCTAATGATTTTATCAAAGTTATGTATTAAACAGGATCAAAAACACAGCAAGTTGCAGAACGGCTACATGAAGCCGCCGGCATGGATTTAAGGAAGCCGCCGGCTTGGAGTCACATGTGTCAGAATGTTCCAGAATCTTCGTAAAATTGAAAGAACTTGTTGATCAAGCAAAAGGAAATTGAAGCTGCCGGCTTCATCCTGAAGCCGCCGGCCTAAATGACACGGTTTCTCAACTTGTCAACCAAGTTCAAGCAAAAATGGAAACAAAATCAAAAAGATTTGGCGGATCTCTGAAGCCGTCAGCCTACCCTGAAGCCGCCGGCTTGAGTATGACGGTTAAAAGATTTTAGATTGCGAATTAAGTTTAACTTGCAAAAGGAGTCACCGACCCAAGGCCAGCCGCCGGC
Source organism: Rutidosis leptorrhynchoides (assembly GCF_046630445.1). Taxonomy (NCBI): domain Eukaryota; kingdom Viridiplantae; phylum Streptophyta; class Magnoliopsida; order Asterales; family Asteraceae; genus Rutidosis; species Rutidosis leptorrhynchoides. The sequence continues at coordinate 61,329,635 of NC_092343.1, forward strand.
GTCCCTCTGAAGCCGCCGGCTTGGCCATTGAACTTGAATAGTATAAATACAGGCCTCTAGTCTCAGTTTTCATGTGTATTAGTTTTCAGAATTCAATAATTCTGGTTAGGTCATTTTTTTAGGGTTTTCTCTAAACCCTTAGGTTAGATTTAGTCATTGTAATCAAGATTCAAGTATTAATTCAAGTTATTTTACATCTACTTTCTTTTTAAGGTATAATTCTATCCTTATTTTATTGTTTTATTTATTTTATTCACTGTATTCATTTCTGTTCGTCTCCTGCTATGAACTAAACGTTCATAGTGGTTACGTAGACGAAGATTGACTTCATCTGGGAATCAGATGAAGCCGCCGGCCTCACCTCCATGCCACCGGCTTGATGAGGAAGGAAGCCGCCGGCTTCAGTGCTTCATCCGTACAGTTTCTGGTTCTTTTCCAGATCGGTATGGTCGAGTTTCTGTGATGATATTTAAACTATTTTAAATCTGTTATGCTTTAATATATACTTGTTTGCCATGCTTAATGATTAAATAACACAATTTTAGGGTTGATTAGTACTGAAACCTACGATCTATTATTTGATTCATGCTACTTGTTTAGATCTAGTCCCTCAAACTTGTTAAATTGAATTGCATGCAACTAGGTTAAACAGCGTAATAGTGATAAACTTGTTTAATTTGAATTACACTTATATAATAGAGTTTGATATTGTTAGGCTTAGTCGAAGATCCTCTGTTTGGATGTGTTTAATTAATGATTGCATGAAAACTAAGTAGTAATTAACTTTCATCTAGTAACTTGAGTTGATCTACTTGATGTTTAATAGTTTATATAATTTGTCAGCCTATTTGCATATTGATCTGCATCATAAGGTTGATATGTATCATGTAATTGAATTGAATGCTAAGAATTGAGATATTAGTCATGCACATCACATGTCTAGTATATGCTTTAAATCCCACTTATTAAATGATATGCAACATGTGTCTTAACCTGTTTAGGGATAATAACTGGTCTATGATTGTTATCTTGATTTGTGTTAATATAAGTTATGAAACTTGCCTAATATGATTCTCGCATGAGTTATTCGTTCATGTAACTGCTTCTATTTATATGTATTTAATTTGAATTTTTTACTTTATTGCTTTATTTTGTTTATCTTAAATCATCTCTTTCCTAAGAGATAAGAATCTATCCCATAAAAGACATAAAAATATATGTCTAATTCTTTAATAAGAATTAAACTATTTAATAAAACAACTTATACCGCATCTACGCTCTCTTGGGACGATAACCTAAAATACTACCTCTGATCGGGTTTCAAGGCCTCGTTTCGAAAAATATTTGGGACAAACCACCTAGGGCAGTTTGCTAACGGATAGATATCGAAAAAATACATAATTTAAAAAAACGGTGACTTAATCGGAGCTACGAGTCAAAAGATACGATAGATCTAACATTTTGGCTAAAGATAAAAAATACCAAGCACCACGAACCGTCGGTGTGTTTGGTGTGTGGTGTGAATTTGTGATGAAAGATGTCTTTTTCATAATCTAGAAGACCTCGAATAGAAAGCACGTTCAGAGAGTCTTGCTCCTTGGGCCGTTTTAGGGTGATCTTGAAAATTTTAGCACAATCAGAAACCAAAGGTTATGCGCCGCCAAATGTTACTCCATCTTGCGGCGCATATTAATGATCTAAAAAACATGTTTAATGAAGTGACATTAGACTCAAAATTATATGAGTTATACATAATTACATTGTGAGTGAAATAATAGGCCTTAAAACTATATATACCATGCTAAGTCATGTATACACAAAGGTAATAATATGATATATATTGAAAACGTTAAAAAATGCATTAATAATGAGAAAATGTCTTTTTTCGGTATCCTGACGACCTCGAATGGCAATAAACTTTCCGAGAGTCTTGATGTTAGGGTCGTTTTAGGGTGATTTTGGGAATTTCAACACAATCTGAAAACAAAGATTATGCGCCGCCAAATGATACTCCATTTGGCGGCGCATATTATTGATATAAAAAGTGTGTTTAATGAAGTGACATTAGATTCAAAATTATATACGTTACACATAATTACATTGTGAGTGAAATAATAGGCCTTAAAACAATATGTATCATGCTAAGTCATGCATACAAAAAGAAATAATATGATAGAAATTTAAAACGATCAAAAGAGCGTCTAAAATTAGTCAACCAAACGGTATTATGTTTTTCTATACTAGGGTCTCGCCAAACGGTATTTCTTTTAGTCAACCAATTTTTCTACCTAAATGAAGAGTTGTCTCTCTTCATGATAACATAACGGATTACATTTTCGATTTTATGTTTTTCTGCATCCATTCAGAACATATAAACAGAAACATACATACTATTTAATAATTGATTTTGAGTTCTTCTTTCCTGGAAACAAAATCCGTTCTTGTCTTATTCCAATTGAGATATCGTGTAAATTTGAGGCTTGTGAGGGGTGAAATACGTAATTAGGAAAGTATTTCACGATTCAGTAATTAATCCAGATTATATGTTTCATACACGTTTTCTTACAGATCTGGTCATATTTGTAACCAGGGATGCTGTTGGAGAGTTTGATTTGAAACCTTTTTATTCTCTTTGAGTAGTATAACAATTGTGTGGTTGCTTTGAACACATCGGCTATTTTGGTCCATTTTCATTAGTTATTACACAAATAAGATATTTATTTTTCTATGTAATTAATGTGATTTAGTAACTAGATTTATTATTAATTTGAATATTAAAAAAAAGTTATAAAAAAGCTATAAAAAGGTTATGATATTACATTATTTATAATATGTTATGATATTTTGTGAATTTATTTATTATAAAAGGTAAATTTTATTAATGTAATTCTTGTTAAAAAAAAAATTTTAAACACTAAATTTTTTTTTTACTTTTATGTTAACAAATTTTAATATTTTTGTAAACACTAAAAATTATAAAAATTCAAGATTTTAAGTTGTACTTAGCATACATAAAAACAAACAATCTTTAATGTTCAGTCAACGGATCTTTAGGATACATCTTCTTTACAAATGTGATTCGCAGGATCTTCAGACAAAAACATCTTAAAAACAAACAACACCTAAGTGTATGATCTATCATTCAGACTATCAGGTCTAATTCAATCTTGTAGCACTTAGTTCAATTAATGTATGGTCAGTAAAATAAATTGTATGATTTGTTATTCAGACTATCTGGTCTGACTCAATCTTGTAACACTTATAAATCTTTTTGAATTATTATTATTTTATCCCAAAATATGAATTCATAGTTGTTAATTGATATAACTCCATTTATATATATTTTATTTCGTGATATCTACCTCACTTTGCTCGGTTTTTAACTATCTCAGAGCCTATTTAGTGTGTTATTGAGCTAATTGGTAAATTAAGGGCTAAAGAGTTGATTTGGTGTAAAATTGACCAAATCATGAGCAAAATTGGCTAAGAAAATGACAAGTGCAGGAAACAGCTCAAAAAGCGCCGCTCCCAAAGGTCCAAAAGCGCCGTTCCAGAAGGAAAAGTGGCGCTATTATGCACGATTTGTCTACAGTTTTCATTAGTGAGCAAAAGCGCCGTTCTACATGTCAAAAGTGTCACTCCTGATCAGCCAAAAGCGTAGCTCCTCAACAAAAGCGTCGCCCCTGTTCTGAGCTAAAAGCGGCGTTCCAAAGTCAAAAGCGCCGCTCCTCACCAAGCCAAAAGCGCCGCTGTTGAAGTAAAAGCGGCACTCTTGACGCTGTTTCAGCCCAGATTTTCAGCACTATAAAAGGAACAAGATTAGGCGATTTTTCATATGCATCTTTTGGAGCAGCTGCTAAAGGTCCGAATTTCACACACTAAACCCTAATTTCATCATCCATTAGTGTTTAAGGGTGGAATCAAGGAAGCTAGCTCAAGATTCATCATTGTTTAGCTTAGATCTTCATCTTTTTTACATTTTTGGTTGTAATCTTCACTTTACTTTTCATATTTAGCATTGATTACTTGTAATAACTTGAAGATGATGATGATTTACATTTCTATGCTTATTATTAGTTTAATTTTAGCCATGATTGGCTAAATCTCTTGTGTTTGCCCCAAATCAATTGATTATTGTTGTTTGAATGAATTACATGATCATGTGTTGTTGAGTTGGCTGAAGATCCATTACTATGAGTTTGTTTTAGGCTTGACTTTGATTACATATGTTGTGTAGCTCTCTTAGTGATTTGAGAAGTGAATCAATATGTGCTTCAACACCTTAGGTGATCTAGACAACTAGTTTAGGATTTGCAAGTGATTGTGTTTTTGATCTAGGTTGGTTTTCAATTAGCCTCTAGTCAATATAGCAATGCCGATTATCTTAAGTGATTTTGATAGTTGGAGGTTTTAAGTGATTTTAACCTAAGTTCAATCTCAATGACCAAATCATGCTTAACTCGATCTTAAGATATAAAGCTTATGTGAATTCGTAGAGTATCATTTGATTTGAGGTTTAGTAGTGATGCTAAACATTTAATAGTTCAACAACTAATGAGATAGCAATATAGGAAAAACGGGGCAAGCCAAGCATAGAGAGGATTAGATAAGTGAACACGTCGTAGTTAATTGTTTTAAGTCTTAATACTTCGCTACTTGTTTCTTGTTACTAGTTTAATTGATAAATTTAGGTTTGTTTAATTGTGCAAGTTTTAGTTGTTAGTTGATATCACTCGAACCCCCTCCCCCCCCCCCCCCCCCCCCCAAATCAAACAAACCCTAGGACAATTGATAGTTTTAAATATCCGACTTATGCCGAATCTTTTGGGATGAACTTGATAAGAATACTTACATTAAAGTGCTATAATAACCGGGTTCTAAGTGCTCTTTATGTGTGTGTACTTATTTGTAATATTTGAATCTTGTATAAATTTAGAGGGTAAAAGATGTATTGTCACGCACGCATCACACTTTCTTGGCGCCGCTGCCGGGGATTGCGGATAGCTTAGTTGGTTATTTGATTTAAACTTTTGATTGTTCGATCCTTTCGTAGGGGTTCACCCTTACGAAAGTTACTTTTCGCATTTTATATTATTATTTTCGTTTGGAAAACCGCTTGTGTTTGTGTTGTGATTGAAGGATAGGTACCTTTGGTGTATGAAAACAAGGTCTCACAAGGATCGATAATTCACACAACCATTTTCCGATCCGGAAAGACACGTGCACGGGGTTTATAATCGTAGAGAAGAAATGGTATTAAGAAAGAATTTCGAAACTTTGCCATTTTGTTTAGAAGAGATGGATGCAAATGGTAATCCGATTCACAATGAAGAGGGCGATCCTAATGGTCCTCCGGTTAATCAAGATTTGTTGAATGATCCAAATGACATGCTAATGTGGAACGCTAGATTAGTTGCACCAACAATGATAACACCGGCTATTACAAAACCACCAATTGAAGCGGATAATTGGAAGATCGAGGGTAATTTTTTCACGTTGATCAAGGATACATACTTTCATGGGTTGATAGATGAAAATCCGTTCGAACATATTCAACACTTTCATGATCTTTGTGATCTTTACAAAATCAAAAATGTCACCGATGACGCTTTTAAGCTAAGGGCATTCCCCTTCACACTTCAAGGAGATGCAAAAGCTTGGATGCGAAGTTTACCATCCGATTCCATAAGGTTTTTTCAAGAATTAACAAACGAGTTTATCAATCATTTCTTTCCACCATCAAAAGTAGAGAGGCTAAGAATGGAGATTAATGGGTTCACACAATGGAGTGACGAAAGTTTGTATGATGCATGGGTTCGATTCAAGAAGCTACTAAGAGCTTGCCCACCGCATGGTTTGACGAAGAAGGAGTATATCAACGCATTCTATCGAGGTTGTAATATGTTAACGAAGCGATATCTTGATTCTTCATCCGGTGGGGTATTTATTTACAAATCACCAAATGCGGTCGAAATTATGCTAGAAGATATCTCGGTCAACACTTATGAATGGGCACCTTCACCGTGAGATTTAGCAAGGACGAATATAGCACAAGTCGAGAGTGAAAATGGGCAAGTGACGCTTGCAAGCTTGAACAATCAATTTCAAACATTTGGGAAAGAATTGAAGAAGATTCAACAAACGGTAGTTGCAATGCAAGTAGGTTATCAACGATGCGAGGGTCCACATCTCACAAAGAATTGTCCTCAAATTACTCAATGCAATCATGTTGATCTAGATGATATTTCCATGAATTCGGATGCTCATGTGAACTATGCGAGTAATCCAAACTACCAACGGGGAGGAACATCTAACCAAAGCTACTACAATCCTAATAAAAAACAAGTATCATTCACCAACCAAACCAATACACCACCCGGATTCACGAACCAAAACTGAAATCAAGGTTACAACAACTATAACCAAAACCGAAACAACAACTTCCAATACCAAAACCAACAACCTTACAATAACCAACCTTACAACAATCAAGCAAATTCAAGTTATCAAAAAAACCAAGGTCATAGTCAATCACAAAATAACCAAGGTTACAATCAACAACCTCAACAAAACAATCAACAATCCCAACCTTCGAAGAGCTTAGAAGAAATCATGCAAAACTACATCAAGAAGGTAGAATCAACCGAAGCTTTTCTAATGAAAGAGAATGAGCTCTTGAAGAAACAACTCCGAAACCAACAAGCTTCATTCCAAAACCTTGAGAGCACCGTTGGAACTTGGAAGAATTTCAAACCAAGTTGCTTAAAACACTCAAGTCAACCCGAATAATTATAACAACAACTGAAACAACCAACAAAACCACCAAAATAACACTAGAGTTATTCCTATCAAGAGCAACACTACCAATCCAATCCAAAATCAAGCAAGTTCATCAAATCCCACCAACACTTATGCTCAAGTAAACTCGACTGATTCAACCGAAGAAGATCAATCCGAATATCCTCAAGCTTTCAAGTTCGATATTGAAGGAGACAAGTTTGATTTTGATGAAGCGTTAGAAATTGATACTATCGACTATGGGGTATTCGAGTTTTCGGAAGATTTGGACGATGTAACATTCATTCCCTACCAAGTTAAAAGTGTAATGTCCATGGAGGCTACCGAGTCGACATGCAAGGAGTTACAGGGTGATTTTATGCAAACTTAATTGGGAAAGGTTGATAAAGAGCAAAAGGTCAAAACTTTATCGAATATAAAGGCGAAAACCGATGAGGTCGAGGTTTCTACCACATCAACGAAGGAGAAAAATGAGACACCGGTCTCACATCTTCAATCACTACATCCTACACATCTAAATGATGTAGATTGTAAGTCAACTTTATCCGACAACAAAATATTTATGTTAAACTCCCCTTGGAGGAGGTGCTTGAGAATATGCCCAACTATGGGAAATTTTTGAAGACACTCATGGCCAAAAAGGGAGATGTTGAACAAGCATCCACTGCTTTCTTGAAAAAGGAGTGTGATGGAATTTTAAAGAAATGTAACCTACCATCAAAAATGGGTGATCCCAGACCTTTCCTTATCCCATGCAATGTAAACGGTTCGGAGATGCTCACATATTTAGCCGATTCGGGAGCAAGTATCAACTTCATGCCCTATTTCGTTTACAAATGGCTAGGCCTAGGTGATCTTTCACCAACTACAATGGGGGTCAAATTAATTGATCAATTAATTAACTCATGTATGGGGATCGCCGAAGACTTAATTGTTAAGGTGGGGGACATGGAATTTCCCATTGACTTTGTTATTGTTGATATAAAGGAAGACCCGGTTGTACCCCTTGTTTTGAGAAGGCTATTTTTGGCAACCGCGGGTTCTTTCTTTGACTTTAAGACCGGGAAATTGACTCTTTGAGATAAAGGGAAATGCATAAGCATAAAGACCAAACGTGTTAAAATACCATCAATGCCATTGACCACACCACAAGCTGTTGCTAGTATGTAATGCATTGCAAGCACAAGGCAAATAAGTTCACCAATTAAAGTTAATGGGGGATTAACTAAGGGAATTCAAGGTAAAGCCAAAATTCAAAATGGCATTGTTGACAAGTCTATGCGAAAGTTATTTGGGCGGGTGCATCGAGCTTCATCCAAAAAGGATGAACACTTGAGAAAACGCCTAGTGTCAAACTTGTCAAAACATGAGAAAGTAAAACTTAAAGAGTTAATCAATGAAACTAAGGTTATGAATGATTTGTTAATGTCAATGTTGAGTGGTGGTGGTAACGAAAATGTTTCCCTTACTTCAAAGGGAAGGGAGGTTTACCACCCCGGGATTAGTTGAAATCTCAAGGGGATGGGAGTCGGGTGATAGACTAGCTAAAAACTTTCCACAATTGTTTACATAATTTCTTTTAAATTGCATTCCGTTTAGAATTGTATGATATTCCTTTTCTTAGTTGCATTTTTATGTTTTTGTATTGCATGCATATAGGTAAACTGGAAAACATAAAAAATAGTTTGTGAATGGGTCAAAATGGACTTAAAATTGGAAAAACTGCAATCAGGTACAAAAGCGGCGCTTTTGTCCTAGGAGCGGTGCTTTTTGATTCTTAAGAGCGACGCTTCTTTCACAAGAATGACGCTTTAACCTGCAATTTTGTGTCAAAAATGAGCAGTAGCCAAGAACGGCGCTTGTGTTTTCAAAAGCGGCACTTTTAGTTCACTTAGAGCGACGCTTTTCTTTCAAAAGCGACGCTTCTATTCTTGTCAGGAGCGGCGCTCCTATTTGAAAAGTGACGCTTTTGCATCTGCTATTTAAGAATTCTGCACGACCAAAACTTCATTTTTTCAAACCCAATTTCAATTTTCTCTCTAATAGCGGCGCATCTATAACCCTAATCGACCTAAATCGACCCAGAACTTTAAATTCCATCAATTTTCTTGCATATCTTCATTACCTAACATGGGAAAAGTAAGAATCTATCATTTTAATTCACTCTTTAACATGATTTGATTGATTTTTGCCATTTTTCTCTTTATGCTTAATTCGTATATTATGCTTGATTTATGATTTTCATGGTCAAATTATTGATGAATCTATACTACATTGATGTTTATTAACATGAATTACATGCTTTGTTACATAGATTTCACTTTGAATTTCTAGGGTTCTTCCCAATTTGGGGTTTTTCAAAGTTGTTATCTATTTGAGAATGTAATGTTGCAATTGGTCAATTTATGCTTCTATGCTATGTCTAGATCAAAAAGAAACCAACTTTCATGCTTGTATGCAATTAATTTGAAAATTAGGGTTTTTGATTCTTTGACTTTTGACTAAATTTGACCAATTGGGGTGTGATTGCAATTGAACTTTGCTTATTGATGCTTATGCTTGTTGATTTAGCTAATTGCTATACTAAAATGCATGCTCCTAGTCTTAGGCTTAATTAGACCTTTTGACTTTGACTAGAGTTGACTTTTTGCAATTAGGCCATATTGTTCATATTTGTATTTTGTGAAGCCCTTGTCAAGAAGCTAAATGTAGGGGGTGTTTCACCCCACCATTGTTTGCACGCAATATTTTCGATTGTTGCTAATGTCAAAGATCTGTTTCCGCAAGTATTGTTTGTTGCATCTATTGCAAGGGATTGCATCTAGAGGAGAGGAGAGCTTCACATCCACCGATGTCCATGAGTGGTTACAAAGGATCTTAAGGGACGAAACAACTCAAAATAAGATGATTTAAAGGATTTACGGGTCTTTGTGCCCGGTTAAGTACATCTATTGGACAGAGATTGAATTGGCGGGGTTAGGTCATCAAATTAAGGAAACATTTGCGGTTGAAGAGGGAAATACAGTTAGGCATCCATGGGAGATGCTCCTTTACATGAAAGAGAGTGTTTATCCATTGCTAACCCGTAAGTTCTTATCGACTCTAAGGATTAATTTCAAGGTCACCTCACCATGGGCCCGAAATTACCTCACATTCAGGCTAGGAGGTGAAGAATGGCAAATGAACATGGCTCAATTTATAGCATGCCTTAGCCTTTACACAGATTCTCACCCCAAAAACACCTTCACGTACTTAGCAAGGTGTGAAACCTTCAACTCAAACGAGTTTGACCCCATGCAAGCATGGAGCGAGATAATTCATGAAAAATTCACTCCCGCGAATCAAGTCCCCAATGCGCTCAAAAGCCCCATTCTTCGATGCATTCAAAGGTTTCTCGCCAAATTAGTTTTCCATTGAACGGAAGACGTTGATAAGATGACAATGTTCGATATTTGGTTGGTCAGTAATATTTGCAAGAAAACACACATTCATGTCCCCAACCTCATCGCTAGTTATCTATTTGACCCAAATGGTGAGAAGGCGGGATTCCCAAGTGTTGGTGGACACTACGTAACTCGAATCGCTAAGTTCTTAAAGGTGAATTTCAATGAGTCTGAGGAGGTACCTATAGAGCGGTTGGGTTTTCAAGAGAGCATATGCAAGGGAGGCGAGGTGGCAAACACACCAATTGTGGAATTTCGGTAATCAATCTTCATCATGATTTGTGAAAGAATTTATCTTTTGAATTGGCATGTAACCTAACTAAATTTGATATTTGTGTGTGTGGAACTCAGTTTGGTCGATTCGGTGTGGGGTAGTAGACTCATATTGCTACTCTCACACATGAACATCTTTATGATTGTAATAATTTGACGTGGGCGTGTGTTACTTTTATGGTTGTTTGTATGTTCTTGCTTGTTGTGGTTCTTAGTGGCAGGATACACTTTATTGATGATTGATCCAAGTCTGGCATTAAGTTCAGGCATCAAACTCATCGACTTGCATTCATTTGGTGACTAAGTAATACTCGAATGGTAACAACAAAGATCGTTTGATCTTCGCAGGTTTTAATTTCTTTCTCTCATCTTTTCTATTTCAAAATGTCCCTCATTTTCACTTACTCTATCGCTTTAATGCAATGAGGGCATTGCATACGCTAAATGTAGGGGGAGAGTTAAAATTTCGGGCCATTTTTAAACTTTTTCGGGTAAACTAGTCGCATATACTCTCCAAAGCTTAAAGCTTGCAATGTCGAACAATTTTTGGAACAAGTTTTTAACCATTACACTAAATCATATCATAAACATCTAAAAATAGTTAAAACTTGTAAAATTTTCAAACTTTTTAGAAAAGTAAAGTCTTTTCCTTGTTTTCATGCTTGTATTCCACCAAGTGAAAGTAAAGTCTTTCACTTTTCTTAAAATTTTGCGCGAAAATGATAAAATTTTGAGAAAAATCAAATTTATGCTTGAAAGTTAAAGTCTTTCATGCATGTGCACCAAAACCAAGTGTTTAAAGCGTTATGCTTTAACACTTCTGGATGAATCGAGTCCATCCATTGTAGGGAGTCAAGTCTCCTGAATTTCATTCTACTTGGTGTGGGAGACTTTCTAATCCACACCATTTCATATTAACATTAGTTGTCTCATCATTTCACGATGTTTCAACTGATGTATCATATCGTGGGAAGAGGAGGCACCGAGCTTCATAAAGTGCTATCCTTTTTAGGAGCAATGACTTCGTTCTAGTGTTGCTAGACAACACAACCCATAGCCAAAAGCTATGGCACCCTTGCGATTGCAATTAACGAAAAGGTAGTAACTACTTCCTACCTTTTCTAAAAAAAGCATAAAAGATTGTTATGTAGGAAGTAGATAAGCATCATCTTGTTTTGGAAGCAAAGTCTTCCAAACTTGGAAGTAAAGTCTTCCAAGTTATGTTTGTTCCAAGCTTGGGAGTAAAGTCTCCCAAGTCAAGTTTGATTGTTGAAAGGAAGTTAAAGTCTTCCTAGTGCTTCAAAAATTTGGAATTGGCAAAGTCTCTTATTTAGCCACGTGGGGCCCTAATTCCACGAACCACCGTCAATGCTTTCGCCCTACTATGAGAGAAATCATAGAGTTGTGATAGAAAGCTTGATGAGTGCCGGTTACCCTGTGCCCGGGTAACCAAATAAAGGTGGGGTACCCAGTCCCTTACCTTTGGCACACCCACCTTAACCCTATACTTGGAATTGACGATTATCAATTGGAATTGACGATATATATATTTGGAATTGACGATCATACTTGGAATTGACCAAAAATAAGTGTTTTGGGGGCATGGAGGTGGAAGAGGGATAGCCATTGCAGGTTGATGAGGTGAGTATTCATCTTGGAAGCGTATTCTTTACACGATGCATTTCATGATTAGTGTTGATGTGTGCAATTTTCATGGCCCTTATTCATTTCGGGGTGCATTTTATACACTTTGGTACACTTTGAGTTTGAATGAGTAGGCTTGTACTTGATATGATCGATTTGTTTGATGAGTTTATAGCTATCCCGTGAATCCTACATATTTGGTCAAGGTCAAGGAGGTCAAGTTCGAGTTTGCAATGATTTGATACTATTGTGATTGGTGCTTGATGGCCTTCTCGTAGATGAAGTTGACTATGATCGGGGGCATGATTGGTTCGGGTAGACTTAGGCTTGAATTATGTTTATGTTAGCATTTGAGGATTGAAGATTTGAAGATACTATTTGGTTGCTTGAGTTAAGCTATTGTTGGTAGAAAGAAGAGGATGATTGTGCTTGGTCCTAACAAGTGCAAGTTTTTGGAGAACGCTATTACCGCCTAGTGCATATTCATGAAAGGTATCATTTTGAGCTTAACCTTCTTGTGCTTTGGCAATGTTCACTTATTTGTTCTCTATCTCCAAAGCTTGTTTTGTCGATTGTTTGTTTGAGGACAAGCAAAGATTCAAATGTAGGGGGTTTGATATCGCTCCATTTATATATATTTTATTTCGCGATATCTACCTCACTTTGCTCGGTTTTTGACTATCTCGGAGCCTATTTAGTGTGTTATTGAGCTAATTGGTAAATTAAGGGCTAAGGAGTTGATTTGGTGTAAAATTGACCAAATTATGGGTAAAATTGGCTAAGAAAATGACAAGTGCAGGAAACAGCTCAAAAAGCGCCGCTCCTGAAGGTCCAAAAGCGCCGTTCCAGAAGGAAAAGTGGCGCTAATATGCACGATTTGTCTCCATTTTTCATCAGTGAGCAAAAGCGCCGTTCTACTTGTCAAAAGCGTCGCTCCTGATCAGCCAAAAGCGTCGCTCCTCAACAAAAGCGTCGCCCCTGTTCTGGGCTAAAAGCGGCGTTCCAAAGTCAAAAGCGCCGCTCCTCACCAAGGGAAAAGCGCCGCTCTTGAAGTAAAAGCGGCGCTCCTGACGCTGTTTCAGCCCAGATTTTCAGCACTATAAAAGGAACGAGATTAGGTCATTTTTCATTTGCATCTTTTGGAGCAGCTGCTAAAGGTCAGAATTTCACATACTAAACCCTAATTTCTTCATCCATTGGTGTTTAAGGGTGGATTCAAGGAAGCTAGCTCAAGATTCCTCATTGTTTAGCTTAGATCTTCATCTTCTTTACATTTTGGGTTGTAATCTTCACTTTACTTTTCATATTTATCATTGATTACTTGTAAGAACTTGAAGATGATGATTATTTACATTTCTATGCTTATTATTAGTTTAATTTTAGCCATGATTGGCTAAATCTCCTGTGTTTGCTTATCTATGAATCTCTAATTCTAGTGTTTGCCCCAAATCAATTGATTATTGTTGTTTGAATGAATTACATGATCATGTGTTGTTGAGTTGGCTAAAAATCCATTACTATGGGTTTGTTTTAGGCTTGACTTTGGTTACATATGTTGTGTAGCTCTCTTAGTGATTTGAGAAGTGAATCAATATGTGCTTCAACACCTTAGGTGATCTAGACAACTAGTTTAGGAATTGCAAGTGATTGTGTTCTTGATCTAGGTTGGTTTTCAATTGGCCTCTAGTCAACATAGTAATGCCGATTATCTTAAGTGATTTCGATAGTTGGAGGTTTTAAGTGATTTTAACCTAAGTTCAATCTCAATGACCAAATCATGCTTAACTCGATCTTAAGATATAAAGCTTATGTGAATTCGTGGAGTATCATTTGATTTGAGGTTTAGTAGTGATGCTAAACATTTAATAGTTCAACAACTAATTAGATAGCAATATAGGCAAAACGGGGCAAGCCAAGCATAGAGAGGATTAGATAAGTGAACACATCGTAGTTAATTGTTTTAAGTCATAATACTTCGCTACTTGTTTCTTGTTACTAGTTTAATTGATAAATTTAGGTTTGTTTAATTGTGCAAGTTTTAGTTGTTAGTTGATATCAATCAAACAAACCCTAGGACAATTGATAGTTTCAAATATCCGACTTACGCAGAAACTCTTGGGACGAACTTGATAAGAATACTTACATTAAAGTGCTATAATAACCGGGTTCTAAGTGCTCGTTAGTTGTGTGTGCTTATTTGTAATATTTGAATCTTGTATAAATTTAGAGGGTAAAAGATGTATTGTCATGCACACATCATTAATTTTGATTTTTTTTCCAACATCAATGGATTGAGTTTCATTGCTTTAAGTTAAGCTAAATCAATCTTCTTGGGTTTATAATCATAGGAGTTTAAGATGTTTTCTGTATATTTTATTCTTTTAGTTATTCTTATTTTTGTGATGTTCTCTCTCTCTCTCTCTCTCTCTCTCTCTCTCCCCTTATTTATTTATTTATTTTTTTGCTAAAACACGAAAACATATATAGGTGTTCAAAACAAAGTATAATACTGATGGTTCAGTTGAAAGAGCCAGATTGGTGGTCAGATGTTTCAATCAAAAAGAAGAAATTGATAACAAACATACTTTTTCCCGAGTAGAAAAAGCAGCTATTGTCAGAGTCATTATAGCCATTGGTACTACTAAAGAATGACCATTACATCAATTAGATGTAAACAATGTTTTGCTTCATGGATATGTTATGGAAGAGATCTACACAAAGCCACCAGAAGGGTACACAAAGGCATTACCAGGTCAAGTTTTCAAGCTACGTAAGTCACTTTATGGCTTACCTAAATTTTTAATTTCACTTCGTTATATTCAGTCAAAACATGACTATTCTTTATTTGTACAGAAACATAGAGAGGTGTTTACAACTGCCTCAGTCTATGCTGATGACATATTGATCACATGAAACTCAGAAGCACATATCAGTATGCTAAAACATGCACCATATAATAAATTACTATTAAAGATTTGGTTTTACTAGGTATTTTTTTGACATCAAATTGTGCAGAACCAACGAGGATATGCATCATAGAAAATACAATCTTGACCGTTTAACAAATGCTGGTCTCACTGGAACTAAAACAACATCTTCCCCTCGGCAACAACACTTGAAGTTGTCATTGGATAAAGGCATACCCTTGATAGAACCATCTTCAATAGAAGATTAATTGGCAAACTACTTTATTTGTCTATGACAAGGCCAAATATCTCATATTATAACGACCAGTCCTAATCCATCTGGACAAATACATTACATTTGGTTACATCGCGAGGTACTTGACCTCTATGTGATACATTTTACAAATATTGCATTCACTTTTAAAAGACAAACTTTCTTTACATCGAAATTTGATGACATGCATACCAGTTCATAATATATCCAACTATAAATGACTTAATAATATTCTTGATGAACTCAACGACTCGAATGCAACGTCTTTTGAAATATGTCATGAATGACTCCAAGTAATGTCCTTAAAATGAGCAAATGCACAGCAGAAGATTTCTTTCATACGTGAGAATAAACATGCTTTAAAGTGTCAACCAAAAGGTTGGTGAGTTCATTAGTTTATCAAAAACAATCATTTCCAATAATATAATAGACCACAAGATACTCATATTTCGAAAACAATCTGTGCAGGTCTGCTCACTGCTGGAAAATCATTCATACGATATATAAACACCTGGTAATCGACCTTAACAAGATGCATATAGAATATCCCCTGCATACCGGCATTCCGCACGGTCATGCAAAAGCATACAAACAGGCCACTCTTTTAAATATGATGGTTGTGTACACCTCACAAACAGATCATATCTTTTAAAGCTGGCGGTTGTATACCTATTTCGAAGTACTAAAGCAGTTCAAATTCTCTGACTGGGGTTTGTAAGTGCCCAAAGATCTATCTTTAGGATTCGCGTCAATTAGGGGCTCGGTTCCCTAATTCTTAGATTACCAGACTATAAAGGGGTGATATCCGGTGTACTCGTAACTCAATCGTATAATGTTTTTAAGTACTTGTCTCTATTTGGGTAAACATTTATAAAAGCAGCGCATGTATTCTCAGTCCCAAAAATATATATTGAAAAAGCATTTAAAAAGGGAGTAATGAAAACTCACTATACTGTATCTTGTAGTAAAAATACATATGACGGCATTGAACAAATGTAGGGTTGGCCTTGATTCACGAACCTATA
Organism: Rutidosis leptorrhynchoides; assembly: GCF_046630445.1. NCBI lineage: Eukaryota > Viridiplantae > Streptophyta > Magnoliopsida > Asterales > Asteraceae > Rutidosis > Rutidosis leptorrhynchoides. The sequence continues at coordinate 61,345,998 of NC_092343.1, forward strand.
TCATTTATATATATATATATTAAAACATATACTCGTAATCGAATAAATCTATATATTCTTATTAATGATGTATTTATTATATATAATAGTTTATAAGTTTCATTATTTATTTATATATTTTTATTTTATAAATAGAAATATTAATATAGTTAAGTTATGTAATTTAAATATATTTTTGTATATGTATTCTTTATTTTTATACTTATAACCTTAACAATATCTTTAAGACCTTTATTCTCATAATCAAAATAATTTTTAATAATAATAATAATAATAATAATAATAATAATAATAATAATAATAATAATAATAATACTAATAACTATATTACTAATAATAATAACAATCAATAATGATTAATAATAACAATAACAATAATAATAATGAAATAATAATAATAATAATAGTATTAGTAATAACTACCTCAAAAGCTTTTCCCAAAAACAAAATGCCCCAGACAAGGCTCGAACTCACGACCTCCCGCTAACCCAACACCCTCATGAACCATCCCTATGTCCTTGCATATCTGTTTATTATTAGAGTCTTAATTTAATTAACCCGATTTTTATCTGTTTCCCTTTCTCTACTTCTAAAAAAAAAAAACGTTCACAGGCCCAAACATAAATCACGGCCCTACAAAGAATAAGACTTGGCCCAAGGTATAAACGATCCAATAGAAAACAAATAAAGGAGATCGGTTTCTTTATCTTGTTTTCAAGAATCCCAGCCGATTAAACAGATAATTAATAATATCATCATCTTCTTTTTCCTGCATTCATAACATCATCGTTATCTCCACAGTAACATCGTTCTTGTTCATATTAGCCATCATCATGATTGTATCGTGTATCACTGTTACCATTATCATCATCAACATAACTTCTGTTTTCCTCTTTCTTCATCTTTGTAAAATCAAAACAGGAATAGAAATGGCAGCGAATTAATTAAAATAAACGGATGTAGCAGTTTAAGAAGATGATCAAATGAAAGTTGTAGCAGTGATGGGGTTACAGAAAGAGTAAAAAAAAATGAAAAAAAGATAAAAATAATAAATAAATAAAATGGTGATAGGGTTGAAGGGCGATGGTGGTTCAAAAGTTATTCTCACGATGTGATTTTAACAGAAAATAGATAGTGCAGCTGTACAGTGATCGAGGTGGTGGTAATTCGATTTAGAAACAGAAAACGAATAGCAAAGGTGTTGGAGATCGAACAAATGGTGAGGTGATTTGATCATGGTGGTGATGTCGTGGAAAGTTCCCAGTCAAAACAAAAGAGAATATATAACGAGAGAGAAAAGAGAGAGATTGAGGTGGTTGATGATGGTGGTTCCGGTGGTTCAATGGTTGTAGAGGGTGGTGGCGATGGGATGATGATTACATGGCCGGTGGGTTTAACTCGAACAGACAACATCGAACCATAGTTGTAGTTTGAAGGATTGTGTGATGACGGTGATCGAATATAGAAAAGAAACACTAGTACGGTTTGATAATGCTCCAAACGAACATATATTTAGTGGCAATATCATCCCGATATGTAAAGTTTCTAGTTGTAATTATTCTATTTTTAAGTTGTAATCATTTAAATAAATAAATGTGAAGACAAAGCACGAAGATTAAAGAATTGAAGAAAAAGTGCCACTAAAGTCATAGTGCACTCAAAAGTGCCACTAAAAGTGAGTTAGTACATAACTCGTTAATAAACATGCATAATAAGTTAGGGTAAAAGACGCATTTTCAAAGATTAGCAAACAGTTCAGAAAAGCAACCATTTTTGAAGAAAAACATGTGTGATAAAACAAAAAGGAATGAACGATGAGGCGCGCCATCCATCATTCGACGAGCTTTGTAATTACAAACTGGGTATTTTTAATCACTTTTCTACACTTATCACCCTCGTGAATTTATAATTATACTCTGATTTCATGCAAATGAGGGCATTGCATGATCTCAAGTGTGGGAAAGGGTTATAAATTCTCTCGGGTTTGCACTTGGTTTATTTGCCAAATTTTGTGAAAATTTTAAAAATTTTCAAATAAATGAATTCAAAATCATGTTTATACATATTTATGAACGATGATAACTAGGTGTTAATACCGAAATTATCATTACCTCGGAAAGGACATAAATTGAGAAACACCCTAAAACACTTGAATTCATTTAAAATGGAATAAAGGAGAATAAAAATGCAAAGAAAGAAACTAAGTGTGGGGAGAATGTACCAAGTTATTCAATTAAAAAAACTATCTATCACATGTTTCTATAAAGTTATTGCAGGTGCTTTTGTTTTGGACTAAATTGACTGTTTTACCCGCAATATTATAATAAAGATAAAAGAAAAGATGGATCTACACGATGAATCAATTCCATCATTAAAAGGAAGTAAAGTCTTCCAAAAAAGACACGCGCTTCTTGATTTAGGTCAAGAAGTTGTCGTCCAGACCAGCTGTAGGTTGATGAAAAATCTAGAAAAGTCATCTCTAAAATCAGCAGGAAATCCACGGACCTCAGCATCAAATAGGGTCGCCAAGTGGTCAGACTTATCCTAAGCATGAGAGGATCTGTCTCGTAAAATGGGGAGGGCGCCGTGTAAATTAGCTTGATAAGACTAATGAATCAGACCCCCAGAAAGGATAATCTCCTTAAAGATTAAAAATCAGCTTTTAAGACTGATATTACTCAATCCTTGAGATTGACTTTAAAGATTGAGAATTACAAACTCATGGAATTCGATGATATCTAAACTCGAGCTTGAACGAGAAAATATTTTGATCAAATTAAAACCGATTTGTTTTCTGAAAACCTATTTTCAATGCGTTCATTACCATTGAACGTAAAATCCTAGGAATTCACCTGGAATTCATTAGGTCACCTGAACCAAATCGGGTGTCAACCGTAAGAACGGTGGTTGCATAGCATGGTCGAAGACAGGACCTTGTGCCAGACCTAAAAATCATAGTGTGATCTTTACTATTGCTCCTACAAAGGATAGTAACTGCATCCGACACGTTTTAGACCATGAACATCTGCATGTCATTAGACATCGCCTTAACAGTTGCTTGTTCAACGCTTTCCTTTACAACCGGATGGTAGTTTACCGAAAGGTAATATACGGAGCAAGTACTGGACGTGTTGCTTTCCTAATACAAGGTTAGCAAGTGGGTGACACAAAACCATAAGTTTTGAGCTAAAATTTTCAAATCTGAAACCCACCAAACCCACAAAAACATTTTGCAAACACCGATGAAGGGTTATTTCGGAAAACTTATCTAGGGTAAAAGCTAGAATGAATTTTCAAAAGATCAAATGTTTTCATAAAGATCCAATTTCCTTAAGGATCTAAATTTTTATAGTCATGTGGGACTGTAAACCACATCGTTACTATCATTGTTTATATCGCCGTATCAAAATCATTAATGTATAAAGTGTGAAGAATAAAGAAGTGATTCGTGTGATTTAATTTCAAGTTCTGTATTGCTTGAGGACAAGCAACACTCAAGTGTGGGGATATTTGATAGTGCTCCAAACGAACATATATTTAGTCGCAATATCATCCCAATATGTAAAGTTTTTAGTTGTAATTATTCTATTTTTAAGTTGTAATCTGTCATAACCCGACCTTAACCATAAGGACGAATACAATAACATATGATTTCATCGCGAGGTATTGACCTCTATATGCGACATTTTTCAAAAGCTGCATTCGTTTTTACAATACAAACCATAGCTTTTATTACAAATACAAGGTTTAAACAACTTAATAATGATTATCGTTTAGCGATAATCTTAGACTTACAAACTTTACATGTGATAATAACAATACGACTTCCAACATATTTTACATTACAAATCCTCCGATATGCAGTTTTATTTTTGACACAAATATGCATACTCAAGATCTTGCTTAAATTCAACATGTTGCAGCGGAAGCTTTTAGTTATCACCTGAGAATAAACATGCTTAAAACGTCAACATAAATTTGGTGAGATATAGGTTTAATGCCAGCAGCGTTATAAATATAGACCACAAGATTTCATATATAAACGTTTTAATAAAAATATTCAAAGTTGTTGAGAACTTGATAACCATACTTAACATTTAATCAACGTCGCATATTCCCTTTATTATGAAATCTTACTACACCGTACCAAGTGTAGTCACCGAAACGAAGTACTGTGCAACCGTTGAATACTGGTCGTCCAGTCCGGTTGGGGTTGTCAGGCCCGATAGATCTATCAACGGGATTCGCGTTTACAATACATCATGTAAATAATAGTTACCAAGTTACAGGAAAGTATGCCAGTGGTACAACTCAACGTAGAATATATATTTTTAATCACTTGTGTCCATAACGTAAATCATAAAATGCATGTATTCTCATCCCGAAATATTTAGAGTTTAAAAGTGGGACTATATACTCACGTTTTGCCTTGAAGGTAATAAACACGACTTGGTCTCCGATTGATATCACAAACCTAACCATATATATAATATATCAACATATTTTCTTTTCAAGTAATCGTTACATATATATATATATATATATATATATATATATATATATATATATATATATATATATATATATATATATACTTTTAATACTTTTAATATTTTCTTAGTCCGTAGTTAGCAGTCCGATGTTAGTGGTCCACAATTAGTTGCTTAAATAAAATAAATAAAGACCCCATCGTATTCATATTGATCAGAATTAATCTCGACCTATGGTACTATGTTGTCAAGTGACGTGTTGCGTACATAAAGTACCGTGTTGTTAAATGACGTGTTGCGTACAATCATGAGGTCTTATGATTATTCTTCTCGTGTTGTTTATGGGTGGTCCTGAAATATATAAAATCAAATAATAAGTAAATATATATGAAATATCATATTAATTAGAAAATATATGATTAATTTAATTTTTCTCCAAATATTTTCGTAGCTAAACTAGCTTCGGATACCCGATCTTGTTTTAGTCGTAGTTTCTTCATTACAACTCCGTTTTTGTTGGTTCAACTTGCCACTTCCTTGGATCGAGTCAAATTTTAAGAATATGAACTGAAAATACCTTAGGTTGTATTCGAAATCACAGGTTATAGGTCAAACTTTGGTGAAACTTATGAAAGTGATCATTTTCCATCATAAAAACAACATTTAATGATCATTTTTCTAAAAATACTTACACTTTGAGTTAAACCATAAAATTTTTATGTTTTAACATATTCATAAGAAATATCATTTTTCCAGAATATGAACTTCCAATTCAAAGCTTAAGATGGTTTTTAATTATCCAACCCAAAACAGCCCCCGGTTGCACTCCGACGACGTAGATTCAGTTTTTAAGGTGTTCTTTGTAAATCAAGTTATATCCTATTAAGTTAGCATATCATTATGATATATTACAGGTCTTGAAGTGTTTTAAAATCAAGTTAGAAGGATCTATTTAGTTTGCAAACAAGTTTGAAATCATTCAAACTATGTTCTTGTTGTTAAAATTTTACAACACAAAATAAGATAGCTATATAAATATGAATTGAATAAGATTATGAATAAGGTTACTACCTCAAGTTACTTAGACAAAGTTACTGTAAGAGATGAGAAAAATCCTAGAATCAAAAGAGTGGTGGAGTTGGATGGAAAGGTTGGAAGTAAACTTGTATTTTTGGAAGGATTATTGAAGTTTTCTTGTAAAGAATTTATTATGATGATTAAGGCTTGTTTTTGAAGCTAGATCTTCATGGTTATTTGCTGAGATTGTGAAGAACACTTAAGGTTCCTAAGAGTGTGTTTTTGGTTAGAGAAAATGTGTAGTAAAAATGAAAATGGAATGGAGTATAAATGGTGGTGAAAAGATGTATAAATTTGTAATATTGTGCAAAAGTCTTGTAATATGCCAAATTGATTAATCATGCATGCTAAGATCCAAAATTGGCTGACTCATGGCTGCTAATAAAGTGATTGTGACGTGTATATACCAATAGTAAATACGTATAGAAGCTGGGTATGATACGGGTACATATACCCTAGATATACGTATAAAAATCTTGAGAAAACGGAACGAGGATTCAAATATAGCTATCTTTTGTAAATATACTTATATTGTTTTATGTATATAAATCCTTTAAAAGTGATAAAATACATATCTATACGATACATGTATAAGCATTATAAGTTTTAAGTATTTAAGTCGAAGAACGTCACATATAGTTATCGTTTTGAAAAATTAAGTTAGTAGTCTCAAAATATACTTATAACTCATTGTTATTAGTACACAATGAGATGTTAAAACATTCTTAGATCATGTTAAATATATAAAAATACATATATATACACAAACATATAATTATCGTATGTTATATAGTTCGTGATATCATCGGTCAAATTGGACGGTCAAACGTTGCGTAAAACTCTTTTCAAAAACATAAGTCTCAACAATTTAGATTGCTTATCATGTTGGTAAGGTTTAATATATGTAAATATTAATCTTATAAGTGTAAAACGATCGGAAAAATCCGGGTCGTTACATAATCATTTAAATAAATAAAAGTGAAGACAAAGCACGAAGATTAAAGAATTGAAGAAAAAGTGCTACTAAAGCCTGAAAAGTGCCATTAAAACCATAGTGCACTCAAAAGTGCCACTAAAAGTGAGTTAAAGACTTGCGCGGATTTTGGGAGTTAAGGAAAATAATTTTTTGTGCAAATTACAAATTGCAAAACGCAAAGTACAAGATATTAAATAGTACGAAAGGACGTTCGAAAATCCGGAACCTGGATATGAGCCAACAATCAACGCGCGACGCAACGAAGCGAAAATTATGAGTCAACTATGCACAAGAATATAATATAATATTTAAATAATTATATAAATTATTTATATATTATATATATTTAATAATAACGTCGACAAGCAAATGGCCAAAAGAACATGAGCTGGAATTCCCAGCCATGCGATCGCATGGCATTATAACCTCAAGCCCATGCGATCGCATGGGCTACTGTACATGGCCACATTCCTATAAAAGCAGGCTCTGGTCGACTGAATCCATACACCTTCTCAATTCATTTTCACTCTCTGTAATATATATATATATATATATATATATATATATATATATATATATATATATATATATATATATATATATATATTAGTTTAGTTTTATATTAGATTAGTTTGGGTTATGTAAAAGTTATTTTACGGGTTTTGAAGTCGAAGTTCTGTCCGTGTAACACTACGCGATAAATACTCAATGTAAGTTATGTTCTCCTTTTTAAATTAATGTCTTGTAACTAAGTTATTATTATGCTTATTTAAATCGAAGTAATCATGATGTTGGGCTAAATATTAAAGATGAGGTAATTGGACTTTGTACCATAATTGGGGTTTGGACAAAAGAACGACACTTATGGAAATTAGACTGTGGGCTATTAATGGGCTTTATATTTGTTTAATTGAATGATAGTTCGTTAATTTAATATAAAGATTTACAATTTGACGTACCTATAAATAGCCATATACACTCGATCGGACACGATGGGCGGGATATTTATAAGTACTAATAATCGTTCATTTAACCGGACAAGGGAATGGATTAATAGTTAATGGACTTATTAAAACAGGGGTGAATTACATACAAGGAAAATTGGTGTAATTATAGTTTAAGTCCCCAATTAGTTGGAATATTTGACTTCAGATATAAGGATAATTTGACGAGGACACTCGCACTTTATATTTATGACTGATGGACTGTTATGGACAAAAACCAGATGGACATATTAAATAATCCAGGACAAAAGACAATTAACCCAGGATAATTAATAAAAATCAAAAAGTCAAACATCATGATTACGAAAGTTTTAATAAGTATAATAATTTTATCTTATTTCTTATCGCATTTTATTTTACGCACTTAAATTATCGTCATTTATATTTTTCATTAGGTTTTAATTGTGACTTAAAATATAAAATCGACAAACCGGCCATTAAACGGTAAACCCCCTTTTATATTATTATTATATATAAAAATATATATTTTGTACAAATATAGTTGTTTAAAATATAGTGTAAAATAAGTCGTCTCCCCGTGGAACGAACTAGACTTACTAAAAACTATACTACTCTACGATTAGGTACACTGCCTATAGTGTTGTAGCAGAGTTTAGGTATATCCCATTTGTAAATAAATTAATTAAAACTTGTATCATATTTCGTCGTATTTCATAGAAAAAATATAACTATTTCGTACCCCTCTGCTCGCACATCAAGTTTTTGGCGCCGCTGCCGGAGACTCGGCGAAACGCTATATTTTTAATATATATTTGTATAAATATATTTGTATATTATTTTTAGAAAAACAATATAAAATACTAAAAAAAAAAAAAAAAAACCTGGACTGACAGGCCATGCGATCGCATGACCCCTCAGCCTTATATCCATGCGGTCGCATGGGGCTGTCTGATAGGTCAGAATCCTTAAACCATTAATTACGTAGGGTTTATTATTATTATTATTATTATTATTATTATTATTATTATTAATTAATTAAGTAGGGTTTATATTTAATAATAATTAGTATTAGTTTTAATAAATTTAGTTTTAATTAAGTTTTTATATTTATAGTTTAATACTTTTATTATTTATAATATAAAAATAATATTTTTATAAAAATTGTATTTTTATAACTTTAAGTTTTATTTTTATATAATTTGTATTTTTATCGTTTAATTCGTAATTTTTATATTTGTTATTCGTAATTAAGTTTAGTATTTTGCCGTAGTTATTTTTATATTTTTAACTCTTAGGTTTTGCCGTAAAATTCCTTAAGTGCTTTTTCTTTAGATTAAGATTTAGGCGCTTTAAAATTTTGCGACGCCGTATTTAGATTTTAGTGCCTTATAAGTAATTGCCGTTTTCTGATTAGAATTGCATTTACCTTTAGAGCTTTAGGCGCAACTTTTTAGATTTAGTGTTTAGACTTTTAAGTTTCGACATTTTTCTTTCTTATTTTTTATTTTTCGACGTTTTTCCACACTCTTTTTCTTTTTCGTTTCTACGCGCTAGTCTTTAGGAAATAGAATTTTTAAAAATCTTTAAATCAATAGACACCAATTTTCTGGTTCGTAGTAATAGTTGGATTTGTTAGTGGCGAGTTGTGGGCTTCCGATTTAAAAGGTCCTGGCTACCTGCTGCATCTATTGGCTATTCGAAACGTGGGCAAAATCAGAAAAGTCTATTAATTTAAAATTTAAGTAATAAGTGTAGTATGGAAAATCTCGAAAATATTTTGGAAACTCTTTATGACATACGAAATCAATAATCTCAACCGAGTGTTGATGACAATTCGTTCGGTCAATCTTGGATCACGAATGACGAAACAATAACTGGTTGTGAAATTTGTGGAGATTATCACTCAACATGGGAATGTTATTACTACGTTCCTATGGAAAATTATGCACCCATAGAACCTGAATGCAATGATTATGAAGAATACAATTCAAATTGGGATTATTCCCAAGAATATATCCAAACTCAACAACCAGAAGACGAGGAACATTATGTGTCTGAAAATCTTTTAGACAATATGAAAATCAAACTCGAAGAACTCGATGCTCAAAATGAACAAATGAGAGAGTTTGTAAATCGGTAAGCTGAAACTCTATCAGATTACACACCTGTTGATCTGAGGAGTATTGTGCAAGAAAATCTCATATCATCGAATTTTGATGAATTCGAGAGCTCCAAAATCACCAATTATCCCGATGATATTTTTTATCCAGCTTTACCAATTTCACAACATATCGACACAGTAGCCTCTACCGACGAAATCATCGATCCATCAATGGATGAAGAAGAAGTAAGGGTGACAAATTGGTACTCTTGGGAAAATGATAACGTTGAAAATTTTACCCCCGAGACCAAAATGGTGGGACCGATAAGTACCATTAAAGAAGAAGAATTTGCTTCGATCCCGAAATTCACCATTCCACAACCTGCCAACCCAATATTCTCAATAGACGAGTCATCTACCAAAGATGAACTACAAGCTGTAATAGATATTGACACCTCGAATTTCACCCAATTGGGTAATAGAGGTGAAAACTTTGATCCCGAGAATGAACGAAAGGAAATGTTAGGAATTGTCCACCCTATAGAAATATGTATGTTGGTGTATATCGATCCATTTGACCAAGAACCAGAAAAGAGACATATCCATTTACTAAAAGTTACACTTAAAAAAGAATTAAGTAGTGACGATCAGGTGGGTCTAAACTTTAAACCCATTGATATATTTTATACCACCTGAGATGTAAATAACTGGCTCACTATTTTAATTCGTGGAACTTATTCTACCGACTTCACATATCGTCAGCTAAGTATGGGGAAGTCTAACCCCACTTAACGTTAAATTCGGGGTTCGGGTTAGTACATAACTCATTAATAAACATGCATAATAAGTTAGGGTAAAAGACGCATTTTCAAAGATTAGCAAACAGTTCAGAAAAGCAACCATTTTTGAAGAAAAACATGTGTGATAAAACAAAAAGGAATGAACGATGAGGCGCGCCATCCATCATTCGACGAGCTTTGTAATTACAAACTGGGTATTTTTAATCACTTTTCTACACTTATCACCCTCGTGAATTTATAATTATACTCTGATTTCATGCAAATGAGGGCATTGCATGATCTCAAGTGTGGGGAAGGGTTATAAATTCTCTCGGGTTTGCACTTGGTTTATTTGCCAAATTTTGTGAAAATTTTAAAAATTTTCAAATAAATGAATTCAAAATCATGTTTATACATATTTATGAACGATGAAAACTAGGTATTAATACCGAAATTATCGTTACCTCGGAAAGGACATAAATTGAGAAACACCCTAAAACACTTGAATTCATTTAAAATGGAATAAAGGAGAATAAAAAGGCAAAGAAAGAAACTAAGTGTGGGGAGAATGTACCAAGTTATTCAATTAAAAAACTATCTATCACATGTTTCTGTAAAGTTATTGCAGGTGCTTTTGTTTTGGACTAAATTGACTGTTTTACCCGCAATATTATAATAAAGATAAAAGAAAAGATGGATCTACACGATGAATCAATTTCATCATTAAAAGGAAGTAAAGTCTTCCAAAAAAGACACGCGCTTCTTGATTTAGGTCAAGAAGTTGTTGTCCAGACCAGCTATAGGTTGACGAAAAATCTAGAAAAGTCATCTCTAAAATCAGCAGGAAATCCACGGACCTCAGCATCAAATAGGGTCGCCAAGTGGTCAGACTTATCCTAAACATGAGAGTATCTGTCTCGTAAAATGGGGAGGGTGCCGTGCAAATTAGCTTGATAAGACTAATGAATCAGACCCCCAAAAAGGATAATCTCCTTAAAGATTAAAAATCAGCTTTTAAGACTGATATTACTCAATCCTTGAGATTGACTTTAAAGATTGAGAATTATAAACTCATAGAATTCGATGATATCTAAACTCGAGCTTGAACGAGAAAATATTTTGATCAAATTAAAACCGATTTGTTTTCTGAAAACCCATTTTCAATGCGTTCATTACCATTGAACGTAAAATCCTAGGAATTCACTGGAATTCATTAGGTCACCTGAACCAAATCGGGTGTCAACGGTAATAACGGTGGTTGCATAGCATGGTCGAAGACAGGACCTTGTGCCAGACCGAAAAATCATAGGGTGATCTTTACTATTGCTCCTATAAAGGATAGTAACTGCATCCGACACGTTTTAGACCATGAACATCTGCATGTCATTAGACATCGCCTTAACAGTTGCTTGTTCAACGCTTTCCTTTACAACCGGACGGTAGTTTACCGAAAGGTAATATACGGAGCAAGTATACTGGACGTGTTGCTTTCCTAATACAAGGTTAGCAAGTGGGTGACACAAAACCATAAGTTTTAAGCTAAAATTTTCAAATCTGAAACCCACCAAACCCACAAAAACATTTTGCAAACACCGATGAAGGGTTATTCCGGAAAACTTATCTAGGGTAAAAGCTAGAATGAATTTTCAAAAGATCAAATGTTTTCATAAAGATCTAATTTCCTTAAGGATCTAAATTTTTATAGTCATGTGGGACTGTAAACCACATCGTTACTATCATTGTTTATACCGCCGTATCAAAATTACTAATGTATAAAGTGTGAAGAATAAAGAAGTGATTCGTGTGATTTAATTTCAAGTTCTGTATTGCTTGAGGACAAGCAACGCTCAAGTGTGGGGATATTTGATAGTGCTCCAAACGAACATATATTTAGTCGCAATATCATCCCAATATGTAAAGTTTTTAGTTGTAATTATTCTATTTTTAAGTTGTAATCATTTAAATAAATAAATGTGAAGACAAAGCACGAAGATTAAAGAATTGAAGAAAAAGTGCCACTAAAGCCTGAAAAGTGCCATTAAAACCATGGTGCACTCAAAAGTGCCACTAAAAGTGAGTTAAAGACTTGCGCGGATTTTGGGAGTTAAGGAAAATAATTTTTTGTGCAAATTACAAATTGTAAAACGCAAAGTACAAGATATTAAATAGTACGAAAGGACGTTCGAAAATCCAGAACCGGGACATGAGCCAACTATCAACGCGCGACGCAACGAAGTGAAAATTATGAGTCAACTATGCACAAGAATATAATATAATATTTAAATAATTATATTAATTATTTATATATTATATATATATTTAATAATAACGTCGACAAGCAAATGGCCAAAAGAACATGAGCTGGAATTTCCAGCCATGCGATCGCATGACATTATAACCTCAAGCCCATGCGATCGCATGGGCTACTGTACATGGCCACATTCCTATAAAAGCAGGCTCTGGTCGACTGAATCCATACACCTTCTCAATTCATTTTCACTCTCTGTAATATACATATATATATATATATATATATATATATATATATATATATATATATATATATATATATATATATATATATATATATATATATATATATTAGTTTAGTTTTATATTAGATTAGTTTGGGTTATGTAAAAGTTATTTTACGGGTTTTGAAGTCGAAGTTCTGTCCGTGTAACACTACGCGATAAATACTCAATGTAAGTTATGTTCTCCTTTTTAAATTAATTTCTTGTAACTAAGTTATTATTATGCTTATTTAAATCGAAGTAATCATGATGTTGGGCTAAATATTAAAGATGGGGTAATTGGGCATTGTACCATAATTGGGGTTTGGACAAAAGAACGACACTTGTGGAAATTAGACTGTGGGCTATTAATGGGCTTTATATTTGTTTAATTGAATGATAGTTCGTTAATTTAATATAAAGATTTACAATTGGACGTACCTATAAATAGCCATATACACTCGATCGGACACGATGGCGGAATATTTATAAGTACTAATAATCGTTCATTTAACCGAACACGGGAATGGATTAATAGTTAATGGACTTATTAAAACAGGGGTGAATTACATACAAGAAAAATTGGTGTAATTATAGTTTAAGTCCCCAATTAGTTGGAATATTTGACTTCAGATATAAGGATAATTTGACGAGGACACTCGCACTTTATATTTATGACTGATGGACTGTTATGGACAAAAACCAGATGGACATATTAAATAATCCAGGACTAAAGACAATTAACCCAGGATAATTAATAAAAATCAAAAAGTCAAACATCATGATTACGGAAGTTTAAATAAGTATAATAATTTTATCTTATTTCTTATCGCATTTTATTTTACGCACTTAAATTATCGTCATTTATATTTTTCATTAGGTTTTAATTGTGACTTAAAATATAAAATCGACAAACCGGTCATTAAACGGTAAACCCCCTTTTATATTATTATTATATATAAAAATATATATTTTGTACAAATATAGTTGTTTAAAATATAGTGTAAAATAAGTCGTCTCCCTGTGGAACGAACCAGACTTAATAAAAACTATACTACTCTACGATTAGGTACACTGCCTATAGTGTTGTAGCAGAGTTTAGGTATATCCCATTTGTAAATAAATTAATTAAAACTTGTATCATATTTCGTCGTATTTCGTAGTAAAAATATAACTATTTCGTACCCCTCTGCTCGCACATCACGGATGCATAGGGTCATTCATGGTGGTGTGTGGTTATGATTTTTAGGTTGTTACATTAACGAAACAGAAAGCAAACAACAATTAACTCGAGGGTGTTTTGGTTCTTATCTCGGTTCAATCGATAATAAGTGGGTTTTAGAAGGTAATAGGGTTCGTTAAACAAAATTTGTAAACAAAGAAAGCGGTGTTAGGGTGATGATGGTTGTAGTGGTAAAGAAGGCAATGGGTTGTGGTGATAGCAAAACAGAAACCCGACGGTAGTGTTAAGGTTTGTTCATGGTGGTCGAATTGTTCATGGTGTTCTAAGGTGGTCATGGGTACTTCATTAAGAAATTAGAAATCAAACAAAATAAATGGGTTTGTGGTGAGTTTTATGGTGATGATCTTGGTCAATGATTGAGATGGTGGATGGGTGCTCGGTTGTACAGTAAGGCCAGAAGGTGGTTTTAGGTTATTGTTGAGGTTGAACATCAACTAAAACATATATAAGTAATTCATGTTACTGAAAGTTGAAGTAATTGTTCGAGTATAAAGATAAAAGGGAGAAAGGTGATCTAGTTGGTGTGTGTGGGTGATATGCATACTACAACACAATATATAAATAAACTCTGTCAACTTATAATTGTAGAAAGACAACAAAAACCACAGTAAACTAAATGGTAACCGAATAGTAAACTAAATTGAATTAATCATTTAAACAGTTAAGCAGCCGTTATATTTGGATTACTCTACCGACAGTTTTCACGGACTGTGTATCGAGCGAAATCAGTGGCGGATAAAAGTGTTCAGAAAAATTCCATATTTTTAAATTAAGTATATTTATTTATTTTGGTCATTATGGTATAAAATTCGAGCATTAACTATCAAATAAAAATTACATTAACTATTCACTCCCAATCCCAAGTAAAATATAAAAAAATTTAAAACTCAATAAATAGTTCCTAAATATATTTTTAATAAGCCTATACTTTATATAACTCATTTTTGAATCACCGTTTATTTTAAAATTACATAAGTTTGAATTTAACTTGCTTAATATCAAACGAAATATCAAACGAGTATTACAATCATTTAATATTTATTTTTAATATACTTTATTTATATTTAGAGATATATTTTAAATAATAATTATTATAATATCCTATTTTATTTTATTAATTTTTTTTAATAACAACAACATATAATACTTCAAATTATATTTCGAATTATTATTTATATATATACATACACACATATCTATTTACAATTAATTGTTCGTGAATCGTCGAGAGCAGTCGAAGGCCAATTGAATATATGAACATCGTTTCAAAATTTTTGAGACTCAACATTACATACTTTTCTTATCGTATCGAAATCATATAAAGATTAAGTTTAAATTTAGTCGAAAATTCGCGGGTCGTCACAGTACCTACCCGTTAAAGAAATTTCGTCCTGAAATTTGAGTGGGATCATCATGGCTGACAATAAGTATGTTTTCATGATGCATACGAGTTAGAAATTTGAGTTTTATCATCGGTGAGCAATATAGATAAAATAATTTGATTATTCGAAGAGCATAAATGAAGCTATCACAAAAGAGTGAAATGAATAAATAAAGTTTCGTCTTATCTTCAAGAGATTTAAGGAAATCTTCTAATCAGTAAGAAAATATATTAGCACCAATTATTAGCAACTGTTGGAATTACGGAAGAATAGAAATATCAAGGAAGTATTTCTGTGATATGCTTAGAGGTTAAGTAGAATGAAAGAGTCATGTGACATGGCACATGATGACGGTATAGTCTGTGAATCATCATGTTTCATTAGAACTCAGCATGACTTACTGTAATATAATCACGTTGATCAAGTGTCATTATATTATACTAACTCATGCATCAGTTCCCAACACTACTTCAAAAACATTCATAATTTAAACTCGAAGGTTTCAGAATTTAGAAACTAAAATAGTTTCTTTTATGATGTAACACAGCTAACGCGAAGAGATAAATGATATCGGACAAGAATATTTATGAAGATATCTTCAGAAATATTGAGGATATTTATAAAGAAAGATACCATGATATCTTATAATTCTAGAATCAAAGTGTGATGAAGAAATTTATTCACAGTGATTTAGAATGATTAAGGAGCAAGGTAATCGCTGAAGATTTCATCAAAACAGAATCATCAGGATTCTTTATGTACAAGTTTAGTCCTTGTGATTTGTTTAGGGAGATTTAAGCCAAAGAGCAACGAGGTTGCTGGTACGTCTGCTGGTAATATGGTGGAATATAAAATGTTCTCCAGTAACTATGGCTAAATGGCAACGTAAATATTGGGGTTATAATAAGGCTATTCTGACTGAAAAATCGAAGTTGACTTGATGGAGCCGTGACAAAATTGTCTACCTTGAAAAGAATTGCAAGTTTATTTTCGATAATAACAACGCCAAAGGAGTTAGCACAGATACGTGTTAAACGTTTACTCAGGTTCTGAGTGTTTTTAGGCGCATAACTATATGCATCAATCTTTCCTTCCATAGTTGAAGTGCGGTTGATTCATCCTCTCGATTGAGGTGTTTTCAAGAATCATGAAAGGTTTGAACACAGATTGTAATCGTCAAGATACAAATGAGGTTTAAGATGAAAATCAAGTGGCAAACTTGAAGAAATGTTTAGTTTCATATGTTATAATCAATATTTTAATTGTCCAATGTTAGTAGTCCACAATTAGTTGTCCACATTTAGTAATTCAACAGTCCATATATAGTTTAATATATTATATTCGAATTAATTAATACATGTCGTGACCCGTTATATACATGTCTCAGACTCGATCACAACTCAAGGTATATATATTATTTTAGAATCAACCTCAACCCTGTATAGAGAACTCGATCATTACTGAATATAGAGTGTCTATGGTTATTCCAAATAATATATATAGATAACGTCGATATGATATGTCAAAACATTGTATACGTGTCCCGATATTTAAAGTGCATAAAAATAAATAACAGAAATTAAATGACGATAAATAAAATTGCGCGAATTAAAATTGCGATAAATAAATTGAGATAAATTAATGTAAATAGTAATTAACAGTTAGCTAGGAACAGTTATCTAGGATTTTGTTAGCGTGGATTCTTAACAGAATTTCTCATAGTTAATTTGTTTGTTTCTAACAAATTTTATTTTGTCCAATATTTTCTTCATTATGCCACTTGCTGGATTCTGATAGGTCAAAATTCAAATATGAAATTGAATGAAAATGGTTATTCTGCGGTGAATGGATAAGTATATCGGTGGTTGTAAGTAGGATAGTAAATGACTTGTTGAATCAGCTTCGAAGAATGTACAGTGTAACTTATTAATGTGAAAACTAAATATTCCTCGGGTATTACCTACCCGTTAAAATATTTTCACCATTAACAGTTTGTACAAAAGAATTTTTTTTTTAATTACAATCTTTATGAAAACATATATACATATATATTTTCGCCAGATGTAATCATGGATTTAATGAGTTAATATGATATTAAACTCATTTGGTTTACAGTTAGAACTAGAGTACATAATCTCTAAAACATTAGAGATTACATAACCATCATGTCGAACGAAGACAACTGATGTAGAACGTTATGTAGAACGATGATTATACTCGAGGTACAGAATGAGATGTTGAGGCATGTGATGTTGAAACTTGGGTTGTTGGTGGTACTGGTATTGATGTTGGTGGTACTGTTGGTGCTGGTGATGTTGCTGAAGCTGGTAAATTTTACACCATATTCTCCAAATTGATTATTCGAGCGCGAAGTTTGTTGACTTCTTCCATTATTCCGGGATGATTGTCGGTCGGAACGAGCGGATGAATAAGATCTAGAATTTGAGATAATATATAGTCGTGACGAGATACTCTGGAAATGAGAGAGAAAATAGTATTACGAACAGGTTCGCGGGTAAGTGCTTCAGGTTCTTCGCCAAGAGGGGAATGTGGTGTATGGAAGGGATCGCCTTCTTCTTGTCTCCAATAATTAAGTCGACTACGAACCCATCAGATGAATTGGGGATGGCTGATTGGCTGATTCATTCTGGTGACGCTGCTTCCGGAACTTAGCTGAACATCCATGTCGGAATAGTTGCCGGATTCTGAAGAACTTGAACTAGTGGCGAGTTCCATTTCGTACGATTGAGTAAAGGGTTTTTCGGTATGAAATGATTTTCAGCTATGGGATGGTATTCTAATTATATAGAATATCTATATATATAGAACAAAAGATTTCGTAAATTACGGAGGAATTTACGGAATATGTCAGGCAAAGTTTACAGTAACAGATACGCTAAGATATGAATTAGCAGATACGCTAAGATATGAATTTTGTCTATATACTATTTATGCAATCAATGCAGTAAGATGTGTATAGACTAAGAATGATAAGCAGGTAATTTCCTAAGGATGATAAGTTGGTAATTTTCGACACGAAATGATAAGCAAAACTTTTGACATGCAGACACGGTCGAAGTCCAAACTCACTAATGCATCTAAACAACTATCAGTTAGACACACTAATGCAAGACCTGGTTCGCTAAGACCACCGCTCTGATACCACCTATAACGACCCGTCCTAATTCATCTGGACGAATACATTACATTTGGTTACATCGCGAGGTACTTGACCTCTATATGATACATTTTACAAACATTGCATTTGTTTTTAAAAGACAAACTTTGTTTACATCGAAATTTGATGACATGCATACCAGTTCATAATATATCCAACTATAAATGACTTAATAATATTCTTGATGAACTCAACGACTCGAATGCAACGTCTTTTGAAATCTTTCATGAATGACTCCAAGTAATGTCCTTAAAATGAGCAAATGCACAGCGGAAGATTTCTTTCATACCTGAGAATAAACATGCTTTAAAGTGTCAACCAAAAGGTTGGTGAGTTCATTAGTTTATCAAAAATAATCATTTTCAATAATATAATAGACCACAAGATACTCATATTTCGAAAACAATCTGTGCAGGTCTGATCATCGCTGGAAAATCATTCATACGATATATAAACACCTGGTAATCGACCTTAACAAGATGCATATAGAATATCCCCCGCATACCGGCATTCCGCACGGTCATGCAAAAGCATACAAACAGGCCACTCTTTTAAATATGATGGTTGTGTACACCTCACAAACAGATCATATCTTTTAAAGCTGGCGGTTGTATACCTATTTCGAAGTACTAAAGCAGTTCAAATTCTCTGACTGGGGCTTGTGAGTGCCCATAGATCTATCTTTAGGATTCGCGTCAATTAGGGGCTCGGTTCCATAATTCTTAGATTACCAGACTATAAAGGGATGATATCCGGTGTACTCGTAACTCAATCGTAGAATGTTTTTAAGTACTTGTGTCTATTTCATCAAACATTTATAAAAGCAGCGCATGTATTCTCAGTCCCAAAAATATATATTGCAAAAGCATTTAAAAATGGAGTAATGAAAACTCACTATTCTGTATCTTGTAGTAAAAATACATATGACGGCATTGAAAAAATGTAGGGTTGGCCTTGATTCACGAACCTATATCATTTATATATATATTAAAACATATACTCGTAATCGAATCAATCTATATATTCTTATTAATGATGTATTTATTATATTTAATAGTTTATAAGTTTCATTATTTATTTATATATTTTTATTTTATATATAGAAATATTAATATAGTTAAGTTATGTAATTTAAATATATTTTTGTATATGTATTCTTTATTTTTATACTTATAAGCTTAACAATATCTTTAAGACCTTTATTCTCATAATCAAAATAATTTTTAATAATAATAATAATAATAATAATAATAATAATAATAATAATAATAATAATAATAATAATAATAATAATAATAATAATAATAATAATAATAATAATAATAATAATCTAAACTATACATTAAAATAAAAACTTAATTGAGATATATTAAACATTCAACTTTTAATCTTGACCATTGAATTCAATTAATGACAAACATTACCCTTACTTCTACACCCTTAGATCTAATTATAAGCTTATAACTCTTTTCACTCCCAACTTTTCCCTAAATACCCTTACATCTAAACGCGGGCAAAAAAATGCAAGGAACCAACACTTCAGTCGACACACATACACACAAAATTAGGGCAAAACTCTCTCCTTCCTGAATTCGACTACGTTTCTTCTTAAAACGTCTAACCCAAAAACGACAATCAAATAAGGATTGCGGATCGATTTCTGCTGAACAAGCTATTGTTAAATCATCATTGACTAACTCAGAATCAAAGGTTAGTTTATCTCAGATTTTTCGATTAAATTTTTGATCTAAGGTTCAATTCATATCTGGATTTACGTTTATGTCTAACCTTTCAACAATCGATTAACAATCGTTGAATTCCAGATCAAGATACATTATGCTCATCTGATTCGTCCTTCCAACAATCGATTAACAAGGTTAGTATTTATTAATTTTGTATCGCTAATTAGTCTTTGCTAAATTAAGCTTTAGATTATGCAGTACGGCTATGATTGTAGTATGCAATTCACCCATTGGATTGAACTACATAATTGTTTCATCCAAAACGACATTTCTTCAAAGTTATGATTTGTAAATGTACGATTTTGGGTACTTCAAAGTTGCAAATTTATTATTATTAACCTAAAATTGATTCATGATTAAACAGCCTGTATCTAATGTACTTGGTTCTATTTTGTCAGTTGAGGGCGGTGATGAATTACTCTTCATGGTGAGTACATTTGTTATATCTATTGGTGATTGTTTTATTTATTTTTTTATTTAGTTGTGATTTGGATTTACTTTCTGTTTGAATTCCTGTACATAGTTGAGTATCTTCAGTTATGTAAGTTTTTTGTTGGTTTGTTAGACTTTTGAAAGTGAATTGATAGTAAGATTACAGCCAAAATGAAGAAAAGTCTTGGTTGCGACTATTTGAACACTGGACCATTTTGAGTCAAAAAGTGTCAAAATGGGTAACAGTCGATGTGGAGACGTCCCATATGTTGATTTGAGTGATTTTAGAAGTTTTGGTCTCTAAAGAATGAGTTCTGGGTATTTTTTGGATGAAATTGGAAAATATGACCCATATTGGCCATTAGGATATATTTTGAACCGTATGTAGGGTTTTGAGAAACGAAAGTTATCGACACATTCAAAATTTTATTTCTGGGTTGTGAATTGGTTTCAAAATGGGGCTGACATGTTGTAGCTGCTGTACCTGGCTCCACTTAACAGTAGCAGTCAAACTTTTCAGATTTTTCGTAAAGCCATTACTTGCAGTTGAACGCAAAAGAAATCTTTTGTAACGGCAATGCACTCTAAACATATATGTATATAGAACACAAAAAGACGTTTAAAGTGCAGCAACGCGTGTACCGGGATTAGCCTTTCCCGTGTGTGATTACAAATTGTAAGTTATCCATAAAATTTGATTATTTAGAATATTTGATATATGAGGTTTTATACTTCAAAAATGCACTTTGGTGTATTGAGTAATGTTAACTTCTTAGCCATCTTTTTTGTTGAGCCGAGCCAACTTCAACAAACAATACATTGAATGTGGTGAAGTGTGCAAAACAACTTGAGGTATTCAAAATTTTATCTTATGCGTTTATTATTATTTTTATATATTTATACACATACATATGCATTGATTGTATGACTTAAACTAGATGTGAATATTGGATTATTGGGTGGGTGATGATTGGGTCATGTTATGGTAAGAATCAGGCTGAGTTGATTCGCGGGGGACCTGTTGCCGTAATCTGAATCTGTTGTAAACAAGAATTGTCCCAAATATGTTTACGAAATCTAAAATATCCCAATAATTTCATTTTTAAGAATAAATAATTTAGGAGGTTTTATACTTTGAAAATGAAGTTTAGTGAATTGCAGGGTTCAACCAAATTTAAATGTTAACTTTTAGTTGTCTTTTACTTCCTTTCGGTCTTCACCCAATTGAAATACAAAACTATCCTATCCTACCATTTTATCATATAATGGTCATAATATTTAATATAAATGAGTTAAAAGCGCGAAATATGATTTTTTGTAAATAAAACCAATAGTTACGATAAAAATGAGTTGAGTTTTAAAAATAAAACTAATAGTTAATAGGGAAATATGATTATTTGAATAAATGTTTTGCTAACTGAATGGTGTTTATGCACTCACTGTTTTTTTGTTGTTAGTTTTCAAAGTGATACAAAGCTAGCATGAGATTGTATAAGGTGATGTGTTGAGTTAATTTGCAACTGAGCTTAAATTGCATAAAAATCAGTTGATCTTGAGCAAGGCTTCTATTTTTAAAATAAATAATATATGTGCAGTCTTTGATGGATATGACGGAGGTAAAGCTTATGTTTTGATTTCGTGTTCAGTTTGTCTTGAGGTTGTGACCGGTAATGTAGTTAAAGTAGTGGGCAAAGCTTCAACGTGGTCATAAATTTCATCTAGGTTAGTATATTTTTTTTGTTATTATTGATTAATTACTTAATTGATTTGAATTGATTTTAGTGTAATTCTTGTTACCGAGACCTTGTGCCATTTCATTAATTAGTATTTGACTATATTATGGATCCTACCTTACATCTGACTGTTACGTGCAGGTTCTTCAATTTGATAAACTATTATCATTGTATAAGAACATGGTATGTATGCGTACTTTAGAAAGAATTGATGTTGATATGTGACAGTCCAGTTACACTTTTAATATAAATTAATCGAATATATCAAACAAGCAAACACCGAGAACCAATAACATTAAATAAGGTTACTCTCCAAATGTTATAGTCCTAATTTATGATACATTAGCTGTTTTATAGTTCGCATCATGTTAGAAAGCTGAGTGGGCTGGACGATATATTGTATTGTAATAAATAACGTTTACAAAGATGAGTGGGTTGGGAAGTGTGTCAAAATGGGCAGGTTAAAAATCGGTGTGAGTAAAAGCATTCATATATCGTATTGATTTATCACAATCATTCAGCATGTTACAAAGAAGAATGGGTTGGGCAATGTGTCAAATTGGGACGGTTTAACCCGTCAACATTTCTTTATATCATTAATAGTCTAAATATATCTGACTTTTTCTACTTATGATTATGTGTACTTTCATTTAGAATATTTGATATCAGCTTTAGTTATTATAACTTTGTGCCAACAACGCATTCCAGATGGTAAAAGCGCAAATTATCAGTTTCAAGAGACATAAGTGTCAATTACTATCATTAAGGCTATAAAGGTATCAACTTATCCCGAGTTATGTAAATTTAGTTGATTATTATTGTGGTCTGTTAAATGTGTGGTGGTGTTATAATATTTAGCTCCAAAAGGAAAATGGGTTCAAATTGCATAAAATGACGCTTTATTGAAAATTGGTCAGAAGTTTATAGAATGGATCATAAAGTGGTAGATTAGTTGTCTCTCTCATGTAACACATGGTTATATAGTACATCTAGATGTTTCGTAGTTACTAATACGTGTTAATTAATTGGTGGTGGGTTAGATGTCAAGGTGATTGTAACAACCCAACCCGATAACCGACCAAAAACAGTCCCAAAAAAAAATTTAAACTGCTGCTCAGGTGTGGTGCGCGGCGCGCTCCACTGAAAGTGCGCGGCGCGCACAAGGCGTTCCAGGCTCTGATCTGTTTTTAACTCGTAAAAAGATGGACCACTTCCCGACATATTTAGACCGAACGCTTTTCATGACAAACTTATATATGTAAAACTAACACGAATCAAACATAAAACGATGTTTTACAAGCGGGGCCCACACGACCCAAAATACAAGTTTAACACAAGTTTAGAGTTTCGACCACCAAAAAGTTTAAGTTCCAAACTACACAATGAGCATGGATGTTTGGGATTAAACTACCCAACTATCGGTCAAACTCCAAGAGCTACTAAAGCCAAAAGCGTCCCCTAGCATCAAGCGGGATCTCTAGTCCGAACGAATGCCCTTACCCTTATCCACGCCGGAACCTATAAAATGGTAAACAACGAGAGGGTAAGCTAATGCTTAGTGAATGCAATACTTATACATATACATATGTAATTTACCTACACGCATCCACCTACAAAACCATTACATACAACTAACAAACGAGTTAGCATCAACAAACACACGACTAGCAACAACGTTAGTATATAATTCAACGCGATAATATACTAAACATAAAAGGGCATAAACACGCTAACCGTTCACCGCTTACTACTACCGACTTGTAGCCGACCAAGATCATCGAGTCTCAATCGTACCATGTCACCGACTTGTCACTCGTCATATGGTGTCACCGACTTGTGAATCACCATGTAGCATCACCGACTTGTGAAGCCCCACCTAGTGTCACCGACTTGTGATCACTAAGAAATGTCACCAACTTGTGACTCATCATAAGGTGTCACCGACTTGTGAATCACCACTATTACTTATGGGTCACCGCCTCGTGAACGCCATGTGGCATCACCGACTTGTGAAGTACCACCAAGTGTCACCGACTTGTGAACACTATGGGGTGTCACCGACTAGTGCACAACCCGTCAATACATATGAGGTCACCGACTTGTAAACCTCCAAGAGGTGTCACCGACTCGTGAGACACCTAGCGAGATACTACCGACCCGTAGTTCTCTTCACCCGAATACCAAATAAGCCACCAACTTGTGACATAACGCCCAACACTCACGATGTGATGCCAAGGGCTCACATCGCGTACGAGTAAATAAACCACATACATACATGTATAAATATTCCACTCACCTTGATTTCAAGTAAGGCAACTTCCGCTTGAGCTCCTAATCGTCCGATGCAAATCACCTAAGTAATTTACAACCGAATAAGCTAAATACACTAGCTTATACACAAAACACCATAAGTGCAATATCGACCCATTTGCACATGCATCACTTTGACTAAGTCAAAACTCGCCCAAAACACCCATAATCAAAATTAACTAATGATTATGTTCAAACACCCCCTTATGCTCAAGGTTCAACATCAAAACACTTACTTGCATCATTAGGACACAAAAATCCATTTTGACCCAAACTCAAGTCAACACCCATTTGCAAGTTTACAATTCTAATCACTTATAATCTTAATTAACTAGTGATTCCAACAACCAATCATGATTAACAACTAATCATCTTCATTAACAAACCCAAACCAACCAACAATGGTTATTAACACCATTTACTAGCTCAAACATCCAATTAACAACTAATGGGTTTATTTCAAGAATACCCATTTCAAAACCCCAATTATGAACACTAAATCAAACTATGAAAACTCGGAGTTAGAGCTTACCAATACCACCACAACGTAGCCGTGAACAAGGTGAACAACTTTAACACTTGCAACTTCGTTTGATTCAAGCTCCTTCTTCCCCAAATGAAGCTTTCTCTCTCTAAGCTCTATTTCTCACTCTAGGGTTTGAGAGTGTGTGGAAGAGATGAAGATAAGATTGTGGACTTGAAAGAGTCCACCAATCTGCCTTTGTGGCCTAAAATCGACCCTCAAGTGAAAAGACCATAATGCCCTTCATTAAACTCAAAACAGAAAAACTGGGGTTCTGTCGCAGGGACAGTGCGCGGCGCGCACCATTACCCCTGCGCGGCGCGCACGAAGGGCTGAACAGGTTCTGTCTTCGGTTTACTCACACAATTTTCCCCACACTTCATGCACTCTAATACACTTCTGTAAAATAAATAATCGGGTCTTACAACTCTCCCCCACTTAAATTGGATCGCGTCCTCGCGATATAAACCTCATCGCGAACGAAAACAACTCATTTTCCACAAGTCTTCGAGTTCTCACACAATCTCGGAACCTTTGAGGCCACCGTGCATCCTATCGATCACACTTTACTACCATGCAACGTTCCAATTGCACAATTAACCTTCATGATTTGCTTGGCATACTCCAACTCACGACTTAGAGTTCTAACGCCCATCGCCAATACTCTAGAGAGTTCGTTCCCGAACGCACTCTATCCTAACACGCCCCTACATGAGACAGTCCAAACTAACACTCTACGTCTCTAGTTGGCTCTCAAAACGAGATAACTTACGGCAAATGGCTCAAACACGCCTACCAAACCAAAGAAGCATCGTACCCTCCAGGTACATACTCCCCCACTTAGGGTTTTAACCCTACCTTATCATCGTCAAGATGATAATACCTTGCGAAATTTCAACATTCCACAACATACATGACCGGTACCAACGTCGGTCATACTCAAAATTTTTCGCGGACTTACCACAAGATACTCGAACCTAGTCTTTCCGAATCGGCTAAACGTCAACGCCCGCTAGTCGTCGCAATAAACCATGATCGTACCTTCGGGTTTCCTCACCGGTACCCAAGTACAAAGTAATCACACCACCGGAGTGAAGCATTCCACTTGCAGGTATATGGAGGGCACCTGACGTAGTGTTATGCAACTCCCATTACTACCACCGAGTCTCATTCACTTGCCCCTTTCGGGGTCCATCCTCGGCGTTATATGACACTTGACTATTCGAAGTCACCCAAACCCAATGAACATTACGGCTCAACGCCACAACTCCCTAGCAATCAACTGCTAGTCGAGATCTACCTAGGACACAAAGCAGGCCTAGCAAACTTTCACTTACAATGGCGATGCTTGGTGCCACCAAGACTTATACCCTACCCGTACCGTCTCGACCGTTAACGCGGTCACTTACACACAAACAAAAATAGTCAACCACCATGACTATACTCGCACACATACAAAGTCAACGTGAACGCCTCTCGAATGGCATACCATTACTACGCTAAACCTTATGGAGCGCAATACAAGTAACCCTCTAATCAAATCACGGTTTCACCCGACTCGGTTAGGCCTCCAACTCACCCGGTCAACCTACCTCGGCCAACCCTTAACAAGAATTAATTAACCCGATCCGGTTAGTCAAATACGCTCGGTCAACATGCCTCGATCAACACTTATCACCAAATTGATTAACCCGACTCGGTTAAGTCGAACTCACTTGGTCAACCCGACTTGGTCAACACTCCCAACAACTTATTGATTAACCCGACTTGGTTAGTCAAACTATCTCGGTCAACCCGACTTGGTTAATCCCCTAAAAACAATTTGATTAACCCGGCTCGGTTAGTCAAATACCCTTAGTCAACCCACCCCGGTCAACGCCTAACAACAATTGATTAACCAGACTTGGTTAAGTCAAACACACTAGGTCAACCCGACTCGGTCAACACTTATCATTTAATTGATTAACCCGACCCGGTTAGTCAAACTCACTTGGTTAACCCGCCTCGGTCAACATCCAACATCCAATTGATTAACCCGACATGGCTAATCAAACCGCAATGGACTAACTCGACCTAGCTAGTCACTACAACACATGGATAAACTCAATCATTATCCAAAATCACCCGCATAAAGATAGTACTAAAATCGAATAGTACCTGAATCAAACGTCGCTAGATTTTCGCCCTCCGTCACTATTCCACTCGGGACATTCCGACTTCCGGTGTCCCTCCTTCCGGCACTTAAAACATGTGACCTTACCCGACGGACAATCACGAGACTTATGCCCCGTTTGCCCACAATTATAACACGCGAATTTAGAACCACCCGTGTCATTCATCTTTACGCTTCTGACACCTTCGGTAGCGCTTTTACTCTTCTTGTTCGAAAACGTCGCCGCTTCGAACTTCCGTTTACTAACATCGGACACACTTGGCTTTGACACCTCCGGTTCGAAACCCCGTGCCAACTCAAACAACTCTTCAAAAGACTTAGCCATTCCCCGACTAATCTTACCCTTCAACTCGTCATTCATGGTACGGTAGAAATCTTTCATCAACTTGTGATCGTCACCAACATACTCCGGACAAAAACGAGTCTTTGCCAAGAAGGTAGACTTGAGAGTAACCAAGTCCATCAAACCTTGTCGCAAATTGTGTAACTCGTCCCGGATTCTATCAAGGTCGGAAGAAGTTCGGTATTCATCAAAGAACTCCTTTTTGAACTCAACCCATGACAAGCTCATACATTGTTCCTCGCCATACAATTGAATCTTGTCATCCCACCACAACTTGGCTTCTTCACGTAACATACTAGAACCGTACCTCGTTTTCTTCTCGGGAGGACATTCACTAGTACGGAAAGCCCCCTCGATGTCTGAAACCCAACATGTACTCTTCAACGGATCGCTTACCCCATTAAACATAGGAGGTTGTGCATCCTTGAAGTTTTTGTAATGGAAGTCCCGCCTCCCATTTCCTTCACTCCCTTCGCCTCGGGGAAAAATATTTCTAGCATCAAGCGCTTCCTCGATTGCGACCTTCACCCTTTCATCAATTAGATCGGTTAATTGCCCATCAACCGATTCCCGAAAAACTTTTCTAACATCCTCGAGAAACTCCGCTTTTTGACGTTTAAAAATGGCCTCAACCTTAGCCGTGAACTCAACGTCTTCGTCTTGATCTTCGTTGGCTTGTTTGCTCCTTGTAGTCATTCTAAGAAATGAACTCGGTTAGGAACACAACATGAATAACTTACACACACCACCACGATCAATCGTTCACAAACATATAATATGCCACAGTTCGTACATCCCATCTAGTTCAACACTTGTTGTACATCACTTGCATGACTTGGCTTGCAACCGTAATAATGGTCGCGAAGCATTATTACGCTCACACGCCATGCCGAGCTCATGAATACAACAACTATCTCGCTAGATATTCAACGCAAACAACCCGATTAATAACAACATAATCAATACATAGCTAGTTCACCCATTCTCTAAGGCACTAACTAAAACCCGAACCGACCCGCAATCCTACAAGTCCCGCATAATAGCACACACAAAATTCTAAGTCTAGGCGCCTATCTCAAGTCACCTAAATCCCTTAGACCATGCTCTGATACCACTTGTAACAACCCAACCCGATAACCGACCAAAAACAGTCCTAAAAAAAAATTTAAACTGCTGCTCAGGTGTGGTGCGCGGCGCGCACAAGGCGTTCCAGGCTCTGATCAAACTGTTTTTAACTCGTAAAAAGATGGACCACTTCCCGACATATTTAGACCGAACGCTTTTCACGACAAACTTATATATGTAAAACTAACACGAATCAAACATAAAACGATGTTTTACAAGCGGGGCCCACACGACCCAAAATACAAGTTTAATACAAGTTTAGAGTTTCGACCACCAAAAAGTTTAAGTTCCAAACTACACAATGAGCATGGCGTTTGGGATTAAACTACCCAACTATCGGTCAAACTCCAAGAGCTACTAAAGCCAAAAGCGTCCCCTAGCATCAAGCGGGATCTCTAGTCCGAACGAATGCCCTTACCCTTATCCACGCCGGAACCTATAAAATGGTAAACAACGAGAGGGTAAGCTAATGCTTAGTGAATGCAATACTTATACATATACATATGTAATTTACCTACACGCATCCACCTACAAAACCATTACATACAACGAACAAACGAGTTAGCATCAACAAACACAGGACTAGCAACAACGTTAGTATATAATTCAACGCGATAATATACTAAACATAAAAGGGCATAAACACGCTAACCGTTCACCGCTTACTACTACCGACTTGTAGCCGACCAAGATCATCGAGTCTCACTCGTACCATGTCACCGACTTGTGACTCGTCATATGGTGTCACCGACTTGTGAATCGCCATGTAGCATCACCGACTTGTGAAGCCCCACCTAGTGTCACCGACTTGTGATCACTAAGAAATGTCACCGACTTGTGACTCATCATAAGGTGTCACCGACTTGTGAATCACCACTATTACTTATGGGTCACCGCCTCGTGAACGCCATGTGGCATCACCGACTTGTGAAGTACCACCAAGTGTCACCGACTTGTGAACACTATGGGGTGTCACCGACTAGTGCACCACCCGTCAATACATATGAGGTCACCGACTTGTAAACCTCCAAGAGGTGTCACCGACTCGTGAGACACCTAGCGAGATACTACCGACCTGTAGTTCTCTTCACCCGAATACCAAATAAGCCACCAACTTGTGACATAACGCCCAACACTCACGATGTGATGCCAAGGGCCCACATCGCGTACGAGTAAATAAACCACATACATACATGTATAGATATTCCACTCACCTTGATTTCAAGTAAGGCAACTTCTGCTTGAGCTCCTAATCGTCCGATGCAAATCACCTAAGTAATTTACAACCGAATAAGCTAAATACACTAGCTTATACACAAAACACCATAAGTGCAATATCGACCCATTTGCACATGCATCACTTTGACTAAGTCAAAACTCGCCCAAAACACCCATAATCAAAATTAACTAATGATTATGCTCAAACACCCCCTTATGCTCAAGGTTCAACATCAAAACACTTACTTGCATCATTAGGACACAAAAATCCATTTTGACCCAAACTCAAGTCAACACCCATTTGCAAGTTTACACTTCTAATCACTTATAATCTTAATTAACTAGTGATTCCAACAACCAATCATGATTAACAACTAATTATCTTCATTAACAAACCCAAACCAACCAACAATGGTTATTAACACCATTTACTAGCTCAAACATTCAATTAACAACTAATGGGTTTATTTCAAGAACACCCATTTCAAAACCCCAATTATGAACACTAAATCAAACTATGAAAACTCAGAGTTAGAGCTTACCAATACCACCACAACGTAGCCGTGAACAAGGTGAATAACTTTAACACTTGCAACTTCTTTTGATTCAAGCTCCTTCTTCCCCAAATGAAGCTTTCTCTCTCTAAGCTCTATTTCTCACTCTAGGGTTTGAGAGTGTGTGGAAGAGATGAAAATAAGATTGTGGACTTGAAAGAGTCCACCAAACTGCCTTTGTGGCCTAAAATCGACCCTCAAGTGAAAAGACCATAATGCCCTTCATTAAACTCAAAACAGAAAAACTGGGGTTCTGTCGCAGGGACAGTGCGCGGCGCGCACCATTACCCCTGCGCGGCGCGCACGAAGGGCTGAACAGGATCTGTCTTCGGTTTACTCACACAATTTTCCCCACACTTCATGCACTCTAATACACTTCTGTAAAATAAATAATCGGGTCTTACAGTGATGTAAATATAGGTTAGTTCGGGAGTCGATCCATCTGATGTAGTCTTTATGCTTCTCATTTCCATTACTACGTGAACATGATGTCTTTACCAACTAAACTAATCGTTGAAATTGATGAACAATTTTGCAACAATTGACCCACACAAATCTCCTCTCTCATAAACCTCCACATATAGTAGTTAGTAATTATTGTATAAAAGTTATTAATCAATTTTTGACTTCTTCGTGGCTGTTTATAAAATTAGGTAGACTGTATAATCCATTTGCACATAGGATCCCGTCCTTAAACTGCTTGACCAACTATAGCCTCACTAATTATACTCATCAACACATTAGTATTCGTTACTATAGGATCTTTTATATTATTGAATGAGTAGTGATCATTCAGTTCAATTACAAAACTGGATTTGTTGCCCATGATATGCAAAGTTTTTTATATGTTACTGATTTGTTTATGCTAAATATATTGATGTAATGTGCAATGTACATACTGTATGTTGGGTATGTTAGATGTACATACGAAATCAACTCATATTTCTTTATATATTAAACTTTATAGCGTAATGTTCTAATGTCACTACATTATGTCTTAAATTCTTAGGTTAATTATATCTATGTTGAAATTATTTTTATTGAATGTGTAGATATTGTTGAGGCTTTTTGTTTTAATCGTGTCTCTAGATGCAGTGACAGGTCGTCCGATGATGGTCTGTTATTTTCATTATATATAAAGTGGCATATATTATAATGTTTGTTAGTATTTTAGTTGCATTTGCATTTTTTATTGTTATTGTTTAATATGTTGATAGTCTTTTTGATTCAGTTATGACTACCACTGAATTTGATCAATGCTTAGATTTCCACCCTCATGTATTTTAATTAAAAGATGGAAGGATGGATGCATAGAGAGATGAATGTCATTTGGTGGTTGCACGAATAAGCTATTGACGACGCTTAAAGGCCATATATAAGTGTTCTGTCCTGAGGGTTAAGCCTCAGAAATAAAGTTGAGGTGAGTTAAATGTTCATTTCTCTCATAGGTTTTTAGTTTAATTAGCATGTCAACATGTGAATGTGATCATTTATTGTAGCCAGTGCACCATTTCATTGCATATAATATGATTAGTCTATTGATCATATTATTTTATATATGCCAGATCGTTGAAGCTACATATGAAAAAGATAAAGCAGACACCAAGCTTGAACTAAACAAACCTGCAAAGCTATGGTGATGCAACGTAGCAGCAGTTTATCGTTTTATAACGTAATGTAATGACCTACTTATGTACTTATGCAATTGACTTTTGTTTACGCAATTAGCATGCATATATACCTAGAGGCTACAACATAATGCATTTTCATTTATGTCTTTAGCTTTTGTACTTAACTTTAGCAACAACTTTATTTAATTTCGGATGTGTTATCTATTAACAAATTAGCATATCGTATCTGAACATCTTTATGTTTCTTTCCTTGATGTGCTCTTAAATAATATTTTATATTTGTAATTTTTATTGGCGAAACTCGCAAATTTTGCGGGTCTTAAACTAGTAATAATAATAATAATAATAATAATAATAATAATAATAATAATAATAATAATAATAATAATAATAATAATAATAATAATAATAATAATAATAATAATAACTATATTACTAATAATAATAACAATCAATAATAATTAATAATAACAATAATAATAATGAAATAATAATAATAATAGTATTAGTAATAACTACCTCAAAAGCTTTTCCCAAAAACAAAATGCCCCAGACAAGGCTCGAACTCACAAGCTCCCGCTAACCCAACACCCTCATGAACCGTCCCTCTGTCCTTGCATATCTGTTTATTATTAGAGTCTTAATTTAATTAACTCGATTTTTATCTGTTTCCCTTTCTCTACTTCTAAAAAACGTTCACCAGGCCCAATCATAAATCACGGCCCAACAAAGAATAAGACTTGGCCCAAGGTATAAACGATCCAATAGCAAACAAATAAAGGAGATCGGATTCTTTATCTTATTTTCAAGAATCCCAGCCGATTAAACAGATAATTAATAATATCATCATCTTCTTTTTCCTGCGTTCATAACATCATCGTTATCTCCACAGTAACATCGATCTTGTTCATATTAGCCATCATCATGATTGTATCGTGTATCACTGTTACCATTATCATCATCAACATAACTTCTGTTTTCCTCTTTCTTCATCTTTGTAATAGCAAAACAGGAACAGAAATGGCAGCGAATTAATTAAAATAAACGGATGTAGCAGTTTAAGAAGATGATCAAATGAAAGTTGTAGCAGTGATGGGGTTACCGAAAGAGTAAAAAAAACGAAAAAAAGATAAAAATAATAAAAAAAAAATGGTGATAGGATTGTCGGGCGATGGTGGTTCAAAAGTTGTTCTCACAGTATGATTTTAACAGAAAATAGATAGTGCAGCTGTACAGTGATCGAGGTGGTGGTGATTCGATTTAGAAACAGAAAACGAATAGCAAAGGTGTTAGAGATCGAACAAATGGTCAGGTGATTTGATCATGGTGGTGATGTCGTGGAAAGTTCCCAGTCAAAACAAAAGAGAATATATAACGAGAGAGAAAAGAGAGAGATTGAGGTGGTTGATGATGGTGGCTCCGGTGGTTCAACGGTTGTAGAGGGTGGTGGCGATGGAATGATGATTACATGGCCGGTGGGTTTAACTCAAACAGACAACATCGAACCATAGTTGTAGTTTGAAGGATTGTGTGATGACGGTGATCGAATATAGAAAAGAAACACTAGTACGGTTGCATAGGGTCATTCATGGTGGTGTGTGGTTATGATTTTTAGGTTGTTACATTAATGAAACAGAAAGCAAACAACAATTAACTCGAGGGTGTTTTGGTTCTTGTCTCGGTTCAATCGATAATAAGTGGGTTTTAGAAGGTAATAGGGTTCGTTAAACAGAATTTGTAAACAAAGAAAGTGGTGTTAGGGTGATGATGGTTGTAGTGGTGAAGAAGGCGATGGGTTGTGGTGATAGCAAAACAGAAAGCCGACAGTGGTGTTAAGGTTTGTTCATGGTAGTCGAATTGTTCATGGTGTTCTAAGATGGTCATGGGTGCTTCATTAAGAAATTAGAAATCAAACAAAATAAATGGGTTTGTGGTGAGGTTTATGGTGATGATCTTGGTCAATGGTTGAGATGGTGGATGGGTGTTCGGTTGTACAGTAAGGCCGGAAGGTGGTTGTAGGTTATCGTTGAGGTTGAACATCAACCAAAACATATATAAGTAATTCATGTTACTGAAAGTTGAAGTAATTGTTCGAGTAGAAAGATAAAAGGGAGAAAGGTGATCTAGTTGGTGTGTGTGGGTGATATGCATACTACAACACAATATATAAATAAACTGTGTCAACTTATAATTGTAGAAAGACAACAAAAACCACAGTAACCTAAATAGTAACCGAATAGTAAACTCAAATGAATTAATCATTTAAACAGTTAAGCAGCCGTTATATTTGGATTACTCTACCGACAGTTTTCACGGACTGTGTATCGAACGAAATCAGTGGCGGATAAAAGTGTTCAGAAAAATTCCATATTTTTAAATTAAGTATATTTATTTATTTTGGTCATTATGGTATAAAATTCGAGCATTAACTATCAAATAAAAATTACATTAATTATTCACTCCCAACCCCAAGTAAAATATAAAAAAATTTAAAACTCAATAAATAGTTCCTAAATATATTTTTAATAAGCCTATACTTTATATAACTCATTTTCGAATCACCGTTTATTTTAAAATTACATAAGTTTGAATTTAACTTGCTTAATATCAAACGAAACATCAAATGAGTATTACAATCCTTTAATATTTATTTTTAATATACTTTATTTATATTTAGAGATATATTTTAAATAATAATTATTATAATATCCTATTTTTATTTTATTAATTTTTTTTAATAACAACAACATATAATACTTCAAATTATATTTCGAATTATTATTTATATATACATACACACATATCTATTTACAATTAATTGTTCGTGAATCATCGAGAGCAGTCGAAGGTCAATTGAATATATGAACATCGTTTCAAAATTTTTAGACTCAACATTACATACTTTGCTTATCGTATCGAAATCATATAAAGATAAAGTTTAAATTTAGTCGGAAATTCCCGGGTCGTCACACATATGCAGATTAACGTTACGTCAATTCATTACTGCTCCAAAGGATTTGCATATGCAACTGTTTGTTTAATTAATGAGATATCTCAAAGGTTCTATTACAAAGGGGTTATTTTATCCTATACAACATAATCTAAAGGTGGCATGTTTTTCATATGCCGATTGTGCATCCTGCATAATGACCAGAATGTCATTAACCGGTTATTGTGTATTTCTAGCTTATTCTTTCGTGTCTAGGAAAAAAAGGTTGACGGTGTCAAGATCGTCTACAGAGAAAGTATGGCTACAACAACCTGTTAATTGGTTTGGTTAGCATACTTGTTGAAAGATTTACACATTAAAGTTCACATACCCATTACTCTTTTTTGTTACAAGAAGGTTGCTCATCATATTGTTGTTAATCCTTGTTATTATGAAAGAACCAAGTATTTGAACATTGATTGTTACTTTACAAGAGAAAAAGTACAAGATGAGTTTTTACAAACTGCTTATATACATGCACATCTACAGCTTGCAGACATAATGACTAAAGCATTATTGGGTCAAAAATCAACATCATTTTCTGGCTACCAAGTTGGATTTTGAAGAACTTCCAATTTGAGGGGAGGATGGAATAATATACGTATTTGGGTTACTAATTATAGAAGGAGATATAAAATTATAAACTGCACGAGTAGAAAATGTAAATATGTTTTAACAGATTTCAGGCGGGAAAGGTTGTTATAAACGGACGTTAAGGTTCGGCTTGATTAGTTGTTAAATTCTGATAAACCCTCCTAATTGAACTTGTATATGAACGTGTAATGATGTTCAATTCGTAACTAATGAAATCATTTTAATCAATTAGCTTCCGTTCATACCAACATTTTCCCAAACGGCATATACATACACTGAATTACTAATTTGAAATCACAATCTCAAAGTTGATGAGTTTTATAAAATCTCTAGGCCAAAAGCCCTTTGATTTTAACATTTAAAAACTCTTCCACAATACTTCACTATTTCAGGATTATTCTAGACATGGTAGACATTTTATAAGTCATTAAAGTATCATATTCATTGTGATGTAATGCAATAAACACGTTCAGCTGTAGCTATCATTCATATTACTGCAGTGAGGATGAACTCTAATTAGATTGTTGGGATTTAAGGGAGTTTGGATTGCGTCGAATACGAATACAAAACATGATGAACAATTGAACACTCTATACCAAGTGTCCAAGTGATGTCAGTAGCTTATGGTCAAAGTCAAAACATAATTTTGGATGTCAGGATTGAGATAGGGATGCGATACTCACTTCATTATGTGGTCCACTTGTATTTATACATACTTGAATGCTAAAAGATATGCATATCCCTTTTCCAAGTATGTTTCCATCCTTTATTACAACTATTTAAATATAGTTATTATATTTTAAAAAAAAAACTTTATTAAGAAAAAACAAGAAATTTTAATCGAACGATGAAATAAACGTGCAACCAAAACATAAACAAACTAGCCCGATCAACAACTAGGACAACATCCCAACAAGCTAACCAAAACAAAAAAAGAAAACAAGCCAACAGAGATACCTAGCTAAATATACGTAAAATTAAATATCCTTGATTCGGATTCTTAGACGTTTTGTGTTAATAGTTTAGCTTGATTAACTCGCGGTTGGTTGATAGTTCGGGGTTTATGTAGTATGTCTTCTTTTTTTTTTTTTTTCCCGTATGTTGGGATTTTTGTCAGTAATATTTTAAATTCTGTTGAAAATCCTCTTAGGTTAGGTTAAGATATGCAACTAGTAAATCACCAAGGGAATATGACATTTTGCTTTATCTTCTACCTTTGAATTTAGGATTCATATGCCAATGAAAATTTTAAAGTTTACACACATGAGAGAATCGAAGTAATAATATACATTTTCACTGAATTGATTAACAACTTACTACCAAAGATTATATGTAATAATTCAAGAATAACCATTCTTACCAACCTAATATAATTGTAACAAACTTAATTACATAAATTTTTATTTTCTACCCTATAATTATATTATTTACAGGCCTTAAATTCTTCTTATATACTAATGGTCGCTAGAATTTTCGCCATTCAATATTTATAAGAATTGTAGTTTCATGTATTACGATGTTGTTTACCTCAAGTCATCAAAGCCTTCTGACTCGGCCTGGCCCTTCTTTTTTTTTTTCTCAGAAAAAAATCTAATAAAGCGCTGCTCTTTTAATCTTCTCTTCATCGATCGAGATTGGCACTTTTGATGTTCAGTTCAATCGCTGCTCGCGGCTTTTTTTTGTAAACGATGAATTGACGACTTGACTGCTGCTTAAAGTCTATATTGAATTCCAGACATGATTTAAAACTCATGAAAATTTGATTCTGCCATTTTCATGGCATCTCATTTTTTTATTTTTTTATTTTGTTTTTAAAATTTTTTATTACTTATTGGCCGGAGGTCCTCTTGAAAACAATTTCTTTATTCGTCGAATAAATAGATTAAGTTCTATGATGCTCTTAAAGTATGTGGATATGATTTAAGGAAGTAATAAATAGTAAGGTAAAACTAGAAATTAAAGAGAATATACAATATTTTTATGACATTTTTTTTAAACTTTATATTTTTTGTCTAGTGACAATAAATATGAGGTGATATCTAAGGTGTACGTACAATGACTTGCCAACAAATGCTAGTAGCCCGTAATCCACAAATTATTAAGTTGCCATGGTCCTGGTACTTGGGGGGAGAGGGTGAATATAACCAACCTCATACCATCAAACATCTAATCCGATAATTCACATTATTCTTTACACTCTAATCTATACAAGTCAAAGTATAATGACATCATTACCTCTGAACCATCTTTACCTTTGTCTTATCACATGTACGAGAGTTGGTGATTATTGCTAAAAACTAGAGACCTTTTCACTAAAAGTTGAGTACAAATACGGAGTAACAAAGTCAGTAACCTTAATACGGAGTATTAGTGTATATATATCTTTTTTTTTTTAGAAAAAAACGAAACTTAAAAAAAAAAAATTGATAAAAGTAAACGTGATAATAATTTTTTAAGCTGTATATTTTTTAAACTAATTAATAAATATATTTATATAATACTTTAGTATTGGATTTGTTATTAGTCTTACACATAGCACATAACATCTATAAATACATTTATTATCATAATTATGTGAAATAAAAAAAATTACTTTACGCGTAGATGACATATGTTATTACTCATTTGTCTAATTCGTTTATTTGATAATCGAATTTGACAATTCTTTTAACTACTTTAAAATATATTGTTAGTAAAGTTCGAACTTAACACCTCTTATACAATATTAGTATGAATCTGGATAATCCTATATATTTATCTCTGTAGACAGTTCTTCAATTTAGTTGATTCCAAACTTAGTTCATTGGTTTGGAAGTTGTATGCTTAAGAAATGAGGTTTTAACTTATATGTAACATGTGATAGGAGGGAAGAGATGGGAAGAGATGTGCCCCCAAATATCATACAATGAACCTGCAGAATTAGCCTTTCAATTAGATGAGATTTTTTATTAATTTGGAAAATAGAATAAAAAATAACAAAAAAGATGATTGGGTTAAAATAGATATGGGAATGCTAAATCAATGA
Organism: Rutidosis leptorrhynchoides; assembly: GCF_046630445.1. Lineage (NCBI taxonomy): Eukaryota > Viridiplantae > Streptophyta > Magnoliopsida > Asterales > Asteraceae > Rutidosis > Rutidosis leptorrhynchoides. Next base: position 61,385,094 of record NC_092343.1, read on the forward strand.
TGGAGGGATTGGATTCTGATTCCTCCTCCTGTGCATCATGTGGGTTTAAGCACTTGGACCACTTGGGAGACTGTTCCCCATTATTACTATTACTATTTACTATTAAATATCCATATTAAATTTTCCATTTTTATTTAATATTACCGATTACTCACTTTTGTATACTCGCTTCAATTATATCGTTCACTATTTCATTGAGATATCTTATATTTTTTTAACAACAGTACGAGATCACTCAGGAGAAATCTAACCACCCGCGTTCATCTTCTTGTATTACATAACCCGCTCTCAACTGTTGTCCAGGAGGAAACTCCCCTCCCCCACTGCTCCCGAACACGATGTACGAAAATCACCTTTGGGTGAAATTCAAGAGTAATGGGCAACCTTGTGTGTGATGTTGCACCCCACGAAAGTCAACTCCTGACCTATCGTTAAAAGAGACAGGCCACTACTACATGAGGTATAACACAAGGTTGAAATGTCCTATATTGTCTACTTTTATTAGTTGATAAAAATTTTCCACTTCTATTTATTAATAAATAAAAATAATGTGATAAAAATCTTTTTTGCCCCTACTTTATTCATGTAAGAAAAAAAAATAGATAAAAACTAATAAAAGTGAAAAATTAATAAAAAGATACATATTTAACAGCTACTTCATCTTAAAATGCGTGTATTTTGTCGTGGAACAATAGATTGAGGACGGATGAGTACTATTTACTCCGTAATACAGAGTATTTAACTTAACATTATTTGTAAAAATAAAATACTACTCGTAGTAAATATAGAATCACATTATCTCAAGAACTTTTTAAAATCGATCAATTTTATTATACCACTAGCTTGCAATGTTAAATGTTAGTAATAATGTTGTAGAAAGATTATTGATTATGTGAAAATGTTGTGGGAGAAATGAATGTAATCTGAGGGGTAGCAATAAAACGTAAATTAATCTTATTTAACAAACGCTTCATGTTTGCTCCAATGTTAACATCATGCAAGAACGCTTCAATGTTTAGTAGTTTTTGGATGAGGTACACTTCACAAATTATTGATTGAAATGAGGCGTTCTATTTTATAGTACCATCAACCTCGACTAAAACGACCCGTCACAAATTATGTTAAATCTGTTAACAACAAAAGGTGGTAATTTTGTTTAAATGCATATATACTAAAAATACTCTCTAGTTAGTTCTTTTATTTTAATCCGTAAAAAATATTTGCACGAGTCTAAAAATGTGGTTATAATCAAAAGGCTTATAGTCTAGTGGTACATGAGGAACCATTTAATTAAGAGGTTTGATATTCAAGTCTCCTAGTAAGCATAATTCGTGAACTATATTGCATTGAGTGTGTTAGTTGTTTATTTTTTGTTTTAAATAAAAGTATGGTTGTAAATAAAGTCAGCACGTTGGCAGGCGTTAATCATGGAACCTTAAATAGCCGTTGTAAACAGAACTTTTATGCCATGGATTTAATAAGTTTCCAAAGGCATATGTAAAAAATGGATTGATATTAAGCTTTCACATGATTGATATATTAGAGACTCATGCACGCATATCTATTTCAGTTTAACACTCGAGAGTTTTTTTTTTTTTTTTTGCTATATTGTGTCACAAGATATTCTAATAATTGAGGTTATGAGTTCTTTGTAAGAGGTTTTAGGTTTGAATAATGTCTAGAACGAATATTTTGTGATAGTCAGGAAAAGGTTGAAAACAGTTAAAGAGTAATCGTGCGGGGCTCTGTACATGAAAAACCTTCTACCTGTATATTGGTATAATTAATCAAACTAATTTCAGGATGGAACTCTTAAAGGTGAAATAATTCTAAAATTAATCAATTTTAACCAAAAAGTTCAAAAATTATACATTTTTTTAAACCTTAAATCGTAATCGATTTACCATTTTTCTTGCATATATATAATGTTGAAAAATCTATTTGAGCCACTCTAAATACTTCAAAACACTTCTCATTTTTTCTTAATTCTAATTATAAGTAAACGAATTATTATTTTGCTCACTATGCTGAGTTGTTACAGTATATAAGTTGGTTTATTGTTTATTTTTACAAGTATTTTATTCAGAAAAAATTCTGTATTTACTGGAATTTTTTAAAATTGCGTAAGCAATTATAATTAGCACACCACTGAGGTATTGATTGAGTGAGATATGAAGAGACGGCCTGTTTGTCATCGAGTAGGCGTGTCTTCGATTTCAAGGGTCGAGATCTGATTGGTACTGTCATGCATTAGCTTATCGGAGGAAGATTTCCGAACCTTTCGACCGTACTATGTTGCAATTTGAGATTCCTCATAATGTGTGTGTGAGTGGCATATGAAAGCGTAGGTGGTTAAGTCCTCTCTGGATGATGTTGATATTGTCGTTAAAAAAAAAACTAAAATGAGCACTTTAATTAAGACATATATAGTATTTTTCTTATATAAATAAATTTAACATTATGTATTAATTGAATTAGATTAGTAACTATTATAAAAAAAGGTTAAGCACATGAAAATTGGCAACTAGTGTAGAGTAGATTGGCATGTTTTTCACTTTTGGTAGATCTTGCACTTTTGGCCACGTGAAATCAGTCTTCTCTTCTTATTACCTATCCAATAAAACACAAGCAATAGGTCTCTAGACAAAATTCTTTTAGCTCCAATCATATCACAAATTCGAATATTACCTCAAACCTACTACAATTCCCGAATGCTATACTAAAATAAATTAATCTTAAACTATACAAACAAACAAAAATTTGTTTACATATTTCACTTTTGCTTTTTATACCCTGAACCTTTTGTTATAATCAAAATATATGTTACTACACCCTTGTTCAAATGATGGTCATTAAATATTCGATGTGGTTCTTTTGATTGGTATTATGGAATAAATATCAACGCTTTGAAGTATTGGAAGATGATAGGTCCCGCTACCCTTTGGTCTATTTGGATAGCCCGGAACGATGTCATTTTTAATGACAAGTTTACTTGTCGTTCTATCATCGTTCGAAATGTCAAGTTAAAAGTCTTCTTATGGCTATAATCTCAACTTTTGTAATGATTTTCAATCCTATGTTTGAGATCAAAATCCTTTTTTGTTATTTATGTAGGCTTATGTTAGCTTACCTTTCATTTTACGATCGAGCACGTCTCTATCATTGTAATTGTTGTGAGTTTTCTTCATTGTTTTGATGAAGTACTCTTCATTATAAAATATTCGCCTTTGATAAAAAAAAATGTACAAATAAATTTATGATGATATTAAGTACACTCCATTGTTTTTTTTTTTTTTTTTTTAGCGAGGAAACCCTCCTATGAACGAGTACATTGACTCCCCCATAGAAGGTAAAACCTCGGGTAATCAAGCCCCCCGAGCGCGAGACCTAGTACCAGGTGAATTGCGCATAGTGCGCACCCTCTAGTCACACTCCTTTTTTGAACAATTTGGCATAGCCAGGAATTGAAACCGGGTGATATGCTTCATTGGGCAACTCGGTGGCCACTCAAGCAAGCCTGAATGGTTCATTCGTTGAATTTCTAGTAGCGTAATAATATATAGGTAATTCGTACATAATCACCTTTTTATCATATGAAATCAAACAATTATTTGAACCCTTAATACTTTCTCCTTTTAGTTGTCATATAACACCATTCTTTTTAAACTAAGGTTACTCCCTATCTTAATACGGAGTAGCTTTTAAGAGAGCTTATCTTTTTCACGTCAGCGTCGCATTAACATAAAAAAAAACTTTAACATGTCTTTAACTAATCATCCATATCTTACACTCTCACATCAAACTTTAACCTATTTTAAATTATAATTTAAATACAATAAATATATAAAATTAACACTTAACTAAATAAAAAAATTTATTATTATTATTATTATTATTATTATTATTATTATTATTATTATTATTATTATTATTATTATTATTATTATTACCATTATTAACCTATATACTAATTGTCACGCCGATTTTGGTCGTTTTAGCCCAAACCCTGCCCAAATTTTGATCAAAACGACATCTGGTGGCCCATATAAAAAAAAAAAAAACCACACCGCGTTTCTTCCCTCTCTCTCCTCTCTGCACTCCTGTTCGCGACTCTTCTTGAAATCTAGGGTTTTCCCAATTCATTTACGGTTGGATTTTTGGGGTTTCGTCGGTAAACAATCGGATAATCATAATCACGTGGTTTGTGGTCTCGATTTAACCTTAGGGTTAGATTTTCTTGCGGTGCCGTCGGAGGTGATGTTATCCTGCCGGTAGCATAAACGGCATCATAGCACTTGCGATGTGATAACTGAGTGTTTGCTTAGGGCTTGATTTTGTTGCGGTGTCGTTGAAGGTGGCGTTTATGGTTGCCGGTGCGGCTGTCGCCGGTAGCATTAACGAATTGTCACACACTCATATGGATTCGTTCATCTGCTGTAACGTTCACTCTTTGAAGATGTTGAACTTGTAACTCCAGTAAAATCAATGCCTTTAACTCCAGGTAAACACCAACATCGTGATATACTGATTTTAATTAATTATTGATATTGATTGATTATATTTAACATATCATAATTTTAATTGTTTATTGATTGATTATATAGTACTTTAGACAATTGAGCTTTATTACTTCGCTCTATGAAAAAGTAATTATATTTCATCTGATTAATGATAGTTTGAAACACAGTAATTGGCGATTACATTTTGTTGCTTTGAACTTTAAATTTATAGTTATTGTATGTATTTTTGGTTTTAGTTAACTGGATTATGTTTCGTTACCTGTATGTCGTTCTTTGTTCCAATTTTTTCGAATATTATGCCTGAATCTCTTTTATGTGTTTCAGTATGCATTGGTTTTAGCTGTGGTGGAAATTTCGACCCATTTACTGGAAAATGTTGGCTTAAAAGTAACCTAATTACCTGAGGTTATTGTTTGATGGGTCAAATTAGTAAAAAGATATTGGCTTAAAAAGGAAACAGGTAAATGAAATAAATATATCAAAAGTAACCGAATTACTTGAGGTGGCAATTTCGACCCATTTATTGAATAACAAAATCTCTTTGGTTATGTTTAATGTTTGATGGGTTAAACGAGTAAAAAAATATTGGCTTTAAAGGAAATGGGTCGATGGAATAAACATGTCAAAAGTAACCCAAAGTTCTTTTTCCGTTCATAAACCTCTTATAAATTATACTATTACATAACTACTACAACTTTATGTGATATGCAGGTAGAGAGTACACTGGAACAATCGATTCGGATCGAAAAAATAAAAAGAGAATAGTATCTTTATGAACTTCGCAATCACCTAAGAGGGTATGTTTTTAATAACTAAAGATTCTACATTTTAGCAATATTCAATTTTCTTATTAAAAAAAAAATTATTGTTGAATTAACTTGGTTCTTTTTTCACAGCATCTATGTAGCAGCCCAACCATGTGAAACCAATTTTGGAGAAAAACCATTTGTTCAAGATACGATGGAATCTGAAGATTTGTTTGAGAAAGATCGAAATTGTGGACTGGAAATATGATAGGTGTATGTAGAAGTTCACTACAATTACAATACGGTTCGACAACTAAGAGACCTGTTGATTCGTGAAAAGTGTGGCATGAACCCAATTGGGCTTCTTTATATCATGGTATTCAAGTGCTTCGGTGTTCATCGTAATCATGGAGTTCATATATCGAAGGTACGATCGTTAGAACTAGATGTTAAGGTTTGGGAACCTTCGGTTATTTCGTTGTTCACTTCAGTTGGGAATGTATTTGCTAATTCAGCATGGGAGAAATTGTTGACTACAAGGTAATAAAGTCTACGTTATTGCGGTTCATCAATTAAATTCTCGAGAAATCATGTTGTTTTTATTGAGTTTATTATTTTTTTTTTTACCGTTGGATTATGGTGCAGATCAACAGATTCTCATAACTTAGCAGAGTCATGTAAGAAGTCAAGTTTCGATGATCGTATATCTGTAAAAGAGAAGTTCATTCATGCAAATGTAATTTACTAATTTATGTTCTCATATCATCATTTTGTGTAATATGGTGTTCAAAATCATGAAAAAGTTATCAACTTTTAAGATGCTTTTATTGAAAGTTACTTTATTTTACATCTTCCAGGTTAAATTCTTATTTCCCGGTTAAAATTAAAATTTTAATTGTATGCGTATTGTTTGTATTACTATATCTATGGTAAATTTCGATTTAGTTGGAGATCTATATGTACATATGTATTAAGTAGTAGTTGAAGAGTGCTCATGTAAAATAATGATAATTTGTGAATGTTAGTTTAGAATTTGTTGTTTGGCTTTGCTTTCCTTAAATGCTAATATTGCTCTATGTTGCTATTCTAGCAATATCATCTTTTCTACGATGTTTGTTTACATTTTGGTGTGCAGGTGAAGTTAGAAGTTTAAACGGTCAAACACACGTTACTGCATTGCTTAACGAACTTCCAGTTGTTCTTCTGGCCGAAGGTATGTGGCTGCCTTTTTATCGAATACGTGGAATGAGAGTATTAACTGCTGTAATAATATGTGGCTGCCTTTTCATTCTCCATATTTTATCTTACTTTTTATTAGCATAAGCAACATATATGAATATTGTACATCCTCATCACCAACTCTACCCTTTTTCGTATACTATACTGACTATGTATATGCATCTTACATTAATGACAAGGTCATTTATTATTACAACAGTTATAAAAGTACGACAAAAAGGACGCTATTCCAAGAAATCGAAGGCAAAGAGGGTCATTTGTTATCATCAGGTATTACGAATAAGAACCAACGTCTAACCAAGTGCAACCGCCGCAACGCACGGTCCGTCATTATCTAGTTATTAATTATTTACAGCGGGTATTATTTATATTTTTATTTTTATTTTTATTTTTATTATTATATTATAATAAAACGACTATATTAAGAATATATTTATTATTACCAGTATTACTTTATTATTATCCATACCAAGCGAGTCCTATATAATGATTCCGTATGTATCTGAGTTTTATATACTCCGTATATAAATATTATTAAATGTATGTAGCACCATCTTTCTTCACCATATATCAATTTTCATACTATAATCACTAAAAAAATAAAATATAAAAAAATGAACTAGTATTAAATATAATAAGAAATGGGACCTACACGTGCAGCATCAGGCCTGGCTGACTAGCCCGATGACGCTTTGGTGCTTATCTCCGTGAACACTTGACACCAGTTTACGAATGGATTTCATGGAAGATAGCAAGCGGCCTAAGGTGTAAAAGAATGGTGAGATCCGCTCGCATTTAATTGGGTAGCAAATTATTAACCCAAAAAATTTAAACTCATTTGAGTTTTTTCGTTTGATCGTTTATATTTTGAGGTTCTTTCATATTGGTATGTTACTGTTGACTTTTATTAATTTATAAAAATTTAGACTTTTAAAAAGCAATAAGACTTTAAGATAACTCATTAACTTTGATGTTGTAAGTAAGTGATAGTCTCCTGATAAAATGTGATTGGGTATGTGTTTGCCGCTCTAAGAAATCGGCTAAATAAAATAAAATCAATCACAAAGTTTTACGATTAGTATTAACTGTTACGTTAGAAAAAATGTTTTATTTGTTTTAAACTAGCATGTTAGGGGTCACTGACGGAGGTCCACACTATCAAGAGTACCCACCACCCGATCAAATCCTTTAACACCAATAAGAAGAAACATATTCAAATCAAATCCGATCCACGTATTTCGGGGGAAGTAAAACCCATGGGTGAGAATCGAACTCGGGTCACGTTCTTCGATTCTCCCTTAAATCTGTGACACGTATTCGAAGACCGAATACTGTGACGATGATAATGCTAAAAACGAACATATATTTCATAGCATTATTCCTCAAGAAAGACAAGCTTTTAGTTGCAATTGTTCTATTTACAAGTGATATTCGTTTAAATAATTAAAGGTGAAGACAAAAGACAGATTCGGCGAATTGAAGACGCAAACGACCAAAAAAAGCTCAAAAGTACAAAATACAATCAAAGAGGTTCCAATTATTGATAAGAAACGTCTCGAAATTACAAGAGTACAAGATTCAAAACGCAAAGTACAAGATATTAAATTGTACGCAAGGACGTTCGAAAATCCGGAACCGGGACCAGAGTCAACTCTCAACGCTCGACGCAACGGACTAAAAATTACAAGTCAACTATACACATAAATATAATATAATATTTAAATAATTCTTATAATTATTTAATATATTATATTTATAATTAAAACCGTCGGCAAGAAAGACTCCAAAAGGGACTGAGCTGTTATTTCAATCTCCGCGACTCGCGGAGTTTGAAGGCCAAAAATACCGCGAGTCGCGGAGCCCCAAGTTTTGAAAGTCCCTATAAAAGCAACCGAATTTTGAGCATTTTTCATCATCTTTTTCTTCTTCTCTCATAATACTACGTAAATATTTATATTTTAATTTTAATTTTAATTTTAATTTTAATTATAATTCTAATAATAAGGGTATGTTAGCGAATATTGTAAGGGTGTAAGTCGAAATTCTGTCCGTGTAACGCTACGCTATTTTTAATCATTGTAAGTTATGTTCAACCTTTTTACATTAATGTCTCGTAGCTAAGTTATTATTATGCTTATTTAATCCGAAGTAATCACGATGTTGGGCTAATTACTAAAACTGAGTAATTGGGCTTTGTACCATAATTGGGGTTTGGACAAAAGAACGACACTTGTGAAAATTAGACTATGGGCTATTAATGGGCTTTATATTTGTTTAACTAAATGATAGTTTGTTAATGTTAATATAAAGATTTACAATTGGGCGTCCCTATAAATTACCATATACACTCGATCGGACACGATGGGCAGGGTATTTATATGTACGAATAATCGTTCATTTAACCGGACACGGGAATGGATTAATAGCCACTAGAATAATTAAAACAGAGGTGAAATTATGTACAAGGACACTTGGTATAATTAATAACAAAATATTAAAACCTTGGATTACACTTAGTCAATATCCTGGTGTAATTATTAAACAAAGTATCAAAATCTTGTTACAGTTTAAGTCCCCAATTAGTTGGAATATTTAACTTCGGGTATAAGGATAATTTGACGAGGATACTCGCACTTTATATTTATGACTGATGGACTGTTATGGACAAAAACCAGACGGACATATTAAATTATCCAGGACAAAGGACAATTAACCCATGGGCATAAAACTAAAATCAACACGTCAAACATCATGATTACGGAAGTTTAAATAAGCATAATTCTTTTATTTCATATTTAATTTCCTTTATTTTATATTTAATTGCACTTCTAATTATCGCATTTTTATTTATTTTTATTATTTAATTGTACTTTTAATTATCGTACTTTTTAATTATCGCAAGTTTATTTTATCGCACTTTTATTATTCGCAATTTCATTATCATTATTTACTTTACGCTTTAATTTAAGTCTTGTATTTATTTTTAATATTTTACATTTGGTTTTAACTGCGACTAAAGTTTTAAAATCGACAAACCGGTCATTAAACGGTAAAAACCCCCCTTTATAATAATAATATTACTTATATATATATTTGTATTTTTATAAAAGTAAACTAATATTGTAGTGACCCGAACTTTTCCATGTTTATATATATTAATTGAGATTGATATTTACATGATTAAATGTTTCCAACATGTTAAGCAATCAAATTTGTTAAGACTTGATTAATTGAAATTTGTTTCATATAGACAATTGACCACCCAAGTTGACCGGTGATTCACGAACGTTAAAACTTGTAAAAACTATATGATGACATATATATGGATATATATATAGTTAACATGATACTATGATAAGTAAACATATCATTAAATATATTAACAATGAACTACATATGTAAAAACAAGACTACTAACTTAATGATTTTTAAACGAGACATATATGTAACGATTATCGTTGTAAAGACATTTAATGTATATATATCATATTAAGAGATATTCATACATGATAATATCATGATAATATAATAATTTAAAATCTCATTTGATATTATAAACATTGGGTTAACAACATTTAACAAGATCGTTAACCTAAAGGTTTCAAAACAACACTTACATGTAACGACTAACGATGACTTAACGACTCAGTTAAAATGTATATACATGTAGTGTTTTAATATGTATTTATACACTTTTGAAAGACTTCAATACACTTATCAAAACACTTCTACTTAACAAAAATGCTTACAATTACATCCTCGTTCAGTTTCATCAACAATTCTACTCGTATGCACCCGTATTCGTACTCGTACAATACATAGCTTTTAGATGTATGTACTATTGGTATATACACTCCAATGATCAGCTCTTAGCAGCCCATGTGAGTCACCTAACACATGTGGGAACCATCATTTGGCAACTAGCATGAAATATCTCATAAAATTACAAAAATATGAGTAATCATTCATGACTTATTTACATGAAAACAAAATTACATATCCTTTATATCTAATCCATACACCAACGACCAAAAACACCTACAAACACTTTCATTCTTCAATTTTCTTCATCTAATTGATCTCTCTCAAGTTCTATCTTCAAGTTCTAAGTGTTCTTCATAAATTCCAAAAGTTCTAGTTTCATAAAATCAAGAATACTTTCAAGTTTGCTAGCTCACTTCCAATCTTGTAAGGTGATCATCCAACCTCAAGAAATCTTTGTTTCTTACAGTAGGTTATCATTCTAATACAAGGTAATAATCATATTCAAACTTTGGTTCAATTTCTATAACTATAACAATCTTATTTCAAGTGATGATCTTACTTGAACTTGTTTTCGTGTCATGATTCTGCTTCAAGAACTTCGAGCCATCCAAGGATCCATTGAAGCTAGATCCATTTTTCTCTTTTCCAGTAGGTTTATCCAAGGAACTTAAGGTAGTAATGATGTTCATAACATCATTCGATTCATACATATAAAGCTATCTTATTCGAAGGTTTAAACTTGTAATCACTAGAACATAGTTTAGTTAATTCTAAACTTGTTTGCAAACAAAAGTTAATCCTTCTAACTTGACTTTTAAAATCAACTAAACACATGTTCTATATCTATATGATATGCTAACTTAATGATTTAAAACCTGGAAACACGAAAAACACCGTAAAACCGGATTTACGCCGTCGTAGTAACACCGCGGGCTGTTTTGGGTTAGTTAATTAAAAACTATGATAAACTTTGATTTAAAAGTTGTTATTCAGAGAAAATGATTTTTATTATGAACATGAAACTATATCCAAAAATTATGGTTAAACTCAAAGTGGAAGTATGTTTTCTAAAATGGTCATCTAGACGTCGTTCTTTCGACTGAAATGACTACCTTTACAAAAACGACTTGTAACTTATTTTTCCGACTATAAACCTATACTTTTCTGTTTAGATTCATAAAATAGAGTTCAATATGAAACCATAGCAATTTGATTCACTCAAAACGGATTTAAAATGAAGAAGTTATGGGTAAAACAAGATTGGATAATTTTTCTCATTTTAGCTACGTGAAAATTGGTAACAAATCTATTCCAACCATAACTTAATCAACTTGTATTGTATATTATGTAATCTTGAGATACCATAGACACGTATACAATGTTTCGACCTATCATGTCGACACATCTATATATATTTCGGAACAACCATAGACACTCTATATGTGAATGTTGGAGTTAGCTATACAGGGTTGAGGTTGATTCCAAAATATATATAGTTTGAGTTGTGATCAATACTGAGATATATATACACTGGGTCGTGGATTGATTCAAGATAATATTTATCGATTTATTTCTGTACATCTAACTGTGGACAACTAGTTGTAGGTTACTAACGAGGACAGCTGACTTAATAAACTTAAAACATCAAAATATATTAAAAGTGTTGTAAATATATTTTGAACATACTTTGATATATATGTATATATTGTTATAGGTTCGTGAATCAACCAGTGGCCAAGTCTTACTTCCCGACGAAGTAAAAATCTGTGAAAGTGAGTTATAGTCCCACTTTTAAAATCTAATATTTTTGGGATGAGAATACATGCAGGTTTTATAAATGATTTACAAAATAGACACAAGTACGTGAAACTACATTCTATGGTTGAATTATCGAAATCGAATATGCCCCTTTTTATTAAGTCTGGTAATCTAAGAATTAGGGAACAGACACCCTAATTGACGCGAATCCTAAAGATAGATCTATCGGGCCCAACAAGCCCCATCCAAAGTACCGGATGCTTTAGTACTTCGAAATTTATATCATATCCGAAGGGTGTCCCGGAATGATGGGGATATTCTTATATATGCATCTTGTTAATGTCGGTTACCAGGTGTTCACCATATGAATGATTTTTATCTCTATGTATGGGATGTGTATTGAAATATGAAATCTTGTGGTCTATTATTATGATTTGATATATATAGGTTAAACCTATAACTCACCAACATTTTTGTTGACGTTTTAAGCATGTTTATTCTCAGGTGATTATTAAGAGCTTCCGCTGTCGCATAGTTAAATAAGGACGAGATTTGGAGTCCATGCTTGTATGATATTGTGTAAAAACTGCATTCAAGAAACTTATTTTGTTGTAACATATTTTTATTGTAAACCATTATGTAATGGTCGTGTGTAAACAGGATATTTTAGATTATCATTATTTGATAATCTACGTAAAGCTTTTTAAAACCTTTATCTATGAAATAAAGGTTATGGTTTGTTTTAAAAATGAATGCAGTCTTTAAAAAACGTCTCATATATAGGTCAAAACCTCGCAACGAAATCAATTAATATGGAACGTTTTTAATCAATAAGAACGGGACATTTCAGTTGGTATCCGAGCGTTGGTCTTAGAGAACCAGAAAATTTGCATTAGTGTGTCTTATCGAGTTTGTTAGGATGCATTAGTGATTCTGGACTTCGACCGTGTTTTCTTTAAAAATGATTGCTTAACATTTTTGTTGGAAACTATATATTTTTAACATATGAATATTATGTGATATATTAATCTCTTAACGTGTTTGATATTATGTGATAGATGTCTACCTCTAGAACAAGTCCCATTGACTCACCTAATAATAATGAAGAGTCAAATGTAAATTGGAATGATTCATGGACTGACTCACAAGTTCCCGAAGAGGAACCGGAAGAAGAGTCGGAACCGGAAGAAGAATCGGAACCGGACGAAGAATCGGAACCGGAAGAAGAATCGGAACCGGTGGGGGAAATAATAAAACGGTTAAGTAAAAAAGAATCCTCAACCAACCGACCAAGGTTAATTATGGTCAATGGTGTTTCCGCCAAGGAAGCAAAATATTGGGAGGATTACCAATTCTCCGATGAATCGGATTCCGACGAGAATTCCAATGATGTTATAGAAATTACCCCAACTGAATTTAAAAAGGCAAAAGAAAATAATAAGGGAAAGGGCATAAAAATAGAGAAATCTAATTCCAACCCCGATGAACTTTATATGTATCGTCAACCCCTGAAGTTCTTAAGTTGTAATAATGACCCGGGAACCTCTAAACCACCAGGTTTTTCTAAACCAATGTGGACAACGACGGCTCGTATTAGGGGAACATCATATATCCCTAGAAACTTGGCAAAACGAACCAAAACCGAAGAAGAAGAAGAAACGAGCGAGTCGGAATAAGATAGTTGTATTCGTGTGGTGTAATATATGTAATATAGTGTTCTTATGCTTTATGATATATGTAAAAATTGCTTGTATTAATAAGTATTTTTTTATGAATCTAACTCTTGTCTATTTTACAGTTTAAAAACACAAAATGGATAGACAACCCAATATTTTAAGAGACCTACCCGGAGACATGATTGATGAAATCTTGTCTAAAGTCGGCCAGAATTCCTCGGCACAACTATTTAAGGCGAGATCAGTTTGTAAGACATTCGAAGAACGTTCCAAGAATGTCTTGGTTTATAAGAGACTTTCGTTTGAAAGATGGGGGATATCACATTGGGAAACCCATAAGTTACGATGTGTTTACTTTGACGCATATATTGCGGGGAACCCAAATGCTATTTTACGCAACGGGTTAAGAAATTATTTTGACTCAATATATCCGAATATTGGACTTCGTGATTTAGAAAAAGCGGCTAGCATGCAACATAAAGAAGCATGTTATGCTTACGGATTAGTAATGTTCGCTTCTCACCAAAGTGAGAACAAGAACATCGGGCTACAACTATTAAACAAAACGTTTCCACAAGTGACGGAGTCGGTAATTGGGGTAAGAAATGAGGTTTTTAGATTATTACGGGACTGTTGGACATTACGTAACCCTCGTCCCTTTGACGACGTTACAACACGCTGTCTTATCAACGGCCATAATGGTTATGTTGCACAAGACCAAGGATGGGAAGTAGTCCTAGTAAAACCAGAATGCATGACTTGTTTCTGGACGTATGAATTACGTGTCTTTATTGCCTTTGCTGAACGACTTGTGTACTAGCTAGAATTATCTTCACAACTATCTTGTATCAAAGTTATTGTGTGCTATATTTCATGCTTTATGTAAAATAAGCGGTATTGTAAGTTTGTAAAATATTGTATAAAAGTTTGAACGCGAAATATTATTATAATCAGTTTTTCATATAGAATTGTAGTAGTTGAATTGTATATTAGCTACTAAGTATGAACTTAACGGGTAGGTACTACCCGAATTTAAACTTATAAAACGCTAATATGAAGAAAAAGCTTTTATAAATGAGTTCATATTATGCTACGAAATACTATTAACTACTCTTAATATTCTGTATGATTAACTTGTTCCATTTGACTATTTTGAAGGAAATGGCACCGACTACTCGACACACCGTGAATATGAATGAAGAGGAATTCCGTACTTTTGTAGCTTCAAACATAGCCGCAGTACAGGCTGCGCTACATACCAACAATAACCTTGGATCTAGCAGTACAGGAAATCGTGTAGGATGCACCTACAAAGAATTCACTGCCTGCAAATCTTTGGAATTTGATGGAACCGAAGGACCGATCGGATTGAAACGGTGGACCGAGAAGGTCGAATCGGTGTTTGCCATAAGTAAGTGTACTGAAGAGGACAAAGTGAAGTACGCTACGCATACCTTCACAGGTTCTGCATTAACATGGTGGAATACCTATCTAGAGCAAGTGGGACAAGACGATGCGTACGCACTACCGTGGTCAGCATTCATGCACTTGATGAACGAGAAGTACCGTCCCAGAACCGAGGTCAATAAGCTCAAGACAGAACTTAGAGGGTTACGAACCCAAGGATTTGACATTACCACGTACGAAAGACGATTCACAGAATTGTGCCTATTGTGTCCGGGAGCATTCGAAGATGAGGAAGAGAAGATCGACGCGTTTGTGAAAGGATTACCGGAAAGAATCCAAGAAGATATAAGTTCACACGAGCCCGCCTCCATACAACAGGCATGTAGAATGGCTCACAAACTAGTGAACCAGATTGAAGAAAGAATTAAAGAACAGACTGCTGAAGAGGCCAATGTGAAGCAAGTCAAAAGAAAGTGGGAGGAAAACGGTGATAAGAATCACCAATACAACAACAACAATAATCGCAACAATTATCCCAACAATCGCAACATCAATCGCAACTACAACAAACGGCCCAACAACAACAACAACAACAACAACAATAGCAACTACAACAATCATCCAAACAACAATAATAACCGCAACAACAACAACAATCAGAAGCAGCTATGCCAAAGGTGTGAAAAGTATCACTCGGGGTTCTGCACCAAATTTTGCAACAAGTGTAAAAGAAATGGTCATAGCGCGGCGAAGTGTGAGGTCTACGGACCAGGGGTTAACAGAACGAAAGGAACAAATGGTGTCGGAACGAGTAATGACGGAGCAAGTAGTGTCGGAGCAAGTTATGCCAATGTAGTTTGTTATAAATGTGGAAAATCGGGCCACATTATTAGAAATTGCCCGAACCAGGAGAACACGAATGGACAAGGCCGTGGAAGAGTTTTCAATATTAATGCGGCAGAGGCACAGGAAGACCCGGAGCTTGTTACGGGTACGTTTCTTATTGACAATAAATCTGCTTACGTTTTATTTGATTCGGGTGCGGATAGAAGCTATATGAGTAGAGATTTTTGTGCTAAATTAAGTTGTCCATTGACGCCTTTGGATAGTAAATTTTTACTCGAATTAGCAAATGGTAAATTAATTTCAGCAGATAATATATGTCGGAATCGAGAAATTAAACTGGTTAGCGAAACATTTAAGATTGACTTGATACCAGTAGAGTTAGGGAGTTTTGATGTGATAATCGATATGGACTGGTTGAAAGAAGTGAAAGCAGAGATCGTTTGTTACAAAAATGCAATTCGCATTATACGAGAAAAAGGAAAACCCTTAATGGTGTACGGAGAAAAGGGCAACACGAAGCTACATCTTATTAGTAATTTGAAGGCACAAAAACTAATAAGAAAAGGTTGCTATGCTGTTCTAGCACACGTCGAGAAAGTACAAACTGAAGAAAAGAGCATCAATGATGTTCCCGTCGCAAAAGAATTTCCCGATTTATTTCCGAAAGAATTACCGGGATTACCCCCACATCGATCCGTTGAATTTCAAATAGATCTTGTACCAGGAGCTGCACCAATAGCTCGTGCTCCTTACAGACTCGCACCCAGCGAGATGAAAGAACTGCAAAGCCAATTACAAGAACTTTTAGAGCGTGCTTTCATTCGACCAAGCACATCACCGTGGGGAGCTCCTGTTTTGTTTGTCAAGAAGAAAGATGGTACATTCAGGTTGTGTATCGACTACCGAGAGTTGAACAAACTTACCATCAAGAACCGCTACCCACTACCGAGAATCGACGACTTATTTGATCAACTACAAGGCTCGTCTATTTATTCAAAGATTGACTTACGTTCCGGGTATCATCAAATGCGGGTGAAAGAAGATGATATTCCAAAGACTGCTTTCAGAACACGTTACGGTCATTACGAGTTTATGGTCATGCCGTTTGGTTTAACTAATGCACCAGCTGTGTTCATGGACCTTATAAACCGAGTGTGTGGACCATACCTTGACAAGTTTGTCATTGTTTTCATTGATGACATACTTATTTACTCAAAGAATGACCAAGAACACGGTGAACATTTGAGAAAGGTGTTAGAAGTATTGAGGAAGGAAGAATTGTACGCTAAGTTTTCAAAGTGTGCATTTTGGTTGGAAGAAGTTCAATTCCTCGGTCACATAGTGAACAAAGAAGGTATTAAGGTGGATCCGGCAAAGATAGAAACTGTTGAAAAGTGGGAAACCCCGAAAACTCCGAAACACATACGCCAGTTTTTAGGACTAGCTGGTTACTACAGAAGGTTCATCCAAGACTTTTCCAGAATAGCAAAACCCTTGACTGCATTAACGCATAAAGGGAAGAAATTTGAATGGAAGGATGAACAAGAGAAAGCGTTTCAGTTATTGAAGAAAAAGCTAACTACGGCACCTATATTGTCATTGCCTGAAGGGAATGATGATTTTGTGATTTATTGTGACGCATCAAAGCAAGGTCTCGGTTGTGTATTAATGCAACGAACGAAGGTGATTGCTTATGCGTCTAGACAATTGAAGATTCACGAGCAAAATTATACGACGCATGATTTGGAATTAGGCGCGGTTGTTTTTGCATTAAAGACTTGGAGGCACTACTTATATGGGGTCAAAAGTATTATATATACCGATCACAAAAGTC
This sequence comes from Rutidosis leptorrhynchoides, assembly GCF_046630445.1. Lineage (NCBI taxonomy): Eukaryota > Viridiplantae > Streptophyta > Magnoliopsida > Asterales > Asteraceae > Rutidosis > Rutidosis leptorrhynchoides. Next base: position 61,402,885 of record NC_092343.1, read on the forward strand.
TTCAACACATATTTAATCAGAAACAACTGAATATGAGGCAGCGTAGGTGGATTGAATTGTTGAATGATTACGACTTTGAGATTCGTTACCACCCGGGGAAGGCAAATGTGGTAGCCGATGCCTTGAGCAGGAAGGACAGAGAACCCATTCGAGTAAAATCTATGAATATAATGATTCATAATAACCTTACTACTCAAATAAAGGAGGCGCAACAAGGATTTTTAAAAGAGGGAAATTTAAAGGATGAAATACCCAAAGGATCGGAGAAGCATCTTAATATTCGGGAAGACGGAACCCGGTATAGGGCTGAAAGGATTTGGGCACCAAAATTTGGAGATATGAGAGAAATGGTACTTAGAGAAGCTCATAAAACCATATACTCAATACATCCTGGAACGGGAAAGATGTACAAGGATCTCAAGAAACATTTTTGGTGGCCGGGTATGAAAGCCGATGTTGCTAAATACGTAGGAGAATGTTTGACATGTTCTAAGGTCAAAGCTGAGCATCAGAAACCATCAGGTCTACTTCAACAACCCGAAATCCCAGAATGGAAATGGGAAAACATTACCATGGATTTCATCACTAAATTGCCAAGGACTGCAAGTGGTTTTGATACTATTTGGGTAATAGTTGATCGTCTCACCAAATCAGCACACTTCCTGCCAATAAGAGAAGATGACAAGATGGAGAAGTTAGCACGACTGTATTTGAAGGAAGTCGTCTCCAGAAATGGAATACCAATCTCTATTATCTCTGATAGGGATGGCAGATTTATTTCAAGATTCTGGCAGACATTACAGCAAGCATTAGGAACTCGTCTAGACATGAGTACTGCCTATCATCCACAAACTGATGGGCAGAGCGAAAGGACGATACAAACGCTTGAAGACATGCTACGAGCATGTGTTATTGATTTCGGAAACAGTTGGGATCGACATCTACCGTTAGCAGAATTTTCCTACAACAACAGCTACCATTCAAGCATTGAGATGGCGCCGTTTGAAGCACTTTATGGTAGAAAGTGCAGGTCTCCGATTTGTTGGAGTGAAGTGGGGGATAGACAGATTACGGGTCCGGAGATTATACAAGAAACTACCGAGAAGATCATCCAAATTCAACAACGGTTGAAAACCGCCCAAAGTCGACAAAAGAGCTACGCTGACATTAAAAGAAAAGATATAGAATTTGAAATTGGAGAGATGGTCATGCTTAAAGTTGCACCTTGGAAAGGCGTTGTTCGATTTGGTAAACGAGGGAAATTAAATCCAAGGTATATTGGACCATTCAAGATTATTGATCGTGTCGGACCAGTAGCTTACCGACTTGAGTTACCTCAACAACTCGAGGCTGTACATAACACTTTCCACGTCTCGAATTTGAAGAAATGTTTTGCTAAAGAAGATCTCACTATTCCGTTAGATGAAATCCAAATCAACGAAAAACTTCAATTCATCGAAGAACCCGTCGAAATAATGGATCGTGAGGTTAAAAGACTTAAGCAAAACAAGATACCAATTGTTAAGGTTCGATGGAATGCTCGTAGAGGACCCGAGTTCACCTGGGAGCGTGAAGATCAGATGAAGAAGAAATACCCTCATCTATTTCCAGAAGATTCATCAACACCTTCAACAGCTTAAAATTTCAGGACGAAATTTATTTAACGGGTAGGTACTGTAGTGACCCGAACTTTTCCATGTTTATATATATTAATTGAGATTGATATTTACATGATTAAATGTTTCCAACATGTTAAGCAATCAAATTTGTTAAGACTTGATTAATTGAAATTTGTTTCATATAGACAATTGACCACCCAAGTTGATCGGTGATTCACGAACGTTAAAACTTGTAAAAACTATATGATGACATATATATGGATATATATATAGTTAACATGATACTATGATAAGTAAACATATCATTAAGTATATTAACAATGAACTACATATGTAAAAACAAGACTACTAACTTAATGATTTTTAAACGAGACATATATGTAACGATTATCGTTGTAAAGACATTTAATGTATATATATCATATTAAGAGATATTCATACATGATAATATCATGATAATATAATAATTTAAAATCTCATTTGATATTATAAACATTGGGTTAACAACATTTAACAAGATCGTTAACCTAAAGGTTTCAAAACAACACTTACATGTAACGACTAACGATGACTTAACGACTCAGTTAAAATGTATATACATGTAGTGTTTTAATATGTATTTATACACTTTTGAAAGACTTCAATACACTTATCAAAACACTTCTACTTAACAAAAATGCTTACAATTACATCCTCGTTCAGTTTCATCAACAATTCTACTCGTATGCACCCGTATTCGTACTCGTACAATACACAGCTTTTAGATGTATGTACTATTGGTATATACACTCCAATGATCAGCTCTTAGCAGCCCATGTGAGTCACCTAACACATGTGGGAACCATCATTTGGCAACTAGCATGAAATATCTCATAAAATTACAAAAATATGAGTAATCATTCATGACTTATTTACATGAAAACAAAATTACATATCCTTTATATCTAATCCATACACCAACGACCAAAAACACCTACAAACACTTTCATTCTTCAATTTTCTTCATCTAATTGATCTCTCTCAAGTTCTATCTTCAAGTTCTAAGTGTTCTTCATAAATTCCAAAAGTTCTAGTTTCATAAAATCAAGAATACTTTCAAGTTTGCTAGCTCACTTCCAATCTTGTAAGGTGATCATCCAACCTCAAGAAATCTTTGTTTCTTACAGTAGGTTATCATTCTAATACAAGGTAATAATCATATTCAAACTTTGGTTCAATTTCTATAACTATAACAATCTTATTTCAAGTGATGATCTTACTTGAACTTGTTTTCGTGTCATGATTATGCTTCAAGAACTTCGAGCCATCCAAGGATCCATTGAAGCTAGATCCATTTTTCTCTTTTCCAGTAGGTTTATCCAAGGAACTTAAGGTAGTAATGATGTTCATAACATCATTCGATTCATACATATAAAGCTATCTTATTCGAAGGTTTAAACTTGTAATCACTAGAACATAGTTTAGTTAATTCTAAACTTGTTTGCAAACAAAAGTTAATCCTTCTAACTTGACTTTTAAAATCAACTAAACACATGTTATATATCTATATGATATGCTAGCTTAATGATTTAAAACCTGGAAACACGAAAAACACCGTAAAACCGGATTTACGCCGTCGTAGTAACACCGCGGGCTGTTTTGGGTTAGTTAATTAAAAACTATGATAAACTTTGATTTAAAAGTTGTTATTCAGAGAAAATGATTTTTATTATGAACATGAAACTATATCCAAAAATTATGGTTAAACTCAAAGTGGAAGTATGTTTTCTAAAATGGTCATCTAGACGTCGTTCTTTCGACTGAAATGACTACCTTTACAAAAACGACTTGTAACTTATTTTTCCGACTATAAACCTATACTTTTCTGTTTAGATTCATAAAATAGAGTTCAATATGAAACCATAGCAATTTGATTCACTCAAAACGGATTTAAAATGAAGAAGTTATGGGTAAAACAAGATTGGATAATTTTTCTCATTTTAGCTACGTGAAAATTGGTAACAAATCTATTCCAACCATAACTTAATCAACTTGTATTGTATATTATGTAATCTTGAGATACCATAGACACGTATACAATGTTTCGACCTATCATGTCGACACATCTATATATATTTCGGAACAACCATAGACACTCTATATGTGAATGTTGGAGTTAGCTATACAGGGTTGAGGTTGATTCCAAAATATATATAGTTTGAGTTGTGATCAATACTGAGATATATATACACTGGGTCGTGGATTGATTCAAGATAATATTTATCGATTTATTTCTGTACATCTAACTGTGGACAACTAGTTGTAGGTTACTAACGAGGACAGCTGACTTAATAAACTTAAAACATCAAAATATATTAAAAGTGTTGTAAATATATTTTGAACATACTTTGATATATATGTATATATTGTTATAGGTTCGTGAATCAACCAGTGGCCAAGTCTTACTTCCCGACGAAGTAAAAATCTGTGAAAGTGAGTTATAGTCCCACTTTTAAAATCTAATATTTTTGGGATGAGAATACATGCAGGTTTTATAAATGATTTACAAAATAGACACAAGTACGTGAAACTACATTCTATGGTTGAATTATCGAAATCGAATATGCCCCTTTTTATTAAGTCTGGTAATCTAAGAATTAGGGAACAGACACCCTAATTGACGCGAATCCTAAAGATAGATCTATCGGGCCCAACAAGCCCCATCCAAAGTACCGGATGCTTTAGTACTTCGAAATTTATATCATATCCGAAGGGTGTCCCGGAATGATGGGGATATTCTTATATATGCATCTTGTTAATGTCGGTTACCAGGTGTTCACCATATGAATGATTTTTATCTCTATGTATGGGATGTGTATTGAAATATGAAATCTTGTGGTCTATTATTATGATTTGATATATATAGGTTAAACCTATAACTCACCAACATTTTTGTTGACGTTTTAAGCATGTTTATTCTCAGGTGATTATTAAGAGCTTCCGCTGTCGCATAGTTAAATAAGGACGAGATTTGGAGTCCATGCTTGTATGATATTGTGTAAAAACTGCATTCAAGAAACTTATTTTGTTGTAACATATTTTTATTGTAAACCATTATGTAATGGTCGTGTGTAAACAGGATATTTTAGATTATCATTATTTGATAATCTACGTAAAGCTTTTTAAAACCTTTATCTATGAAATAAAGGTTATGGTTTGTTTTAAAAATGAATGCAGTCTTTGAAAAACGTCTCATATATAGGTCAAAACCTCGCAACGAAATCAATTAATATGGAACGTTTTTAATCAATAAGAACGGGACATTTCAAATATAGCGTTGAGCTTTGTTTAAAAAAGATTCCCTGTGGAACGAATCGGACTTACTAAAAACTACACTACTGTACGACTAGGTACACTGCCTATAAGTGTTGTAGCAAGCTTTAAGTATATCCATTCTATAAATAAATAAATATCTTGTGTAAAATTGTATCGTATTTAATAGTATTTCCTGCTAAAATTTAATAGTATTTTATATACACCTCGCGAAACATCAAGTTATTTTTGGCGCCGCTGCCGGGGAACCGCTTAAAAGCCGGAAGCGCAACGCTACATAGAAAAAAAAAATTTTAGTTTACTTTTATTAAAATTCATTTTTATAAAAATACGTTTTAAATATTCGAAAATATAAAAAGAAAAACAAAAATATGGGTATTTTTAAGATTTTGATAAATATTTAAGTTTTATAAAGTTTCTTTAGTTTGTAAAAATATAAGTTTTATAAATATATTTTATAAATATAAAACAAAAACCGAAAAAAATATATATATATATATATCTAGCTTTAAGATTTTTATTTATAAAATTATAAAGTAGTCTATTTTTTTTTTATTCTAGTTTTGTTTTAAATATAAGTTTTTATTATACACATATTTTTTTTTATATATAAACAGAAAACAGAAAAAAATATATATATAAAGAAAAACGCGTCGAATTTTAAACCTGTCAGTTGAAATTTGGAACCCCGCGAGTCGCGGGATTTGATGCTTTGAATACCGCAAGTCGCAGAGATAACCTGACACGCCGACATAACCCTAATCAGGCATTAATTACGAATAATTATTATAATTATTAATATAAAACCCTAATTAGGTTTTAATTAAATAATTATTTTAGTTTTTATTAATATTTTGTTTAATTAGTTTAATTCATTTGTAAAATTAGTAGTTTTAATAAATAAATAATATAAAAATAATATTTTTATAAAAATTGTACTTTTTACAACTTTTTGTATATTTTTATATTTCGTCCCTTTTTAATCGTTTTAGCGTAATTTTTGTATTTTTCGCTCGTATTTAATTTTAATTCATAGTTTTTGCCATAGTTATTTTTACTTCTAGATTTTTAGGTTTTGCCGTAAAATCCCTTAAGTGCTTTTTCTTTAGACTAAGATTTAGGTGCTTTAGAATTTTGCGACGCCTTTTTAAGTTTTTGTTTCTTTTTAAGTTATTTCCATTTGGGATATAGTTTTTCCTGTAAGCTTTAATATTTTTAGACACCTTTTACTATGTACCAATTATCATTCCAATTAGTAATCTCAATTTGCGATTATAATTTTAAGTTAGTTGTAGTAATAAGGTTAGGTTAGTCAAGTATTTTTAATTTTTATAAGTTTCTTTTATTTTTCCGTCACCTTTTATTTTTCAACCATTTTTCTTTTTCAACCTTTTTCCGACGAACTCTTTTTCTTTCTTATTTCTCGCTATTCTAGTTTTAGGACATAGATTTTTATTCTACTTCTTATCTAAATTTCTTAAAAATTACGAAAATTTATTTTAAGTGGTTAAATTGATAGACATCAAAATTTTCTGGTTCGTAGTAATAGTTGGATTTGTACGTGGACCGGGTTATTGGAGCCAAACAGTCCTCAATTATATTGAGACCAAACGAATCCTGCCCCTCTGCTGCATCTTTTGGCTATTCGAAACGTGGGCAAAATCAGAAAAGTCTATTGATTGGATAACTTATTATAATTTTTCTTTCCTTTTAAAAACTAATCGGATATTCAGTGAATGCACCGAGCAAGACGTTCACCACCTTTTGTACGTTCACCACCTGTAACTAGATCAAGACATTTAGCAAATATTACCGCCGTTGATTTTTCTTTAGAATCATCATCCAGTCGACCAAGTACTTCAGTTCAAATTTCCGATAATCCATTTTTTGAACCCGACCTCACAATTGAGAATCCGGAGAATATTCAGGAACGGTTCGTAGATCCTGAACCACTAAACATTCCTCCGGAACCACCAATCATTCAAACAGAGATTGTTGAGGAACGAACCATTAAATCAGAATCCTCTAGTGATTCCGATTCAACAAATTCAATTATGGAGAATCTGGAACCTTTAAGTATGGAAGACCGAATGAGAGCTAAACGCACTGGCCAAGGTCACGCAATAACTCATCCAGACATTAATGCGCCAGATTATGAAATCAAAGGACAAATTCTACACATGGTGACTAATCAATGCCAATTTAGTGGTGCGCCGAAGGAAGATCCAAATGAACATCTACGTACCTTTAATAGGATCTGCACACTATTTAAAATCCGAGAAGTGGAGGATGAACAGATATATCTCATGTTATTTCCCTGGACTTTAAAGGGAGAAGCCAAAGATTGGTTGGAATCGTTACCTGAAGGGGCGATCGATACATGGGACGTTTTAGTTGAAAATTTTCTTAAACAATTCTTTCCTGCATCTAAAGCCGTAAGACTTCAAGCAGAAATTGTTACATTTACACAAAAGCCGAATGAAACTCTATATGAGGCGTGAACTAGATTTGGAAAGTTATTAAGAGGATGTCCGCAACATGGTTTAGACACCTGTCAAATAGTACAAATATTTTACCAAGGATGGGACATCACTACAAGAAAAGACATAGATATAGCAGCTGGTGGTTCTATTATGAAGAAAACCGAAACTGATGCTTACAAAATTATTGATAACACTGCTCCCCACTCACATGAGTGGCACCAAGAAAAAGATATCGTTAGATCATCTAAAGCAGCTAGAGCCGATTCTAGCCATGACTTAGATTCCATTTCCGCAAAGATAGATGCTGTGGAAAGACGAATGGAAAAGATGACTAAGGATATTCACTCAATACGAATTAGTTGTGAGCAGTGTGGAGGACCACATTTGACAAAAGATTGTCTCAGTATTGAATTAACAATGGAACAAAGAGAGAATATTTCATACATAAACCAAAGGCCTGGAAATAATTATCAAAATAATTATCAACCGCCAAGACCAATTTACAATCAAAACCAAAATTATAACCGAAATATTCCATACAACAACCAACAAGGTCCTAGCAATCAACAAGTATCCAATAATACTTACAATCAGCAAAGACCTAATTTTCAAAACAAACCACCACAACAAACCGATGATAAAAAGCCGAATTTAGAAGATATGATGACAAAGCTAGTTGAAACTCAAACGCAGTTTTTCACATCTCAGAAACAAACCAATGAACAAAATGCTCAAGCATTTAGAAATCAACAACCTTCTATTCAAAATCTAGAACAAGAAGTAAGTAACCTAGCAAGGTTAATAGGTGAAAGAAAACCGGGAAGTCTACCTAGTGATACAAATGCTAACCCCCGGAATGAAACAGCTAAAGCTATTACCACAAGAAGTGGTACAACACTTAAACCACCGGAAATACCTGTAACTTCTGATGAAACTATTCCTACTCCACAAGAACCACAACCTGATCAAGATAAGGAAAAAGAACCGGTAGTTGAAAAGGTTAATGAAGATAACACAGTTAAGGCTAAACCTTATGTTAAACCATACCAACCACCACTTCCTTACCCGAGTAAAATGAAGAAAGAGAAACTCGAAGTCGAGCAATCCAAATTCTTGGATATGTTTAAACAGATAAATGTAAATCTTCCTTTCATTGATGTGATTTCAGGAATGCCTAGTTATGCTAAATTCTTGAAAGATCTAATCTCAAATAGAAAGAAAATGGAAGAACTCTCGGCTGTTACTATGAATGCTAATTGTTCAGCAGTGCTGTTGAATAAGATACCAGAAAAATTATCTGATCCAGGAAGTTTCACAATTCCATGTTTTCTGGGTAGTCTTAGTTCAATAGAAGCATTGGCAGACTTAGGTGCTAGTATAAATCTAATGCCGTATTCACTATACGCTAAACTAGACCTTGGAGAATTGAAACCAACAAGAATAAGCATACAACTAGCCGATAGATCAATAAAATATCCTAGAGGGATAATGGAGAACATGCTAATTAAAGTTGGTACTTTAGTATTTCCAGTAGATTTTGTTGTTCTGGACATGGAAGAAGATTCTCAAGTTCCTCTCATATTAGGAAGACCATTCTTAAACACGGCTAAAGCAATGATAGACGTGTTCGGTAAGAAACTGACCCTAAGTATAGAGGATGAGAGTGTTACCTTTTCAGTTGATAGAGCAATGCAACAACCACAATCTGCAGACGATACATGTTATTATATTCAAACTATAGATGCACATGCAGAATTATTAGAAGAATTTCCAGAATTACAAGGAACGGGAGAATGTTCTTTAGGAGAAGGTAATGAACCAATTGATGAAGCTGAAATGTTAGCTACACTTATAGCTAATGGATATGAACCAACAACAGAAGAAATTCAAATGCTAAAAGAAGAAGACAGATATCGATATAAATCATCGATAGAAGAACCTCCGAAATTAGAGTTAAAGCCACTTCCAAACCATTTGGAATACGCTTATTTACATGGTGAATCTGAATTACCTGTAATAATATCGTCTTCTCTTACTGAAAATGAGATATCACAACTCATTTCTGTGTTGAAAGCTCATAAACCAGCCATTGCATGGAAAATTCATGATATTAAAGGAATAAGTCCTTCGTATTGCACACATAAAATCCTTATGGAAGAAGGTCATAAAACGTATGTGCAACGCCTACGAAGACTAAATCCAAATATGCAAGATGTAGTTAAGAAAGAGATTATTAAACTGCTAGATGCAGGTCTAATTTATCCAATCTCTGATAGTCCATTGGTAAGCCCAGTTCAATGCGTGCCTAAGAAGGGTGGCATGACTGTCATTACAAATGAGAAAAATGAGCTTATTCCTACTAGGACTGTAACAGGATGGCGTGTATGTATTGATTATAGAAAATTAAATGACGCCACCAGAAAAGATCACTTTCCCTTACCTTTCATTGATCAAATGTTGGAAAGATTAGCCGGAAATAGTTACTATTGTTTTCTAGATGGATTTTCCGGATATTTTCAAATTCCAATAGCACCCGAAGATCAAGAGAAAACCACATTCACGTGCCCTTATGGTACTTTTGCTTACAAACGCATGCCATTTGGAATCTACCATTTGAACTAATGCGCCGATCATGATAACACCAAATTGGAATCTACCATTTGAACTAATGTGCGATGCAAGTGATTTTGCAATGGGAGCCGTTTTAGGACAAAGGATTGAAAAACGATTTCAACCTATATATTATGCTAGTAAGACGTTACAAGGAGCACAAATGAACTATACAACTACTGAAAAAGAACTCCTTGCTATTGTCTTTGCTTTTGACAAATATCGATCATATCTCATTCTAGCAAAAACGGTGGTCTATACCGACCATTCTGCTCTTAGATACCTATTTTCAAAACAAGATGCTAAACCAAGATTAATCCGTTGGATCTTACTCTTACAAGAGTTTGATATTGAAATCCGAGATAAAAGAGGAGCAGAAAATCTCGCCGCTGATCATCTTTCTCGTCTTGAAAATCCCGAATTAGAAGTTCTAAATGAATCAGCCATACAAGACAACTTTCCTGGTGAATATCTATTGAAGATAGATTATAAAGAAATTTCATGGTTTGCAGACTATGCAAACTATTTAGTATGTGGATTCCTTGAAAAAGGATTATCGTACCAAAGACGAAAGAAATTCTTCAGTGATATAAAACACTATTTCTGGGAAGATCCACATCTGTTTAAAAGTTGTCCCGATGGAATAATACGCCGATGTGTATTTGGAGATGAAACTAGTAAAATATTAAACCATTGTCACACAGGACCAACAGGAGGGCATTATGGGCCTCAACTAACAGCAAGAAAAGTTTATGATGCTGGATTCTATTGGCCTACAATTTACAAAGACGCACACCTTCTTTGCAAATCCTGTGATGCTTGTCAAAGGGCCGGAAAAATAGGTCAACGTGATGAAATGCCACAAAATATCATCCAAGTATGTGAAGTATTTGACATTTGGGGTATTGACTTTATGGGTCCATTTCCAAAATCTCATAATAATCTATATATACTCGTAGCCATTGATTATGTATCTAAATGGGCGGAAGCACAAGCTCTCCCAACTAACGATGCACGAGTTGTAGTCAACTTTTTAAAACGTCTTTTTGCAAGGTTTGGAACACCAAAAGCTTTAATAAGTGATCGGGGTACTCATTTCTGTAATAATCAACTTGAGAAAGTTCTTAAAAGATATGGAGTAACGCATAAAATCTCCACCGCATATCATCCACAAACAAGTGGACAAGTTGAAAATACCAACCGAGCTTTAAAACGTATTCTAGAGAAAACCGTAGGATCAAATCCGAAGGAATGGTCCATTAAATTGGAGGATGCACTCTGGGCTTTTAGAACAGCCTACAAAACTCCAATTGGAACCATACCTTTTAGACTTGTTTATGGAAAAGCATGTCATCTTCCAGTAGAAATTGAACACAAAGCATTTTGGGCTTTGAAGACATGTAATCTTGATTTACATGAAGCCGGACGTCTACGATTAAGTCAACTTAACGAATTAGAAGAATTAAGACATGAAGCATACGATAATTCGTTAATCTATAAAGAAAGAACGAAGAAATGGCATGATAAAAGAATCAGAAGTTCAAAAGAATTTAAAGAAAGAGACAGAGTTCTTCTTTTCAATTCACGATTCAAGCTATTTCCTGGAAAATTGAAATCAAGATGGTCTGGACCATTCATAGTCAAAAGAGTTTTTCCATATGGAACGATAGAATTAATAAATTCAAATGGGATTGAATTTAAAGTTAATGGTCACAGAGTTAAACTTTACATATATGGTCCGATGGAAGTCGACAACGAAGTTAATCACAATTTCGACACCACAGCTAACTAAGTGTGGGGAGAATCAAGTCTTTAAAGGATAATATGTATTTCTGTTAGAGTTAGATTGTCTGTTTTCGTGTAGTTCTCAAAAATGGAACCCGAATGGTCTTTCCCTAGCAGACCCTAAAGAACTAGTCTTCTCCCCTCATTCTGAATTTTTATTTTTTTTAGGTTTTTACGAAATGAAGACTGCCTGTGAACTAAACCATGGTCTAATGCTACACGCTTTGATCACTAAACGTAATAATGACATACTACCGAGTGAAATAGTATCAGTAATCAGAGAAAGAATGGACGGAGTTAGAAAAGAATCCAGATGCGAAGATAATAAGTTACAATTTGGTAAAGAAAAATCAAAATCCGCAGCGAAAAGAAGAGCACGACACCTAGAACGATGTCACAAATGCGGAAAATGGTCACATGGAGGTAAATGTTCAAATAATCAAACCTATTCAAATACCGAATTTGTTACTTTATGCAGAGACGGACCGTTCATATGTTTAAAAGAAAAGACACTGAATGCTCGAGGTTACGCCTATGTAGCCAGGGAAAACCAATTAAACCGACTATCTTATGAATGAGATAGATCATATAACTAAGAAATCTATTTCACAGGTAAGTCTGTACAGTTTTTATTTTATTTTTTTATTTTTTAACCTTTTGATAATAAACGCTAATTTGTTCGCTAAAAAGTATTAAATTGGTATTAAATAAAATTAGGTTTGGCGACCGAAATTATTGATATCATTCAAAAATTTATTACATCACTGCGAAATTTAACGTTTATTCTTAAGGTATAAATATCTTTAATCAATCAACCCAAAATATTTCAAAAATTCGTCATGAGTTAAATTAGGTCTTGGAACTGAAATTACTTTACCGAAAAGAGGGGCGCATATTTTTGATAATATTTGATTGATTAAAGTAGGATAAAAAGCCAAAAAGATTTTTAATTTTATTTTTACCATGTTTTTAAAATTAATATATAAATCTTAAATTAATATTGCAAACTTTGTAAAAACAATATTTGTAAAATTGTAAATATTTGAAAAATTAATATAAGTTTGGTGTGAATTTATAATATGAATTTCTAAAATTAAGATTGGTGTGAATTTTTTTATTTTATGAATTTTTAATTTTATGCATTTTAAATTTTAGGTTTGGTGTGAATTTTTAATATTAATTTTGAATTTTATATTTAAATTGTGTGAATTTAAAAACAAAAATTTACTTTATCTCATTAAGTAAAAAAAAATATGATTTTTAAAATTCGTCGTAAGTTGAAGACTAGGTCTTTGAACCGAAATTGCTTTACCCAAGGGAGGGACGAGAACTTTTATTATCATTATTTTTAATCTTATTGAATTAAAGTATGCCAAAAACATTAAAAAAAACCCCAAAAATCTTAGCTTTTAAAACAATCGCTACAAAAAGACAAATTTTAAAATTTTGTCGAGGGACGGACTAGGACATCGATCCGAAACGACCTCGTCCTAAATAACAAGGGAAACAAAATTTTAAAATTAATTACTTAATTGTTTTATAAGTTAAAGATTATAAAAAAAAAAATTTAGCAAACTCCGCGACTCGCGGAGTTTGAAGTGTCCAAACACCGCGAGTCGCGGGAGGACCGAAAATCAGAAAAAAATAAAAAGAGCTGAACGATCAGTCTCAGTCCACACCACCCAAAACTCAAAAACACAGCGAAAAACACTCCGAAAATACACGCAAAAACATCCCCAAAATCACAATTTTTAACCGTTAATCACCAAATCTTTTACTAAAATCATGTTGAGAAGGATGCTATCTAGGAATTACTCAAGAAAAACGGTAAATTTCTACACCTAAACACCATTTAATCCGAAATTTGGTGTTCTTGAGCAATTTTTTCCCCAATTTGATTTTGATGTTTTTTAGTGTAATTAGGCTTAAATTGTTTATGTATTATGCTTGTATAACCTAGATTGATGCTGTTTAACATGATTAGAAGCCTTAAACTTCAAATTTAGAGTAATCTAGGGTTTGTGTTCTTGAGCAAATTTGGGGCTTTTTGATATAAACAGGTTATGGCCGATTTTTGTCATGAATTGTTGCTAAATTAAGTAGTGTAACATGTCTAGGTAGTTAAATGATCCAAACTTTGAGCCTAAACATGATTTTGAGAATTAAAGTGGACTTTTTCAAATCTAAAATTCATGAACTTGATTTTTGAAAGATAATGCCATTTGAAACTTGTTTAATTGCTAGTAATGATTATTCTGACATGTTATTTGAGTTGAATGCTTATGAACTTGACGAACATTTTCGTATATGCTTATTTGAAAAAGTGTAGATTTGATGAAAATATGAAAATGAGCTTAAGTTTGATATAAATTGATCATGTCATTGTAATTATTTTGATTGATGATTTTGCTGACACTAATGCATATTTGGATGCACAAAAATTGTGTTTGATGTGTTTTGCAGACTGAAAGGGGTGAATCTTCATCCCAAGCCCGCAATGCTCCTGCTGAGAATGCGGAACAACGGGAGGTGGATAACTACTACAAGCAGGATATACCTCATCCAGTCATGACCTTTTCTGATATGCACTTGGAAGAGTTGCACCCAAACCTGAGATTTGACAGACTTTGGATAGATTATCCAAAATATCAAAGGGGTTTGCATACTCTTCATTCTAAGGTTGTTGAGGTACCGAGGGTCATAGAATGGGGACCCTTAGAAGCTGTAGAATTGGCCGGGCCAATTAGGGAATTACTTGTACAGAGGTATGGTAATTCTACTTTTAATGACTGGGTACATTTATTCACCATGCGTAGACCTGTATATAAAGTATGGTGTGAAGAATTGTTGTGTAGTATAGAGTTGAATGATCGGGTAGCTAGTTTAACCGATTGTTCTTTTATTAGATTTTTGTTAGGCGGTTCGATGCGCCACATGTCTTTACTAGACATGGCTCAGGCTTTACGTATATATACGCCTGAGGAGTTAGCATCTGCTGATTGTAGAGGGTTGATACTAAACGGTAGAAAGATAGATGAAAATTTTGATACACACGGTGTGTGGAGTCAAATGACAAGCCATCACCGTTTCAAAGGGGGAAATTACTCTTATTTGGATATAGATAGAGCCGAATTAAGAGTGATTCATAGGTTTTTAGCTAATTCAATTACACAAAGGGGTAAGAACAAGGAAAAGGTAAATGAACAGGATTTGTTTTACCATATGTGTATTCGAGACCCACAAAGCGCTGTAAGTATACCGTATTGTGTGGGTTATTATTTATCAGCTATGGTTAGGGGGATGCGACCGCATAGCATAATAGGAGGTGGTATTTTTATTACTTTGATTGGTGAATATCTCGGTGTGGATATAAGTCGGGGG
The DNA here is from genome assembly GCF_046630445.1 of Rutidosis leptorrhynchoides. Taxonomy (NCBI): domain Eukaryota; kingdom Viridiplantae; phylum Streptophyta; class Magnoliopsida; order Asterales; family Asteraceae; genus Rutidosis; species Rutidosis leptorrhynchoides. The sequence continues at coordinate 61,418,075 of NC_092343.1, forward strand.
GGATTATTAGTAGAAGAACCAGAACCCCGCGATACTATAGGTTTAAATGTATACCATGGTGCGAAAGTTTTGAAGAGGCGAAATAACGCCGCAGTACCATACCATGGTAGACATCCACAGGTTGAGAGAAACCAACATCAAGGTAATGTAGGAGGGGGGAATGAGATGCAAGAAATGCAAAGGTTTATAGCTTCACAGGAGTACGAAAATGCTAGACAGAGAGCATTTGAAGATTGGCAAGTTCATCAGAACCAAATCATAGCTCATTGCCAACATATAGGTAGAAACTATATTCCTACACCGAAACCCATCTTCCCTCCCTGGTCTATAGAGATGCAACCACTGTATCCTACGTATAACCCTGCCGAAGCATTCTATAGCACCTATGGTTATGCCTGGAACCCCTATTGGTACCAGTATCATCCCTAGTCTACTTAGTCTTATTTATTTTGTAATTTGTAATATTGATACGTTTAATACTTATGTTAATATTGTAATAGTTTTTATAATTTTCTAACTTTTATTCTTAGATTTTAATAATTTTTGAATGTGGGGTAATATACCAAACTTCAAAAATATGTATATATGTTTGCAGTTTATCTTATGTACACAACAGGGTAAAACAACGCATTTTCAAAGACTGGCATTAAGTTCAGCAAAAGCAACTAATTTTGACGACAAGATGCAAAATATATGTGAAATAACAACAAGACGGAATGAACAAATGATGTGCACCATTTATCATTCAGCAAACAAACGCCAATATATTTGGAAACTTAGGTAAAAATTTAATCATTTTCACACAAATCACCCTCAATAATTTAAATTGTTACTGATTTCTTGCAAATGAGGGCATTGCAAGATCTTAAGTGTGGGAAGGGGTTAAATTCTTTCGGATTTTAAAATTTTTACTTTAAACACTGGGTTACCATTAAAAATACTAGTAAAGCAGTAGTTGTATTAGAATCTAGTGCTCTCTGATAAAAAAGAACAGCCCTAGTCTTATATACTGACTACCCAATTCTAGTAAAATTTTACTAGATTTTCAATTAAATGAACTCAAAATCATGTTTATACATATTTATGAACAATAAAACTAGGTTATAACACCGAAATTATTGTTACCTCGAAAAGGACATAAATTGAGAAACAAACTAAAATGTTAAAATTCATTTAAAATGGAATAGAGGACGATAAAAAAGGAAAATAAAAGCCAAGTGTGGGAAAATTTACCAAGTTATCTTAAACATATGCCACATATTTTTGTACAAATAACTGAAAATACTTTTGCTTTGGACTAAACTAAAAAGTTTTACCTGATTTACTGTAAGAAAGATGGATCTACACGATGAATCAATTCCATCATTAAAAGGAAGTAAAGTCTTCCAAAAAAGACACGCGCTTCTTGATTTAGGTCAGGAAGTTGTCGTCCAGACCAGCAGTAGGTTGACGAAAAATCTAGAAAAGTCATCACTAAAATCAGCAGGAAATCCACGGACCTCAGCATTAAACAGGGTCGCCAAGTGGTCAGATTTATCCTAACCATGAGAAGGATTTATCTCGTACAATGGGGGGCACCATGCAAATTAGCTTAATAAGACTAATGAATCAGATCTCCAGAAAGGATAATCTCCTTAAAAGATCAAAAATCAGCTTTTAAGACTGATATTACTCAATCCTAGAGATTGACCTTAAAGATTGAGAATTACAAACTCATGGAATTCAATGATATCTAAACTCGAGCTTGAACGAGAAAATATTTTGATCAAAATTATAAACCGATTTGTTTTCTGAAAACCCTATTTTCAATGCGTTCATTACCATTGAACGTAAAATCCTAGGAATTCACCTGGAATTCATTAGGTCACCTGAACTAAATCGGGTGTCAACCGTAAGAACGGTGGTTGCATAGCATGGTCAAAGACAGGACCTTGTGCCAGACCGAAAAATCATAAGGGTGAGCTTTACTATTGCTCCTACCAAGGATAGTAATTGCGTCCGACACGTTATAGACCATAATTAAAAGCATGTCAGGGGACATTGCCTTAACAGTTGCTTGTTCAATGCTTTCCTCTACAACCGGACGGTAGTTTACCGAAAAGTAATATACGGGACAAGTAAACTGGACGTGTTGCTTTCCAAATACAAGGTTAGCAAGTGGGTGACACAAAACCGCAAGTTTTGAGCTAAAATCTAGAAATCTGAAACCCACCAAACCCACAAAAATATTTTGCAAACACCGGTAAAGGGTTATTCCGGAAAACTTATCTAGGGTAAAAACTAGATTTAATTTTCAAAAGATCAAATGTTTTCATAAAGATCCAATTTCCTTAATGGATCTAAATTGTTATAGTCATGTGGGACTGTAAACCATATCGTTACTACCATTGTTTATACCGATGTATAGAAATCACTGATGTACAAAGTGTGAAGAATAAAGAAGTGATTCTAGTATTTCAAGACGATATTGCTTGAGGACAAGCAACGCTCAAGTGTGGGAATATTTGATAATGCTAAAAACGAACATATATTTCATAGCATTATTCCTCAAGAAAGACAAGCTTTTAGTTGCAATTGTTCTATTTACAAGTGATATTCGTTTAAATAATAAAAGGTGAAGACAAAAGACAGATTCGACGAATTGAAGACGCAAACGACCAAAAAAAGCTCAAAAGTACAAAATACAATCAAAGAGGTTCCAATTATTGATAAGAAACGTCTCGAAATTACAAGAGTACAAGATTCAAAACGCAAAGTACAAGATATTAAATTGTACGCAAGGACGTTCGAAAATCCGGAACCGGGACCAGAGTCAACTCTCAACGCTCGACGCAACGGACTAAAAATTACAAGTCAACTATGCACATAAATATAATATAATATTTAAATAATTCTTATAATTATTTAATATATTATATTTATAATTAAAACCGTCGGCAAGAAAGACTCCAAAAGGGACTGAGCTGTTATTTCAATCTCCGCGACTCGCGGAGTTTGAAGGCCAAAAATACCGCGAGTCGCGGAGCCCCAAGTTTTGAAAGTCCCTATAAAAGCAACCGAATTTTGAGCATTTTTCATCATCTTTTTCTTCTTCTCTCATAATACTACGTAAATATTTATATTTATATTTTAATTTTAATTTTAATTATAATTCTAATAATAAGGGTATGTTAGCTAATATTGTAAGGGTGTAAGTCGAAATTCTGTCCGTGTAACGCTACGCTATTTTTAATCATTGTAAGTTATGTTTAACCTTTTTACATTAATGTCTCGTAGCTAAGTTATTATTATGCTTATTTAATCCGAAGTAATCATGATGTTGGGCTAATTACTAAAACTGGGTAATTGGGCTTTGTACCATAATTGGGGTTTGGACAAAAGAATGACACTTGTGGAAATTAGACTATGGGCTATTAATGGGCTTTATATTTGTTTAACTAAATGATAGTTTGTTAATGTTAATATAAAGATTTACAATTGGGCGTCCCTATAAATTACCATATACACTCGATCGGACACGATGGGCAGGGTATTTATATGTACGAATAATCGTTCATTTAACCGGACACGGGAATGGATTAATAGCCACTAGAATAATTAAAACAGGGGTGAAATTATGTACAAGGACACTTGGTATAATTAATAACAAAATATTAAAACCTTGGATTACACTTAGTCAACATCCTGGTGTAATTATTAAACAAAGTATCAAAATCTTGTTACAGTTTAAGTCCCCAATTAGTTGGAATATTTAACTTCGGGTATAAGGATAATTTGACGAGGATACTCGCACTTTATATTTATGACTGATGGACTGTTATGGACAAAAACCAGACGGACATATTAAATTATCCAGGACAAAGGACAATTAACCCATGGGCATAAAACTAAAATCAACACGTCAAACATCATGATTACGGAAGTTTAAATAAGCATAATTCTTTTATTTCATATTTAATTTCCTTTATTTTATATTTAATTGCACTTCTAATTATCGCATTTTTATTTATTGTTATTATTTAATTGTACTTTTAATTATCGTACTTTTTAATTATCGCAAGTTTATTTTATCGCACTTTTATTATTCGCAATTTCATTATCATTATTTACTTTACGCTTTAATTTAAGTCTTGTATTTATTTTTAATATTTTACATTTGGTTTTAACTGCGACTAAAGTTTTAAAATCGACAAACCGGTCATTAAACGGTAAAAACCCCCCTTTATAATAATAATATTACTTATATATATATTTGTATTTTTATAAAAGTAAACTAATATAGCGTTGAGCTTTGTTTAAAAAAGATTCCCTGTGGAACGAACCGGACTTACTAAAAACTACACTACTGTACGACTAGGTACACTGCCTATAAGTGTTGTAGCAAGCTTTAAGTATATCCATTCTATAAATAAATAAATATCTTGTGTAGAATTTTATCGTATTTAATAGTATTTCCTGCTAAAATTTAATAGTATTTTATATACACCTCGCGAAACATCAGACGACCCGGAAATTTTTGACCAAATTTAAACTTAATCTTTATATGTTTTTGAGACGATAAGCAAAGTCTGTAAGGTTGAGTCTTAAAAATTTTGAACTGTTTCATATATACAATTACCCTTCGACCAGTCTGGACGATTCACGAACAACTATTTGTTAACAGATATGTATATAAATATATAAATATATATATATATATATAAATAAGTAAATATAAATAATTATATATAAGAATATCAATAAACTGTTATATGCAATTGTTGTTATAAATAATATGTAAGTTAATAAAGATATAATAAAATTTATTATTAAATTGAATATATAAAGTATATTATATATATGTGATTTTGAATTTATTTAGTGAACGATGGTGACACTCATTTATCATTCGCTCGATATTAAACAAATTAAATTCAAACTTATATGAATTTAAAATAAACGGTGATTTGAAAATGAGTTATATAAAGTATAGGCTTATTAAAAATATTTTTAGGAACTATTTATTGAGTTTTAAATTTTTTTTTTATATTTTACTTCGGGTTGGGAGTGAATAATTAATGTAATTTTTATTTAATAGTTAATGCTCGAATTTTATACCATAATGACCAAAATAATTAAATATACTTAATTTAAAAATATGGAATTTTTCTGAACCCTTTTATCCGCCACTAATTTCGCACGATACACTATCCGTGAAAACTGTCGGCACAATATTACAAATCACCAGCTGCAATACTATTCTTCAATTTAGCATAGTGTTTTTCGATTACTGTTTTTGGAATTGGAATCTTATCACACTCACTTATTATATATACATATATATATTTTATATATATGTGTGTGTGAGACTACCATACTAGCAAAAACCACATACCATATATATTTCTATCGAGCAACCCTCCTTCACCACCAACACCCGGTTTTCTTCTTCATCCTCTACCACCATGAATCACCTTCTAGCAACCGTCACCTTCCACCATATTTTTTTTTATGTTGTACAACACAATTGTAACCACCATCTATATTTAAATCACCATCGTGAATCAACCTTCCACCATCATCACAACTTGATCACCACTAGACCATCACCAATGAGCCACCCTACCCTCACCTTCAACCGCCACCATCATGAACCCTATCATCATCACCTACAGTTCTTTTTCTGTTTATGATCAAGATGAGAAAAACCAAACCTGCAACCGTGAACCACCCAATGAAACACCACTTACAACTTTAAAAGGTTTGATAAACTACCGCACAGTACGCTGCTTCAAAAACTTCAGTTTGTTACTATAATCATAGTCTCATTCCTTCCGGTCACAGATATACCAAGTAGACTTTGTTTCTTTTGGTTTTTCAATTACTTTATTTAATAAGGAAGTTGAGACCTTTCTGTACTTAAATCTGAATACCCTTCTATAAACATAAAGTATATCGTTTCATTTAACTATTATCATTCGGAGCATACTTATTTTTCTTATTGACCAATTAGTTACTGCAATAAATAAAGTAGCTGAAGGGGTAACGATTGGTTAATACGGAAGTCATCAACATAAAAGTGTTAAACTATGGTGACAATTTATGAACGATGAAGATGAAGACCCGAAGAAGATGATGAATTGTTAATATTGTTGTGAACCACCATTTAAAATTGCAGCTATATTGTTTCTGCTCCTGTTTTAGCGGGTGTAACAATGAAAATGATGAATTGTTACGATAAGAGAAGTTGATATGATGGAAATTAATGATGGTTACGGGGTAGATAATAAAGAGTGGCGAGAAACGAATGATGATAATATTATGATATGTGATGTACATGATGGAACGATGAAGATGATACATGAGCTTGATGATGGTGTGATGATACTTCGATGATGCTTCAATGATGATAGATGTCATATGATGATGATGATGTAACGATGGTGCAGAATGATGTTGATGCAATCACTAACTGCGAAATTATTTCTGTTTCTACTCCTACAGTCTTTCGAATAATACCAAACCAAACCCACGTAAATGATTTTGGATTGGGCTATTTTTCTTGGGCTCATGATGCAGCATGGGCCGAAGCCTACTTCACATTTGATTTATTATCTTTGCAAATATATTGGTTAAAACGATTTGATCTGATATTTAAATCAGGAAGTATCAGATAGAGGAATGGTTGGGAGTGTGGATAGGGAACAAGAGGTCTAGGGTTCGAGCCTCGTCTGGGGCATTCTTTTTTAGAAAAGCTTCTTAGAGGGTATACACTCTTATTTTACTTATTATTATTATTATTATTATTATTATTGTTGCTATTAATATTGTTGTTAATATTGTTATAAATCGTAACCTTAATAATAATATAATGATATTTGTGTAAAAAAAATGAAATTTACTATGTTATGATGACCATATGGATATAAAAGGTTACAAAAAATATTAACACGATGCATAGAAGTATATGTATATAAAAGATTAGGAATACCGATATTATTATGAAAACAATTAATATTATCATTTTTATTATTTTATTATTATTATTACTAGAATTATAAATATAAAGATTATAGATACAAATTTTATTTCGAAATTGATTAAATTATAATTTAAATAAATTATTAAGTTTATTATTAATATCACTGTCGTTATTATTAATATTATTATATTTATCACTAATAGAATTATTAATGTTATTATTTTATTAGTAATATTAAGAAATATCAATATTATCATTTTACCATTACAAATATTATTTTAGTATTATTACAATTACTAGTTTCAACAAACAAATGATATATATATATAAAAATATATTTACATAACTTAACTATATTAATACTTATATTTATTTTCAATATGTAAAATGAATACATTTAATTAAATAATGATATATATATAAATTATTAATATAAAAATTATATCACTAATAATAATATATATATATTTATTCGAGTACAAGAATATATTTTTATACATATATGAATAATATAGGTTCGTGAATCCGAGGCCAACCCTACATTGTTCAGTTGTCCAATATCGTCATATGTATTTTTACTACAAAATACAGTATGGTGAGTTCATTTGATTCCCTTTTACTCTTTACATTTTTGGGACTGAGAATACATGCGCTACTTTTACAACTGCTTTATTAAATGCTTTTGAAATACATTTTGAACTGCAAATACATGAAATGCTTTTATAAATGTTTGACGAGATAGACACAAGCAAAACATTCCTCGAATGAATTATGTGGACGTGATAATTGCCACCATTAAATTATGTGGACGTGATAATTGCCACAATTGATATGAATATTTTTCCCCTGATTATTATTGCTTGGTAACCTAAGAATTAGGGAACATCACTAATTTTTAGAATTAGTGCACGCCTAATTGACGCGAATCCTAAAGGTAGCTACCGGGTTTAACACCCCCACCCAGAATGTTCACTAGACGGAAGGGCTAGTGGGCGTGGTGTTTAGTACTTCGAAGTTTATATGATTATTATACAGACGAGATGTTCTGTTTTGGGGATATTATTATGCGCATTATATGTTAAGGTCGGTTACCAAGACAAGCTATGAAAGCAATGAAAAGTGAATGTTATGTATCGAGAGAATGATTTTATACACAGGTTATGTGTATGTTATTTTTGTGCACAAGATATGCGTACGGTTACTAAGATTTATGAAAGATGATTTTGTACACGAGAAAGGTGTACTGTATTTAAAAGATATCGCATGTACATTACAGGTGGGTATAGGATTCGGGCCCATTTGTACCATGCAGGATTTAAATCTTGTGGTCTATCAAAATGATGAATTTTATTGTTTTATGATAAACCTATGAACTCACCAACCTTTTGGTTGACACTTGAAAGCATGTTTATTCTCAGGTATGAAAGAAATCTTCCGCTGTGCATTTGCTCATTTTAGAGATATTACTTGGAGTCATTCATGACATATTTCAAAAGATGTTGCATTCGATTCGTTGAGTTTATCAAGATTATTACTAAGTCAATTATAGTTAGATATATTATGAAATGGTATGCATGCCGTCAACTTTCAATGTAAAGAAAGTTTGTCTTTTAAAAACGAATGCAATGTTTGTAAAATGTACCATATAGAGGTCAAGTACCTCGTGATGTAACCAAATGTAATGTATTCGTCCAGATGGATTAGGACGGGTCATGAAAGTTGGTATCAGAGCGGTGGTCTTAGCGAACCAGGTCTTGCATTAGTGTGTCTAACTGATAGTTGTTAAGATGCATTAGTGAGTCTGGACTTCTACCGTGTCTGCATGTCAAAAGTTTTGCTTATCATTTCTTATCGGAAATTACCTGCTTATCATTCTTAGTCTAGACACATCTTACTGCAGTTAGTGCATCGATAGTGTATAGACAAAATTCATATCTTAGCGTATCTGTTACTATAGACTTTGCCTGACAGCTTCCGTAGATTCCTCCGTAACTTATGGGATTTTAGTATTATTTATGCATATGTAAATTAATTATTGCAGGATACTAATCTACATCCTATAATCTATTTCTTATCGAAAATCCTTCATCTGATCGTACGAGATGAATCCTCAACCAGTTCGAGTCCCTCAGATTCCGATAGCTATTCCGATAGTTATTCCGACAGCTATTCCGACATGGATGTTCACCTAAGCTCTGGAAGCAGCGTCACCAGAATGAATGAATCAACCAATCAGCCATCCCCAATTCATTTGATGGGTTCATAGTTTACTTAATCATTGGAGACAAGAAGAAGGCGATCCCTTTCATCCACCATATTGTCCTTTTGGCAAAGAACCTGAAGCATTTACCGGCGAACCTGTCAGTAATACCATTTTCAAACTCATTTCCTGAATATCTCGTCATGATTACATAATACCTCAGATTCTAAACCTTATTCATTCGCTCGTTCTTACCGACAATCATCCCGGAGTAATCGAAGAAGTCAACGAGCTTCGCGCCTGAGTAATGATTTTTGGAGAATATGGTGCAAAATTTACCAGCTTCAGCAACATCATCGGCACTAACAGTACCATCAGTAACAGCACCAGTACCACCAATAACTCAAGTTTCAATATCACATGCCTCAACATCTCATTCTGTACCTCGAACTTAATCATCGTTCTACGAATCGTTCTACATTATTCATCTTCGTTCTACATAACGATTAAGTAATATCAAAAGTTTTAGAGATTATTTATTCTAGTTTCAACCGAAAAATCAAATGAGATTAATATCATATTAACTCATTAAATCTATATTACATCTGAAGAAAATATATATGTAAGTATATTTTCATAAAGAGTGTATTTAAAAATTCTTTCGTACAAACTGTTAATAGTGAAAATATTTTAATGGGTAGGTAATACCCGAGGAATATTTAGATTTCACATTAATAAGTTACACTGTACAATCTTCGAATTTGATTCAACAGTCTTTTACTATCTTACTTACATTCACTGATATACATATCCGTCAACACAGAGTAACCATTTTCAATCAATTTCATATTTAGATTTTGACCTATCAGAATCCAACAAGTGGCATAATGAAGAAAATGTTGGACAAAATAAAATTTGTTAGAAACAAACGAATTAATTAATTGAAATTTTGTTAAGAATCCACGCTAACTGTTCCTAGCTAACTGTTCCTAGCTAACTGATTACATTTTATTTATCGCAATTTATTTATCGTAATCTAATTATCGCGATTTTAATTCCCGCAAATTTATTTATCGTCATTTAATTTCTGTTATTTATTTTACGCACTTTAAATATCGGGACACGTATACAAGGTTTTGACATATCATATCGACGCATCTATATATATTATTTGGAATAACCATAGACACTCTATATGCAGTAATGCTGGAGTTAACTATACAGGGTTGAGGTTGATTCTACAATAATATATATACTTTGAGTTGTGATCGAGTCTGAGACATGTACACGGGTCACAATACGTATTAATTAATTCAAATATTATAAACTATATATGAATTATTGAGTTAGTGACTGTGGACTGCTAATTGTGGACTACCAAGATTGGATAAATATAATGAATTAAAATATTGATTATAACATGTGAAACTAAACAATTCTTCAAGTTTGCCACTTGATTTCATCTTAAACCTCATTGGTATCTTGACGATTACAATCTCCGTTCAAACCTTTCATGATTCTTGAAAACACCTCAATCGAGAGGATGAACCAACCTTACTTCATCTACGGAAGGAAAGATTTATGCATATAGTTATGCACCTGAAAAACTCTCGGAACCTGAGTAAACGTTTAACACGTATCTATGCTAACTCCTTTGGCGTTGGTATTACAAAAAAAATAAAAAATAATAATAACTTTGCAATTCCTTTCCAAAGTAGCCAATTTTGTCACAGCTTCAGCAAATCAATTTCGACTTTTCATTCGAATAAACTCTATTATAACTTTGATATATAAGTTCGCCCTTCGTCAACATTATCGGGGAACCGTTTACACCCCATCACATTAGCAGAAAACTTACCAGCAACTTCATTACTCATTGGCTTAAGTCTCTCCGAAGAACTATTATATTTGTTCGATAAAACCTATTCATATACTCATCCATATCTTATAACAAGAATTACTACATCAAATACCGAGAATCGGCAATCAGTATTTTGAAATTTCGCAACGTTTCTACATCTATCTTTTAGAATTATGATCTTCTATTCTGAAATTCTAAAAAGCACCCAGTCTACAAATCAATACTTCAAATTCTGAAAAAGCTGAATACAGCAGCAAAAACTGTACACGATCTTAACAATCGAAAGTTTGATGATAAAGAATGGAGGGTTATAAACGCTCAATAGAAAGTTTCGTACCGAAAAGCGGATTATGCGAAACTATGAAGGAGACTCTGAAAAAATCACAAGGACTAAACCAGTACTTAACGAATTCAGATGATTTTATATCTAATGAACTCTTCAGCAAATATCTTGCTCCTATTTATTCTAAATCCTTGCAAAAGGATTTTCTTCATTAACCTATGATCTTAGAAATTTAAAAATATCGTCATAAATATCCTCGATATTTCTAAAGATAATTTCATAACAATTCTTATCTGAAATCATTTATCTTCTCGCGCTATCAGTGTTACATCATATAAGAAACTGTTAGTTTCTATTTAAACTATGAATGTTTTTGAAGTAGTGTTGGGAACTGAAGCATGAGTTAGTATAATATAATGACACTTGATCAACGTGATTATATTACAGTAAGTCATGATAAGTTTCTAAATGAAACGTGATGATTCACAGACCATAACGTCATCATGTACCATGTTACACGACTCTTACATTCTATCTAATATATAAACATATCAAGAATATAATTTCTTGATAGTTCTATCTTTTCTCTTGAATTCTGGTAATTTGACAAGTCAGATTGTGCTATTACCATTTCTTTCTTAAGAACATCAACTATGTTCATTTCAAAATTTATATCTATGAATTCTGGATCATTATTCGCTTGACTTAAAGTCGGGAGAGAAAGAATAGAAGGTATGAGCTGTGAAAATAAAGAAACGAAGGATTGGATTTATAGTGAAATATCTGACAGAACAATCAAAATAGATCATCTCATTTAACAAAGAAGATCCTATTTCCTTAATTACCGAAGAATCAAATCTTATTACGAAGATTTTCTCTAAATCCCTTAAAATCCGGAAATCAACTGTGACTACGTCACCGGTTAAGACAAACTTACATTTATTTTACTCTTTGGTGATAGCTTCACTCGTACTCTTCGAATAATCAAATTATTTTATCCTTATTACACAATGGTGATAAAGCTCTAAATTCCAACTCGTATGAGTCATGAAAACATATTTATTGTTAGCAATGACCATCCCAATCAAATTTCGGGACGAAATTTCTTTAACGGGTAGGTACTGTGACGACCCAGAAATTTTCGACCAAATTTAAACTTAATCTTTATATGTTTTCGAGATGATAAGCAAAGTCTGTAAGGTTGAGTCTTAAAAATTTTGAACTGTTTCATATATGCAATTACCCTTCGACTAGTCTCGACGATTCACGAACAACTATTTGTTAATAGATATGTATATAAATATATAAATATATATATAAATAAGTAAATATAAATAATTATATATAAGAATATCAATAAACTGTTATATGCAATTGTTGTTATAAATAATATGTAAGTTAATAAAGATATAATAAACTTTATTATTAAATTGAAAATATAAAGTATATTATATATATATGATTTCGAATTTATTTAGTGAATGATGGTGACACTCATTTATCATTCGCTCGATATTAAACAAATTAAATTCAAACTTATATGATTTTAAAATAAACGGTGATTCGAAAATGAGTTATATAAAGTATAGGCTTATTAAAAATATATTTAGGAACTATTTATTGAGTTTTAAATTTTTTTTTTTTTATATTTTACTTGGGTTTGGGAGTGAATAATTAATGTAATTTTTATTTAATAGTTAATGCTCGAATTTTATACCATAATGACCAAAATAAATAAATATACTTAATTTAAAAATATGGAATTTTTCTGAACCCTTTTATCCGCCACTAATTTCGCACGATACACTATCCGTGAAAACTGTCAGCACAATATTACAAATCACCGGCTGCAATACTATTCTTCAATTTAGCATAGTGTTTTTCGATTACTGTTTTTGGAATTGGAATCTTATCACACTCACTTATTATATATACATATATATATTTTATATATATATGTGTGTGTGTGACTACCATACTAGCAAAAACCACATACCATATATATTGCTGTCGAGCAACCCTCCTTCACCACCAACACCCGGTTGTCTTCTTCATCCTCTACCACCATGAATCACCTTCTAGCAACCGTCACCTTCCACCATATTTTTTTTTATGTTTTACAACACAATTGTAAACCACCATCTATATTTAAATCACCATCGTGAATCAACCTTCCACCATCATCACAACTTGATCACCACTAGACCATCACCAATGAGCCACCCTACCCTCACCTTTAACCGCCACCATCATGAACCCTATCATCATCACCTATAGTTCTTTTTCTGTTTATGATCAAGATGAGAAAAACTAAACCTGCAACCGTGAACCACCCAATGAGACACCACTTACAACTTTAAAAGGTTTGATAAACTACCGCACAGTACACTGCTTCAAAAACTTCGGTTTGTTACTATAATCTTAGTCTCATTCCTTCCGGTCACAGATATACCAAGTAGACTTTGTTTCTTTTGGTTTTTCAATTACTTTATTGAATAAGGAAGTTGAGACCTTTCTGTACTTAAATCTGAACACCCTTCTATAAACGTAAAGTATATCGTTTCATTTAACTATTATGATCTGGAGCATACTTATTTGTCTTATTGACCAATTAGTTACTGTAATAAATTAAGTAGCTGAAGGGGTAACGATTGGTTAATACGAAAGTCATCAACATAAAAGTGTTAACTATGGTGATAATTTATGAACGATGAAGATGAAGACCCGAAGAAGATGATGAATAGTTAATATTGTTGTGAACCACCATTTAAAATTGCAGCTATATTGTTTCTGCTCCTGTTTTAGCGGGTGTAACAATGAAAATGATGATTATTACGATAAGAGAAGTTGATATGATGGAAATTAATGATGGTTACGGGGTAGATAATAAAGAGTGGCGAGAAATGAATGATGATAATATTATGATATGTGATGTACATGATGGAACGATGAAGATGATACGTGAGCTTGATGATGGTGTGATGATACTTCGATGATGCTTCAATGATGATAGATGTCGTATGATGATGATTGTAACACACTGAAACCCGGGCTAGTTGTAAGTTGCCTATTTTGCCCTTAAGGTTTGTGCTTAGTCTTAAGTGCTTTTATTTTAATAATTTTATTAGTGTTTTATTATAATTTTGTTGTGACCAGTTTGTGACAAGGGTCCCAGAATAGGTTTATTTATTTTAATTGGACCTCGTTTGGGTTACCTAATCTTGTGCGAAAGATATCAGATAACTGGTAAATACCCGTTTGTTGTGGGGTATGATGTTTTAACCCCAAATTAAGTGTGAGACCAGCTAATTTCCTCTCAATTGCTCCTGAACCTTCCTCTCACTCACTCTCAACTAACTTCACCTCCTTTAAACAACCCTAAATCATTTGATCTCGAATTGAAGTTTGATTTTGGTGTCAAAACGTTCCTTGTGTCATTGTGGTTCTAACAAGGTAAAGTTTGTAAGATTTCATGATCAAATCCGTGATTAAATGGGTTTTTAAGTTAGTTTTGTTAAAATGGGGTTTTGTGTCAAATTGGTAGAAATTGATGTTGTTTGTGTTTGAATGTTGTGGGTTATGTTTCTAAATGTTTAGTGTAAAATATGTAACCAGTTTTGAGGTCAAAAACGTGTCCAAAGTCGAGATTTGGTGATTTTGGGTTGAAACCCGTCACTTTGCTGCTGTTGCAGCTGATGAACTACCTTCGGCCGATGGACTTTGACCATCGACCGATGGTGAGGGTCGATCGGTCGGTGGACAAGACCATCGACCGATGGTGTGAGATTTTGACCAGCGGATGTACTTTTAGCGAACGCATTTTTACTAATTCGCTATAATTCGCTGTCAGTGTGTCTAATCTTGATGGGAACACTATTCTAACTTGGTTTTTGCTGTTCTCAGGAGATAAGGACAAGGAGGAAGCTCAGAAATAATAACCGAGCAGTTGCTGGCAATTGGTGAGTGGGTCTATCTCCGGATAGAGTTTAAGTAGCATATCATGCTACTGTGGTTGACTCTTTTACCATGCATAGTGTAGAAATTGCCATGTTAGAGTAATATAGTATGCCTGATGTTGTATGTGAATTATGTGTACACTGTGTGATTGGCACCAGTCGGGCTTAGGGAGACTGGGGACTCGAGACCGTGCCTAGGAGAGGTTAGAGTCCGTATGAGGTCAACCGTGCCTAGGGGAGGTTGGGTCCATAGGCTACTGATTGTTGAGTATAGTGTGAACGATGCACCCCCTGCATCTGAATAACTATATTGTGAATTGAGTAGCAGGGACTATCGGTAGACTCAGGCCCGATCAGCTGAGAGTCGTGTGCTCGTACAAGCCGCCGATCCTCGTATTGTCTTATTGTATGCTAGTTGGTTGTTAGCAGGTGTTGTTAATGTATATAGCTTGTGTGTTGCTTAAGCTATATCTGTTAGATAGATTCCATTCACTTAGCGGTGCGCTAATCCTCTACATGTTTCCCCCTTTGCAGGTTTAGGTACTGCTAGTCGGGATGGGTACGGATGCAGAAGACATGTTTGAAAACCCTACTCTGATGTGGACTTTTGTTTAAATCATGTTTTGTAATAACGTAACACCGTTGTGTAAACTTAAACTTAATTACCCAGATTAATGTAATGACGCGACTTACAGGGTGTTTGTTAATAAAGTCTTCCGCTGTGTTTAAAAAAAAATGGCCGGTGTTACAAGTTAGTATCAGAGCGTGGTTTGGCAGCAAGTACGTGCGTGTATTTTGTTCCCAAACCCTGAGGCAAGTCAAACATGTCTGTGGGAGTGGGGGCTAAGTGAAAATAGGATATACGTGTGTTAGTTGTGATTGAACTAACTGTTATCCACTAAGCTTTTGTGTGAGATGTTTTGTAGCACAGGTATGGCTGATAGAAACGCAACTGGACCCTCCAACCCCGGAACATTCAGAGCACCTGAAGAGGGTGTTGAGTCGGATGATGATTAGAGTAGTTACATCCTCCAGTTAGAAAGCAAGCTAAAGGAGGCTGAAGATAAAATTAATGAGCTTGAATTAGCGAGGCATTCTGGAAATGATGATACACCACCTGGATTCCCAACCGCGCAATCCCAAACGATACCTAATGTGCACCAGAACCAGTTTCAGAATCAAATACCTAACCAATACTATATGCCACCGCAAAACACTTTTACTTACCAAAATCCCATGATGATGAACCCATACCAAATGCAAATGTTTCAACAACCTTACATGCAACCACCCAAAAAGTGTACTTATAAGAACTTCCGTGATTGCAAACCCTCTGAGTTCTCTGGAAGTACTGATCCGACTGTAACTCTCAATTGGTTGTGAGAAATTGAAAGGGTATTTGAAGCGTGTCAGTGTAAACCCGAGCTGAAAGTGACATATGCTAGTCGAATGTTGAAAGGTAGGGCTATGATTTGGTGGGATTCTTTGATTTCTAGTATACCAAAAGAGCAAGTGAGTATGATCACATGGGATCAGTTTCATGGGAAGGTGTGTGAACAGTATTGTAATCCGTTTGATATGAACCGAATCAAGACTGAGTTTCTTGAAATGAAGATGACACCTCAAATGACGATAGATGAAGTAGTAGAGAAGTATATGGATAAACTGAGGTTTGTACAACAATGGGTGCCAGACGAAGCGTCTCGTATCCAACATTTTGTTAATATAATTCTGCCAGAGTACCGAACATTCGTTAGAACAGCTACATCATTGTCTCAAGCTGTTGTGATGGCTAAGATGGTAGAAAGTGATGTTCAGGCCGCCAGGAATAGAATGTTTGGCAATGTGCTACAACAAGGTGGGCAAGTATCTGGTCAATCAGGATTTAAATCCAAGAAGTCTAGTGGGTTTAAATCGAAGGGTAAAAGTGGTCAGAGTAGTTCTGGATCTGGATCAGGTAAAGGGAATTGGTGTCACACGTGTCGATCTTCTCACAGTGGTCATTTTTATGAGGCTACAAGAAGATGTTTAAAGTGTGGTGTTGTTGGGCATGAGTCTTCAGCATGTTCATATCCGAATAGTGTGTGTTGGAGTTGTCACAAACCAGGGCATCGTGCAGTTAGTTGTCCGTCAAAAAGTGGTAGTTCCGGGGCAGGGTCAGGGGAGCGTTCGGCATCAGCCGGAGGATCAACTGCCTCGAGTGGGCAAAAGAGGAAGAACCCTCCAACAGCAGAGGTTAGAGCTTTTCAGATGTCGGTTGAGAATGTCGTGGCAACCGACGAAGTGATCACCGGTATGTTTCTAATCAACTCAATACCTGCTCGCGTATTGTTTGATTGTGGTGCCAATAGGTGTTTTATGTCCCTAGATTTCTGTGCTAAGTTGAAATTACCAGTTACTGTGTTACCCAAGCCGGTTAGTGTAGAAGTAGCTGATGGTAAGATCACACCCGTCACAACACATGTGTCTGGGGTTTGTATAGAGATTGAAGGGAAGTCTTTCCCAGTGACTTGTTTAGTGTTACCTATTCCTAGCTTTGATGTACTATTAGGAATGGATTGGCTTAGGGCTAATATTAAGTGTGATAGGAAAATGATTACCTTTCGTTCGACCGATGGAACCCGTGTTGTGGCCCGAGGGGAGCGGGGTGGGTATAATTTTCCGTTGATAACCATGATGAAAGCGAAAAAGTCGATGGCAAAGGGCTGTGAATCATTTCTTACATATGTAATTGATGCAAAGAAAGAAAAGAGAGCAGTGGCCGATATTCCGATAGTATCAGAATTTCCCGAAGTGTTCCCAGATGAGTTACCAGGTCTGCCGCCGGTAAAGGAAGTCGAATATAAGATTGAGTTGGTTCCTGGAACAACTCCAGTTGTAAAAGCTCCATACTGATTAGCGCCATCTGAAATCCGTGAAAAGATGTCACAGATTTAAGAGTTATTAGATCGTGTGTTTATTTGACCGAGTTCTTCACCTTGGGGTGCTCCGGTATTGTTTGTTAAAAAGAAGGATGGGTCAATGCGTATGTGTATTGATTATCGTGAATTAAATAAAAGAACAGTGAAAAATAAGTATCCATTACCTCGAATAGATGATTTGTTCGATCAGTTACAGGGTGCTTCATTCTTTTCTAAGATAGACTTACGATCCGGATATCATCAGGTTCGTGTTGCTGAATCAGATATACCGAAAACAGCGTTCAGAACAAGGTATGGTCATTATGAATTTCTTGTCATGCCGTTTGGGTTGACGAATGCGCTAGCAGTCTTCATGGATTTAATGAATAGAGTGTGTCGTCCATTCTTAGATAAGTTTGTGATTGTGTTCATAAATGATATACTAGTGTATTCAAAGACAGAGAGTGAACATGCTGAACACCTGAGACAGGTTTTGAACTTGTTGAAACGTGAGCAACTATTTGCAAAATTTTCAAAGTGTGAATTTTGGTTACGTGAAGTGCAGTTTTTGGGTCATGTGATTTGTGCTGAAGGTATAAAGGTTGATCCGACAAAGATAGAAGCGGTATTGAATTGGAATTCTCCGAAGACTCCGACTGAGATTAAGAGTTTTCTGGGATTGGCTGGTTATTATCACAGGTTTATCAAGGATTTTTCTAAAATAGCAGGTCCGTTGACTAAGTTGACTCGTAAAGATGTAGCCTTTTGATGGACTGATGAACAGGAGAAGGCTTTTCAGATTTTGAAACAGTTACTGTGTCAGGCACCAGTGTTAGCTTTACCAGAAGGTTCAAACGACTTAGTGGTATACTGTGATGCGTCATTTGCTGGGTTGGGTTGTGTCTTAATGCAGAGAGATAAAGTAATCGCCTACGCCTCGCGACAGTTGAAAGTTCATGAGAAGAATTATCCAGTGCATGATCTTGAAATGGCTGCAGTAGTGTTTGCTTTGAAACTGTGGAGACACTATTTGTATGGAACCCATTGTGTTATTTGTACAGATCATAAGAGTTTGCAATATATCTTCTCACAGAAAGAATTGAATATGCGTCAGAGACGGTGGCAAGAGTTGATCAAAGATTATGATTGTGAAATTAAATACCATCCGGGTAAGGCAAATGTGGTTGTAGATGCTCTAAGTCATAAAAAGTCAGGTGAAAATGTGAAATTCCTTCGATTGAATATAACTTCAGATTTGATTAATAGCTTAAGAACCGTTCAGGCCTGTGCTTTGGAGGATAAACATATTAAATCTGAACAAATGATCAAACGAAAAATGGACTTAATTGATGACTCACGTGGACTAAAGACTTTAAACAATCGTGTTTGGTGCCTAAGTTTGGAGATTTGAGGGATTTAATTATGACAGAAGCTCACAAATCCAGATTGACAGTACATCCGGGTAGTAATAAGATGTATCATGATTTGAAAACAGTGTATTGGTGGCCGACAATGAAAACAGATATTGCTCGATATGTCAAAAAGTGTCATATTTG
The DNA here is from genome assembly GCF_046630445.1 of Rutidosis leptorrhynchoides. Taxonomy (NCBI): domain Eukaryota; kingdom Viridiplantae; phylum Streptophyta; class Magnoliopsida; order Asterales; family Asteraceae; genus Rutidosis; species Rutidosis leptorrhynchoides. The sequence continues at coordinate 61,437,792 of NC_092343.1, forward strand.
TGCTCAAGTGAAGGCAGAACATCAGAAACCTTATGGTTCGTTACGTCAGTTACAGATTCCAGAGTGGAAATGGGAACATATAACGATGGATTTTGTGACCAAATTACCTCGAACTCAAAAGCGACACGATATGATTTGGGTAATAGTGGATCATCTAACTAAAAGTGCTCATTTTCTTGCTACTCGTGAGACAGCTTCGTTGAGTGAGTTAGCCGAATTATAAGTGAAAGAGATAGTTAGTCGACATGGTGTACCGTTATCGATCGTTTCAGACAGAGATTCCAGATTTGTGTCGAATTTTTGGATTAGTCTTCAACAGAATTTGGATACACGTGTGAATTTAAGTACAGCTTATCATCCTCAGACAGGCAGTCAGAGTGTAAGAACGATACAGACTTTGGAGGATATGTTAAGGGCTTGTGTGTTAGAATACGGTGGTTCATGGGATACACATTTACCGTTGGTCGAATTCGCGTATAATAATTCATATCATTCGAGTATAGGGATGCCGCCCTATGAAATGTTGTACGGTCGTCGTTGCAGAACTCCGACTTGTTGGTTAGAAGCCGGGGAGAAACAGTTTTCAGGTCCCGAAATTGTTCAAATAATAGCTGAAAAAGTTGCAATTGCGAGAGAAAAGTTGAAAGACGCTAGAGATAGGCAGAAAATGTATGCTGATCCGCGTAGACGTCCGGTAACCTTTCATGTGGGTGAACGAGTGTATCTAAAAGTTTCGCCGTGGAAAGGGGTTATCAGATTCGGTAAACGTGGTAAGTTAGCACCAAGATTTATTGGTCCATTTCAGATCAGTGAAGTGTTGAACGATCAGACTGTGGTGTTAGATCTTCCGCCAGAGTTAGCTGGTATTCATAATACATTTAACGTGTGTTATCTTCGTAAGTGTAAAGTCGATGATGAAACACAACTCCTTCCTTTAGAAGATTTAAGAGTTAATTTGAATAAGAAATTGGTTGAAGAGCCGGTCCGTGTAGTTGACCGAAAGGTGACTAAGTTGAGAAATAAAGAGATACCGATGGTGTTGATCGAGTGGAAACACAGTTTGGGTTCTAATCTTACGTGGGAGACAGAAGAGTTGATGAGGACTCGCTACCCTGATTTGTTTGACCAAGACCAGATTCCGAGGACGGAATCTCCTTAAGGGGGGTGGATTTGTAACACACTGAAACCCGGGCTAGTTGTAAGTTGCCTATTTTGCCCTTAGGGTTTGTGCTTAGTCTTAAGTGCTTTTATTTTAATTATTTTATTAGTGTTTTATTATAATTTTGTTGTGACCAGTTTGTGACAAGGGTCCCAGAACAGGTTTGTTTATTTTAATTGGACCTCGTTTGGGTTACCTAATCTTATGCGAAAGATATCAGATAACTGGTAAATACCCGTGTGTTATGGGGTATGATGTTTTAACCCCAAATTAAGTGTGAGACCAGCTAATTTCCTCTCAATTGCTCCTGAACCTTCCTCTTGTGACAACCCGGAAATTTTCAACCAAATTTAAACTTTAATCTTTATATGTTTCCGACACGATAAGCAATATTTGTTAAGTTAAATTTCAAGAATTTTAAACTATGTTCATACATTCATTCAACCTCGATCAAGTTCCAACGATTCACGAACCATTAAACGAATATGATTATATATGTATATGTGTATATATATATTATAACTTAAAACGTAAACAAAATATTAGATTAAATACTTTATATGATTGTATCTATTTCAAAATATTTATCAATGGAATTAGAAGATAAGATCAAATGATTGAATTATCAGATATATTGAATTATGATTACAAGTCTCTGTTGAAAGGCCCACGTTGATTTGAGAAATCTTTCCATTTTAACAATATTCGGAAAATGGTAAAGTGATTTATAAATAAGAACAAATTGTCAATCATTGAGAACTAGACAAAGGATAGTGGAAGATTGAATCTCATAAAGACTCGATTGATCTATTTAGTTTCAAACGTACAAAAACGTTTTCAGTTAAAAAAGAACTTTATTATTAAAACGTATATAACTTTTATAAATATCTAGAACCATTTTTGACAACTCATTACTTAACTAGTATGATAAAGATAACGATATTTATATTTTATTTTATTAAATATATATAACAATTTAAATTAATATTATATATATTTATACGCGTATTATACGTACATAGTTTTATACCTTTAATATACTTAAACTTTACCTTTACTTTATTATTACTTTACTTTAACTTTAATAATTCACTTTAATAATTCATACTTTAATAATTCACTTTAATAATTCATACTTTAATAATTCACTTTAATAATTCATACTTTAATAATTCACTTTAATAATTCATACTTTAATAATTCACTTTAATAATTCAAAAATCTATTATAAATAGAATTCAATAGGTTTCATTATTTCATAGAAACTTGAAAATATTTTTCTATAAACTCTCTCAATCGATTTACATATATATATATATTTACTCCGTATTATTTCAAGATATTATTAGTATACATAAAATATTACGACGAAGTGCGGTCCGAGTGATTTCAAAATTGTTTTTCGAGTAGGATAGGATTAAGGAAATTATGGGTTATAGCTATGGAGATGATTGAGTATGGTTCGTGGGTATGCTCGTGAGGTCAATATAGTGTTTATCATTTCCGTTGCGTCTACGTACCTTTCCTGCAATATTGAATCTCAATATTGATACGTGAGTACTCATAATTTAACTTTTACATACTAATAGTGTATCCCTGACTAGTGCTCGAGTATTTAGGATTATGCATGCTTGTACTTTTGATATTGCCCTTAGACAGGTTAGGTTGAATCTTGAATTAGTTACACTTGCGATTGAGATAAGGTATAAGATATGCATGTCCTTGGAAAGCTAGCGAAAAATTAAGAACTTTTCCTTTAGATATCGAATGGTTTCGATGAACGGATTAGAAGTTATAATCAATTGAATTTTCGATATTTTTATTAAAAATGATTATTATTATCGTCGTTTTTATCATCGTTCTAGTTTTATCTTATTATTATCATTATTATTATCTTTATCAATAAAATGGATTTATCATTAAAAATTGTTATTTTTTTTTATTATTACTATCGTTATTATCGTTAAAGTTATAATTAGTATTATTATTATTATCCAATTATTATTATTATTATTATTATAATTATTATTATTATTATTATTATTATTATCATTATTAATATATATATCATTATTTAAAAATGGTTATTGTTATTGTTATTATTATTATTACTATATTATCATTAAGATAATTATTAGCATTATCGTTAATAATGTTATAGTAACTATCATTATTAATATTAGTGTAATTAAAACAAATATTTGTAACACCTAATTATTTTGATTACTATTATTATCATTATTATGAACACGATATAAAAGACGATTAAAAGCTATTAAACGAAATGATAAGGAAATAATGAGTAAGAGTATCATGATGAAATTAAAATATTATAAGATATTGATTTAGATAAAATTATCGTTCTTATTATTTTTATCATTACTATTATTATTAAAAGTATCGTTAGTATTAAAACTATCATTTTAACAAAAATTATCATTTTAATAGAAATGTCATTGTTACTATAAAATATCATTATTATTATTATTTTAAATAGAATTATTATTTTAAAGATAATATTAAAAATTATCGTAAATATTAAAGTTATCATAATTAGAATTATCGTTTATCATAATGTCATCTTAGTAATTATAAATATTGATATTTTTATAATAATAATTATTATTACAAAATAATACAACTTTTACTTACTATCATTATAGATATTATTTTATCAAATAAATATGTGATACAAACATATTTTACTACGTGTAATAACTTACTTTAATAATACCCATCATATTATCTTTATGATATTAAATGAACCCTATAAATTTTATTACTTAATATATATAAAAGTATATTTTATTATATAAATTTAACATAAAATTTTATTTATTAATAAATAAATTATATTATTTACTCTAATAAATCTTTTAAAAATATTTAAAAATATAAAATGACGATATTTAAACTATATATTAATCATATATAGATTTTTGGAAATTATTTTGAGTTAAATTTACTTTTGTTGACTTTTGCATATTAGTCTCGAGCATTAGGATTGTGGTACACTATGACTTGACCTAATTTGTTAGACAAATATTGACCAACACATAAATATACTTTTGAATCAACTATTATAAACGATTCACAATAGTTGATTACATTGCGAGGTATTTGACCTCTATATGATACATTTTACAAACATTGCATTCGTTTTTAAAAGACAAACTTTCTTTACATCGAAAATTGACAGGCATGCATACCATTTCATAATATCCACTATCCAACTATAAATTGATTTAATAATAATCTTTGATGAACTCAATGACTCGAATGCAACGTTCTTCGAAATATGCTATGAAAGACTCCAAGTAATATCTTTAAAATGAGCAAATGCACAGCGGAAGATTTCTTTAACACCTGAGAATAAACATGCTTTAAAGTGTCAACCAAAAGGTTGGTGAGTTCATTAGTTTATCATAATCATTTATTTCCATCATTTTAATAGACCACAAGAATTTCATTTCCAGTTCTCATAAATATACGTCCCATGCATAGAGACAAAAATAATCATTCATATGGTGAACACCTGGTAACCGACATTAACTAGATACATATAAGAATATCCCCTATCATTCCGGGATCCTCCTTCGGACATGATATAAATTTCGAAGTACTAAAGCATCCGGTACTTTGGATGGGGTTTGTTAGGCCCAATAGATCTATCTTTAGGATTCGCGTCAATTAGGGTGTCTGTTCCTTAATTCTGAGATTACCAGACTTTAATAAAAAGGGGCATATTCGATTTCGATAATTCAACCATAGAATGTAGTTTCAATTACTTGTGTCTATTTCGTCAAACATTTATAAAAGTGCATGTATTCTCAGTCCCAAAAATATAAAGGATAAAAAGGCAAATGAAACTCACCATACTATATTTCGTAGTAAAAATACATATAACGTCATTGAACAAGTGCAAGGTTGGCCTCGGATTCACGAACCTAAATTAATTATATATATTTATGTGTTGGTCAATATTTGTCTAACAAATTAGGTCAAGTCATAGTGTACCACAATCCTAATGCTCGAGACTAATATGCAAAAGTCAACAAACGTAAATTTAACTCAAAATAATTTCCAAAAATCTATATATGATTAATATATAGTTTAAATATCGTCGTTTTATATTTTTAAATATTTTTAAAAGATTTATTAGAGTAAATAATATAATTTATTTATTAATAAATAAAATTTTATGTTAAATTTATATAATAAAATATACTTTTATATGTATTAAGTAATAAAATTTATAGGGTTCATTTAATATCATAAAGATAATATGATGGGTATTATTAAAGTAAGTTATTACACGTAGTAAAATATGTTTGTATCACATATTTATTTAATAAAATAATATCTATAATGATAGTAAGTAAAAGTTGTATTATTTTGTAATAATAATTATTATTATAAAAATATCAATATTTATAATTACTAAGATGACATTATGATAAACGATAATTCTAATTATGATAACTTTAATATTTACGATAATTTTTAATATTATCTTTAAAATAATAATTCTATTTAAAATAATAATAATAATGATATTTTATAGTAACAATGACATTTCTATTAAAATGATAATTTTTGTTAAAATGATAATTTTTGTTAAAATGATAGTTTTAATACTAACGATACATTTAATAATAATAGTAATGATAAAAATAATAAGAACGATAATTTTATCAAAATCAATATCTTATAATATTTTAATTTCATCATGATACTCTTACTCATTATTTCGTAATCATTTCGTTTAATAGCTTTTAATCGTCTTTTATATCGTGTTCATAATAATGATAATAATAGTAATCAAAATAATTAGGTGTTACAAATATTTGTTTTAATTACACTAATATTAATAATGATAGTTACTATAACATTATTAACGATAATGCTAATAATTATCTTAATGATAATATAGTAATAATAATAATAACAATAACAATAACCATTTTTAAATAATGATATATATATTAATAATGATAATAATAATAATAATACTAATAATAATAATAATAATAATAATAATAATAATAATAATAATAATAATAATAATAATAATAATAATAATAATAATAATTGGATAATAATAATAATATTAATTATAACTTTAACGATAATAACGATAGTAATAATAAAAAAAATAACAATTTTTAATGATAAATCCATTTTATTGATAAAGATAATAATAAGATAAAACTAGAACGACGATAAAAACGACGATAATAATAATCATTTTTAATAAAAATATCGAAAATTCAATTGATTATAACTTCTAATCCGTTCATCAAAACCATTCGATATCTAAAGCAAAAGTTCTTAATTTTTCGCTAGCTTTCCAAGGACATGCATATCTTATACCTTATCTCAACCGCAAGTGTAACTAATTCAAGATTCAACCTAACCTGTCTAAGGGCAATATCAAAAGTACAAGCATGCATAATCCTAAATACTCGAGCACTAGTCAGGGATACACTATTAGTATGTAAAAGTTAAATTATGAGTACTCACGTATCAATATTGAGATTCAATATTGCAGGAAAGGTACGTAGACGCAACGGAAATGATAAACACTATATTGACCTCACGAGCATACCCACGAACCATACTCAATCATCTCCATAGCTATAACCCATAATTTCCTTAATCCTATCCTACTCGAAAAACAATTTTGAAATCACTCGGACCGCACTTCGTCGTAATATTTTATGTATACTAATAATATCTTGAAATAATACGGAGTAAATATATATATATATATATATGTAAATCGATTGAGAGAGTTTATAGAAAAATATTTTCAAGTTTCTATGAAATAATGAAACCTATTGAATTCTATTTATAATAGATTTTTAAATTATTAAAGTGAATTATTAAAGTATGAATTATTAAAGTATGAATTATTAAAGTGAATTATTAAAGTATGAATTATTAAAGTGAATTATTAAAGTATGAATTATTAAAGTGAATTATTAAAGTATGAATTATTAAAGTGAATTATTAAAGTTAAAGTAAAGTAAAAATAAAGTAAATGTAAAGTTTAAGTATATTAAAGGTATAAAACTATGTACGTATAATATGCGTATAAATATATATAATATTAATTTAAATTGTTATATATATTTAATAAAATAAAATATAAATATCGTTATCTTTATCATACTAGTTAAGTAATGAGTTGTCAAAAATGGTTCTAGATATTTATAAAAGTTATATACGTTTTAATAATAAAGTTCTTTTTTAACTGAAAACGTTTTTGTACGTTTGAAACTAAATAGATCAATCGAGTCTTTATGAGATTCAATCTTCCACTATACTTTGTCTAGTTCTCAATGATTGACAATTTGTTCTTATTTATAAATCACTTTACCATTTTCCGAATATTGTTAAAATGGAAAGATTTCTCAAATCAACGTGGGCCTTTCAACAGAGACTTGTAATCATAATTCAATATATCTGATAATTCAATCATTTGATCTTATCTTCTAATTCCATTGATAAATATTTTGAAACAGATACAATCATATAAAGTATTTAATCTAATATTTTGTTTACGTTTTAAGTTATAATATATATATACACATATACATATATAATCATATTCGTTTAATGGTTCGTGAATCGGTGGAACTTGATCGAGGTTGAATGAATGCATGAACATAGTTTAAAATTCTTGAAATTTAACTTAACAAATATTGCTTATCGTGTCGGAAACATATAAAGATTAAAGTTTAAATTTGGTTGAAAATTTCCGGGTTGTCACAGTACCTACCCGTTAAAGAAATTCCGTCCCGAAATTTGAGTGGAAAGGTCGTGAATGATAATAAGTATGTTTTCATGATGCATACGGCTGAAAATTAGAGTTTTATCATCAGCGAATAATTTGGATAAACAATCCATTTATATGAAGAGTACGAATGAAGCTAACATAGAAGAGTGAAATGAGTAAGTGTAGATTCATCTTATCATTTGACATAGATATGATTGATTCCCAGATTTCAAGGGATTTGAAGAAAATCTTCCTAATAAGATTTGACTCTCTGGTAAACAAGGGAATTAGGATCCGCTTTAAATGCGATCATCCATTTTAATTGTTCTGTCGGAGATTTTCTTATAAATTCACCTCATTCGTTTCCTTACAACTCACACCTTCTGTTGATGCATTTTATGCAAGTCCTTAGACATCTACCCACGTCCATTGCAGGTACATCAGTTTACAGGCCACCATGATTGCTCGTTATTATCCTATCCGTGTTTGTATGTGGTTACAGGAACTGCAGGAACGAGATTTAGATGTTTGACTATGTTAGACTTAGTCAGACGTACGAGTGAAGCCTCACTAGTACGGCTGACAGGCTCATACGCACGGTTGATGCTGAGCTAAGTCACAATTACAACCTAAATGAGAAGACACGAGTGAGTGATCACCCGTACGGCTGATGAATCCAACTCGTACGTGTGATGAATGAATCGTATGGGTGAGTAAACAGCAGGGGTATATAAAGTCTTATGTTCTTCATTTTAGGTTAAGCCTCTCATTTGTTACACACACTCAGATCTAGTGAGCTCCTCCGATTCTCTCTCAGTCCAAATCACCCAGGTGGTGAATAATAGCTCTAGGTGTTGATCTAATCACACTTGATTTAGTTGTGGTTTGACTAAATTAATCAAAAAAAAACTTAACCTATTCACTAGAGGGTTTGATTCACTTGTTCTGCCATTGTGTGAGTTAAATCTGTTGATTTCTAAGTTCCTAGTCATGTTTCATCACCTTCTATTCTTTCCCCCTCAACTCATATTTTAAAGTATTCATCAATATGCTCCATCCAGTTCTGATTCTCGATATACTTCTAACTTTCATATCGGTCATTCTTCTTTTTCATCTACCACCGGAAGAATCTATTTACTTCTACTATACTCTTGGGTTTATACTATTTCTAGTTCCCCCGTGTCTTTATATGCATCGATATATATGGTTTATAATTTCTGGTTTGTCGTTGGGCTTTATATGTTCCCTTATATTTCAAAGTCTCTACTTCTGTCTTCTATAATCATTATCATTCACAGTTAATGCTCTCTTTTATTTGCTACAATTTATACCCCACTTTCTATTTCGGAGTTTTGTCCTTTCGTTTCTTCTTCTTGCAATTAAGCACCGCTTGTAATGGTCCAGAATTCACAGATATGAATTTAGAAATGAACATTGTTAATGTTCTAGGAAGGAAATTGTGATGGTACGATCTTGACTTGTCAAATTACTAGAATACCTTGAAAAAGGCCGAATCATCAAGAAATATTTTCTTGATATTTTAGAGGTTAAATAGAATACAAGAGTCGTATAACATGGCACATGATAATGTTATGATCTGTGAATCATCACGTTCCATTTAGAAACTCAGCATGACTTACTGTAATATAATCACATTGATCAAGTGTCATTATATTATACTAATTCATGCTTCAGTTCCCAACACTACTTCAAAATATTCCTATTTTAAACTTGAATGTTGCAGAATTTAGAAACTAAAATAGTTTCTTTTATGATGTAATACAGATAGCGCGAAGAGGTAAATGATTTCAAATAAGAAAAATTAAGAAAATATCTTCATAAATATGGAGGATATTTATAATGAAAGATATGATGATATTTTAGAATTTCTAATATCAAAGGATGATGCAGAATATTGTCCGCAGGGGTTTAGAGTCAGGAGCAAGGTATTCGTTAATGACTTCAGCACGTACTGAATCATTTGGATCCTTTGAAGTCAGGTTCAGTCTTTGTAATTTGTCCACAGCCTCCTTCCTACTTTGCTCAATCCGTTTTCCAGTTCCAAAACTTCTCTTTTTCTGCGCTTTGCCAGCACACTTCATCATTATCATCCAGCTTTTACCGTTTAAAGTCGTTTATAGTTTTTGCTGCTTCATCAGCATTTTTTTTTTCATTTTCGAAGAACCAATTCGTAGTTCGGAGTATTTTTCAGAAACTTCACATTCAAATTAAGTCCAGAAGATAGACGTTATATATACACATATAACTGTTGGCGTAGACATGCTGCGAGATTTCAAAATACTGATTGCTAATTCTCAATGATTCGTATGGCAATTCTCATTACAAGATGCGAATGAGTAAATGATGGGGTTTCAATGAATAATTATAATGACTTTTTGGAGAGGCTAAAGTCAAAGGGTAATGAAGTTGTTGGTACATCTGCTAATAATGTGATGGAATGTAAAAGGTTCCCTGGTAACGATGGTGTATATCTCAAGGTTATAATAAGGTTAGTCTGACTGAAAAATCAAAGTTGACTTGCTGGAGCTGTGACAAAACTGGCTACTCTGAATAGGAGTCGCAAAGTTATTTTTGCTAATAAATGCCAAAGAATCTGACGCGGATACGTTGTTTAAACTTTTACTTTAGTTTCAAGAGTTTTTCGGGTACATAACTGTGGGTAACATGTGGTTGGATCATCTCGATTGCTCATCATTCGAAGTGTCTTCAGAAATTTTTGAAGGGTTCGAACACAGATTGTAATCGTTAACATACATTTGATGTTCTAACACAGTTTTGAAGTCAAAATATAGCTTGTGAAAGATGTAAGGATATAAGAGTGATGATTTTGGTCATATCTCAAGTTGAATTTTGAGATTTCAAAATCAGAATATGTAATTAAATTTTGAATGAGTATGGTTGTTTTGATTTCTATATAAGAATGTATATTGTTGTGAAAGTAGGGAGTATAATGGATGATTTGCTGAATCAGATTCGAAGAATGTAACATATTAATTGTGAATTTATATATCTCTTGGGTATTACCTACCCGTTAAAAAAAATTTCACAATTAATATTTTGTACAAAAGAATTTTATTACAGTCTTTATGAAAATATATATATGTATATTTTCTTCAGATGTAACATAGATTTAATGAGTTAATGTTAAATTAAACTCATTTGATTTACGGTTGAAACTAGAATTGAATAGTCCCTAAAGGCTTTAAAAAGTACATAACTTTTACGCAGTATTTCTTTAATGACATTGAAATTATGAATCAATACTTCGTTATTTGTTGATGTGTGATGTTCGGTTCGTGGAATTCTTGTAAATTTCGCAAAGTACGAATGATGTTATCTGAAAAGTTTCGGGTACATCGATGATGAAAGTGTAAAATCAAATATATACTTGATTTATTATGAATTGGAATTTGTTGAATTGCGACAGAGATTGTAGTTAACGCTGGTTAAGTTGTGACCGAAGGACGTACATTATTGCATATTTGTAATATGAATTAACCGAGTAGTTAAGATTCACACACAATAGCTTAGCACGGAAAGATTTATTTCAACATATATATATATATGTATATTATATATATATATATATATATATATATATATATATATATATATATATATATATATATATATATATATATATATATATATAATATACATATAATTTCTTCAGAGGGAATGAGTTAATTCTTCATAACTCGTTGATACAATATACACGTTATTGATTCGTAATGATGTCCACAGTGATTCTTGAACTGACGGAGTTTGTGATGTTATCGGTGTTGTTAATTCGGATGTTGACTGTACTGACGATGCTGGTAACGCTGACGGTACTGTTGATGCTGTTGGTAAAGCAAGTTTAGCTTGTTAATCACACACCATTTTTGTCAGGGTTTCTACTCTTCCTTCTATCATTTTAGTTCGCTTAACTGATTTATGGTTAGGGCAAGATTAGATAATCTCTAAGACTTTAGAGATTACATAATCACCGCAGAATGTTTCTCCAATGAAGTTATGAATTAATACTTCGTCAGTTATTGTTGTTGGTACTCCTTGGTATCTATGGTGCGTATGACGTTGATGCTCGTGGGACAGATTGTGAAGTTGAGGTTTACAACGCGGTTGTGGTTGGAAGTGGTAATGGTACTGTTGGCGTTGATGATGGTGGTACTGGTTATGCTGCTGATGCTACTGCTGGTATTTGTAATCTCTGAACCATATTCTCCAAAGCCACTACCCGAGCGCGAAGCTCGTTGACTTCTTCTATTACACCGGGGTGATTGTCGGTTCGGACGAGCGGATAAATAAAATCTAAAATTTGATGTAATATATAATCGTGACGAGATACTCTGGAAATGAGCGAGAAAATGGTGTTTCGGACAGGTTCGCCGGTAAGTGCTTCAGGTTCTTCGTCAAGAGGGCAATGTGGTGGATGGAAGCGATCACCTTCTTCTTGTCTCCAAAGATTGAGGAGGCTACAAACCCATCCCCAATTCATCCAGAATAGGTGATGACTGATTGGTTGATCTATTCCGATCACACTGCTTTCGGAGCTTGAATAGGATTCCATTTCGGAATCTGAGTGACTTGAACTGATGACGAATTCCATTTCGTACGATTGGATAAAGGATTTTTTTTTTTGATATGAAATGATTTTGGCTAACGGATGGTATTCTAATTACATAGAATATATATATATATATATATATATATATATATATATATATATATATATATATATCAAAAGATTTCGTAGATTACGGAGGACTTTGCGGGATATGTCAGGCAAAGTTTAAAGTAACAGATACGATAAGATATGATTTAGCAGATATGCTAAGATATGAATTTTTGTCTATACACTATTCATGCAATCAATGCAGCAAGACGTGTCTTAGACTAAAAATGATAAGCAGGTAATTTCCTGAGGATGATAAGTAGTTAATTTTTGACACAAAATGATAAGCAAAACTTTTGACATGCAGACACGGTCGAAGTCCAGACTCACTAATGCATCCTATTGACTTATCAGTTAGACACACTAATGCAGACCTGGTTCGCTAAGACCACCGCTCTGATACCAACTGAAAGGACCCGTTCATATACATTATAAACGATTCACAATAGTTGATTACATTGCGAGGTATTTGACCTCTATATGATATATTTTACAAACATTGCATTCGTTTTTAAAAGACAAACTTTCTTTACATCAAAAATTGACAGGCATGCATACCATTTCATAATATCCACTATCCAACTATAAATTGATTTAATAATAATCTTTGATGAACTCAATGACTCGAATGCAACGTTCTTCGAAATATGCTATGAAAGACTCCAAGTAATATCTTTAAAATGAGCAAATGCACAGCGGAAGATTTCTTTAACACCTGAGAATAAACATGCTTTAAAGTGTCAACCAAAAGGTTGGTGAGTTCATTAGTTTATCATAATCATTTATTTCCATCATTTTAATAGACCACAAGAATTTCATTTCCAGTTCTCATAAATATACGTCCCATGCATAGAGACAAAAATAATCATTAATATGGTGAACACCTGGTAACCGACATTAACTAGATACATATAAGAATATCCCCTATCATTCCGGGATCCTCCTTCGGACATGATATAAATTTCGAAGTACTAAAGCATCCGGTACTTTGGATGGGGTTTGTTAGGCCCAATAGATCTATCTTTAGGATTCGCGTCAATTAGGGTGTCTGTTCCCTAATTCTTAGATTACCAGACTTTAATAAAAAGGGGCATATTCGATTTCGATAATTCAACCATAGAATGTAGTTTCAATTACTTGTGTCTATTTCGTCAAACATTTATAAAAGCGCATGTATTCTCAGTCCCAAAAATATAAAGGGTAAAAAGGCAAATGAAACTCACCATACTATATTTCGTAGTAAAAATACATATAACGTCATTGAACAAGTGCAAGGTTGGCCTCGGATTCACGAACCTAAATTAATTATATATATTTATGTGTTGGTCAATATTTGTCTAACAAATTAGGTCAAGTCATAGTGTACCACAATCCTAATGCTCGAGACTAGTATGCAAAAGTCAACAAAAGTAAATTTGACTCAAAATAATTTCCAAAAATCTATATATGATTAATATATAGTTTAAATATCGTCGTTTTATATTTTTAAATATTTTTAAAAGATTTATTAGAGTAAATAATATAATTTATTTATTAATAAATAAAATTTTATGTTAAATTTATATAATAAAATATACTTTTATATATATTAAGTAATAAAATTTATAGGGTTCATTTAATATCATAAAGATAATATGATAGGTATTATTAAAGTAAGTTATTACACGTAGTAAAATATGTTTGTATCACATATTTATTTGATAAAATAATATCTATAATGATAGTAAGTAAAAGTTGTATTATTTTGTAATAATAATAATTATTATAAAAATATCAATATTTATAATTACTAAGATGACATTATGATAAACGATAATTCTAATTATGATAACTTTAATATTTACGATAATTTTTAATATTATCTTTAAAATAATAATTCTATTTAAAATAATAATAATAATGATATTTTATAGTAACAATGACATTTCTATTAAAATGATAATTTTTATTAAAATGATAGTTTTAATACTAACGATACTTTTAATAATAATAGTAATGATAAAAATAATAAGAACGATAATTTTATCTAAATCAATATCTTATAATATTTTAATTTTATCATGATACTCTTACTCATTATTTCCTAATCATTTCGTTTAATAGCTTTTAATCGTCTTTTATATCGTGTTCATAATAATGATAATAATAGTAATCAAAATAATTAGGTATTACAAATATTTATTTTAATTACACTAATATTAATAATGATAGTTACTATAACATTATTAACGATAATGCTAATAATTATCTTAATGATAATATAGTAATAATAATAATAACAATAACAATAACCATTTTTAAATAATGATATATATATTAATAATGATAATAATAATAATAATAATACTAATAATAATAATAATAATAATAATAATAATAATAATAATAATAATAATAATAATAATAATAATAATAATAATAATAATAATAATAATAATAATTGGATAATAATAATAATAATACTAATTATAACTTTAAAGATAATAACGATAGTAATAATAAAAAAAATAACAATTTTTAATGATAAATCCATTTTATTGATAAAGATAATAATAATGATAATAATAAGATAAAACTAGAACGACGATAAAAACGACGATAATAATAATCATTTTTAATAAAAATATCGAAAATTCAATTGATTATAACTTCTAATCCGTTCATCGAAACCATTCGATATCTAAAGGAAAAGTTCTTAATTTTTCGCTAGCTTTCCAAGGACATGCATATCTTATACCTTATCTCAACCGCAAGTGTAACTAATTCAAGATTCAACCTAACCTGTCTAAGGGCAATATCAAAAGTACAAGCATGCATAATCCTAAATACTCGAGCACTAGTCAGGGATACACTATTAGTATGTAAAAGTTAAATTATGAGTACTCACGTATCAATATTGAGATTCAATATTGCAGGAAAGGTACGTAGACGCAACGGAAATGATAAACACTATATTGACCTCACGAGCATACCCACGAACCATACTCAATCACCTCCATAGCTATAACCCATAATTTCCTTAATCCTATCCTACACGAAAAACAATTTCGAAATCACTCGGACAGCACTTCGTCGTAATATTTTATGTATACTAATAATATCTTGAAATAATACGGAGTAAATATATATATATGTAAATCGATTGAGAGAGTTTATAGAAAAATATTTTCAAGTTTCTATGAAATAATGAAACCTATTGAATTCTATTTATAATAGATTTTTGAATTATTAAAGTGAATTATTAAAGTATGAATTATTAAAGTATGAATTATTAAAGTGAATTATTAAAGTATGAATTATTAAAGTGAATTATTAAAGTATGAATTATTAAAGTGAATTATTAAAGTATGAATTATTAAAGTGAATTATTAAAGTTAAAGTAAAGTAAAAATAAAGTAAAGGTAAAGTTTAAGTATATTAAAGGTATAAAACTATGTACGTATAATACGCGTATAAATATATATAATATTAATTTAAATTATTATATATATTTAATAAAATAAAATATAAATATCGTTATCTTTATCATACTAGTTAAGTAATGAGTTGTCAAAAATGGTTCTAGATATTTATAAAAGTTATATACGTTTTAATAATAAAGTTCTTTTTTAACTAAAAACGTTTTTGTACGTTTGAAACTAAATAGATCAATCGAGTCTTTATGAGATTCAATCTTTCACTATCCTTTGTCTAGTTCTCAATGATTGACAATTTGTTCTTATTTATAAATCACTTTACCATTTTCCGAATATTGTTAAAATGGAAAGATTTCTCAAATCAACGTGGGCCTTTCAACAGAGACTTGTAATCATAATTCAATATATCTGATAATTCAATCATTTGATCTTATCTTTTAATTCCATTGATAAATATTTTGAAACAGATACAATCATATAAAGTATTTAATCTAATATTTTGTTTACGTTTTAAGTTATAATATATATATACACATATACATATATAATCATATTCGTTTAATGGTTCGTGAATCGTTGGAACTTGATCGAGGTTGAATGAATGTATGAACATAGTTTAAAATTTTCTTGAAATTTAACTTAACAAATATTGCTTATCGTGTCGAAAACATATAAAGATTAAAGTTTAAATTTGGTTGAAAATTTCCGGGTTGTCACAGTGCATTTGCTCATTTTAGAGATATTACTTGGAGTCATTCATGACATATTTCAAAAGACGTTGCATTCAAGTCGTTGAGTTCATCAAGATTATTACTAAGTCAATTATAGTTAGATATATTATGAAATGGTATGCATGCCGTCAACTTTCAATGTAAAGAAAGTTTGTCTTTTAAAAACGAATGCAATGTTTGTAAAATGTATCATATGGAGGTCAAGTACCTCGCGATGTAACCAAATGTAATGTATTCGTCCAGATGGATTAGGACGGGTCATGAAAAATACCACCGAGCTAAATGCTCGATGGTAAAAAAAATTGGGAAGGATACTCACACACTAGTTTTTTTATTCATACACACCTTAGTTACTATTATACCATTATTTATAATAATAGATGTTCAACTCCCTAGATAAATTTAGGGATATAACTGTAAGTTTTAAGACAAAAAGTGTATATGGATCATAACTGGTGTAAGTATCAGGTCCTTTAAAAATTATTTTACTTTATCTTTCTTTTTCAATTTTTTCTGACGACAACTCTAACAACTATTGTTGAAGTGATAAAGAGTTTTTAGATGTGATTAAATGGGTTGTTAATTAAAGAAACTTGTTCATTTTAAGTAGAAAACGTCTACTTATATGTAACTTTTGTGCACGAGAGGTTAAACGATATTTGAGCAAAAGATGTTGAAAAAGAGTCAAGTTGTAAGTTGTAGTTGATTTGAGCTCCTTGGTTGTATTACAATGCTCCCACGTAGTTATATGGTGGGGTCTCATTTCGTCGAGTTTTGTCAGAACAAACTTGACTGCAAATTATGCCAAGAAACTACGGCCAAATATTATCAGCCGTATTACTATACGATGTACCATTGTTTAACCCCCCATCCGAGAATGAAGGATAACCCGATCCTATTTCACCCATGAAATTTTGTTTCCCGACCCAAAATCCGCCCAAAAATTTTTCTCCTCACACGCTCTAACTCATTAAGCAAACAAGGTGGGGCACGTAAGATTGAAGATTAATATAACAGAAGAATAGAAAGAACCGATTTGACAAATGTTAAACGTCCACTGAAGGATAATGTACTTGCTTTCCAATCGAAGAGTCTACTTTTGAATTTATATAAAACTCCATTCCAATCATGCAATTTCTTCATTTTGGTACCAATTAGCAACCCGAGGTATTTGAACGTAAAGGTAGCCATGCCACAAACGACATAGTTAGCTAAGGTTGACACCTCTTCGATACTCATTCTAACACCCAAAAGATTACTCTTACGCATGTTTATTTTCTAGCCAGAGGCGAGTTCAAAACACTTTGGAAGATTCAACAAGCTTTTCACATTATCGCAACCTCATTCACCGAAAAAATCGTATCATCCGGATATTGGATGTGTGTTATCGTGACATTATCATTCCCCACTTTAATTCTCTTATAGAGATCTTTGTCGACCGCGGCTTTCGTGAGAAGATTGAGAACTTCCGCTGCTATAATGAATAAAAACGAAGATAGAGGATCGCCTTGTCTAACCCCTCTACCCATTGTGAATCCATTTGTCAGCGACCCATTTACAAAAATAGAAATAGAAGCCGATTTAAGACATGACGTAATCCATTTGCACCACTTGTCCCCGAAACCCATACAAGTCATAACTTCATCCAAAAATTCCCAGTTAAGTCAATCGAAGGCTTTATCGAAATTCACTTTGAAAATTATCCCTTTCTTGCAATTCCGTTTGAGAAGATCAATTGTTTCATTTACAATCAAGAGACCATCTAGGATGTAACGTCCTTTTAGAACGCTCTTGTTCTACACTCACCACACAAGGAATCACCTTCCTCAACCTGTTGGAAAGGGTTTCTGCTACAATTGTGTAGTAACTACCAATTAAACTTTTTGGCCGAAAATAATTTAGGTCAAGTGGATCCTTTATTTTTGGGACTAAAGTCATGAAGGAGGCATTGCATCCTTTTGATATTTAACGCTTTTCCCATAACCAATTCATGGCTTCCATAAGATCATTCTTTAAATCGACCATAAATTTTTGAAAAAAAAAAAAGAAAATTAAAGCCATCCGGTCCTGGGACTATATCGTTTCCGCAATCTTTTATCGCTGCTAGGAACTCGTCTTCACAGAATTGAAGTTCCAGGCCTGCTTTCTGGTTCGGATGAAATTGTCGGGTAATTAATATTTCCAGGATCAAGTGATGGACGATTTATCAAAGGTATGTTGAAGTCTCGAGAGAAGTGATTAAACATTGCGTCTTTTATTGCGAAGGGTTTTTCATTCCAAATACCATTTATTGTCAACACACATATGTTATTTTTATCGTATCATCTTCGAATAATTGTATGAAGAAAACGTAAATTCTTATCCCCTTCTGTTATCCACCCGATTCTCGCCTTTTGTTTTAACATGTTAGCTTTGGCTCTATCTGAGTCAAGCCATCTCTTCCTTGAATCTAACCATTTATCTCTTTTCAAGTCGGTTAAGCTTCTATTTGCCTCTATTCTGAGCTTTTTCAGCTCCGAATCCAGAGACCCGAATTGTGATTTGTTCCATTCCTTAAGAGCATTCTTTACTTTTTTGAGTTTATTTTGAAATACACAATATTGTTTTTATGTCCGTTAACCTCGATATTCCATGTGTTTTCTATGACCGTGTGTACACCTTCTATGGAAAACCATTCGCGAAAAAGTTTGAATGGTTTTGGACCGAAGTCAACGATTTTATCTCGAAGTATAATTAGGCAATGGTCGGATACTTTACTTTCGAGTGCAATAGCCTACAAATCAACTCAAAGATTAAGGAACTTTTCAATTAGCAAAAAAGGTCAAGCTTGCTCATTTTCAACTCATCAACACTTACACGTGTAAAACGTTTACTTCCCATGGCAATATTAATCAGCTTGTTGTCTTCAATAAACTCGTTGAATCTTTTTGCACGATAAGGTAGGAAATAGCAGTTGAATCTTTCTGCTGCTTCACTAACTTCATAAAAATCTCCACATATGACCTACCTAGTATCGTGTTGCGATAACCACATACTTAATTCAGATCATAAACAAATTTTCTCCGCGTCATTGTGAGGACGTTTACCACAATTGTGTCCATGTTTGAGGACTTCCATTGACCATTCAGGGCAACTTTCGGAATTATACTCGTAGCAGATCATTTAGTGTCTAGTGATAATTTCTTATTCAAAGTTTTTGTTTAATTATTTTGTCAAAACACTAAACTGAATTACGATACACTTGACTGTGTCACATACCCCTTGCGGATTTGATAGTCGATACTCAACCTTGTATAGCATAACGTAATTCGATTGCTTTTTATTGACACTTCGCCATGAATCATAAGGTGCATACAAATTTTGTATTTAACGATTATTTATTTATTTTATTTTATACTTACGGATCTAATTGTTTATGGCTTTTATCCATTTTTACTGTCAATAAATATAAATAACTAATTTATCTATTATGAAAAATGGCTATTATGAAAAATGGACAAATAGAGGAAGAGGGAGCCTGGGACCCATTTGTTTTAAGTTCCACTATTCTTGGGAAGTGTGGCAAAGCTGCTCAAAGCAATATGGGGTTCTTTTTGGGCTTCATGCCGCCCTCACATGGTTTCCATTTATTACTTTATCATCTTTCTATCTATGGAGTAGTAGTAAATAAATTTAACGATATATATATATATATATATATATATATATATATATATATATATATATATATATATATATATATATATATATATATTGGTAGGATCAAGAGGGAAGTAACCAATTGGGGGAAAGCGGGGGGAAGAAAAAACTTTTTTTTTTTCATTTTTTGAAAAAACTTTGTTCACGAACATTATAGATGAAATGAAAATATGAACATTTAGTAGAGACACTTTGTGTTAAATGTTTTTATTTTGACGGGAAAACGCTCGAAGAAGTAATATATATAACAATTATCGTATTTTTCGAGCGTATATTGAGGTTTTAGCTATTGGGGTATAGATATTAAGGTTTAGATATTAGGGTTTATAGGGTTTAGATATTAGGGTTTAGAAATTTAGGTTTTAGGGTTTAGATTTAGGATTTAGATTGAGTTTTTAACACGAACGGTTTAGAGTTTAGGGTTTAGGGTTTATGGAATAAACCCAAAACACCAAATCCTAAACCCTAAACTCTAAATCGGGCTAAATTTTACTTCACAAAACATGAAAAAAAAAACTTTCATATTCTTCACGAACAATATTATCTTGAATGTTATTTTTGTCGATCGTTTTCCCGCCTAAATAATAACATTCATCACGAAGTGTCTCTTCTAAATGTTCATATTTTCGTGTGATCTTGATATCGGGAAAAAAAAATTCCAAAAAACGAAAAAAAAAAAAAATTGCTTCCCCCTGCTTCCCCCCGCTTCCCCCCGATTGGTTACTTCCCCATTGATCCTGCCCATATATATATATATATATATATATAATGAGAACTTTTTTTGATTGAGAACCGTGATAACCACTTAGTCGAGCAAAAAAATTTGGCGGCCGAACAAAAATGGAGCTGGTCGAACTATTTTTCATTTTGATGCATTAGGCTTGGTTCTATATTTTATGCAGAACAGCATGTTCTTCTACACCTGTTCTACACCATTTTTTTTTATCAAATTGAGTTTACAGTTTATATTTAGGATTTAGATTTAAGAGTTTAGAGTTTAGATTTGTTTATATTTAGGATTTAGATTTAAGAGTTTAGAGTTTAGATTTTCGGGGCTTGGGTTTAGATTTAGGGTTTAGAATGAATTTTTTACAAGACAGGTTTAGAGTTTAGGGTTTAGGGTTTACTCCGTAAACCCAAAACCCTTAACCCTAAACTCTAAATTGGGCTAAATAAAAAAAAATTGATTTTGATGTAGAACGTGTGAAATTCGAACAAAAATTGTGAATTTCGATTGGAGAAATTTGAACTTATTTATGTTCTACAAAATTATAATTAGAAAAAAATCAGGTTACTAGACTTGGCAAATTGGTTCTAAACATAATGGAAACCGATTTTTAAAAGTAAGAAAATTTGAAATCGGTTTATAATAAACGAGCGGTCTGTTTGTTAAAAAATATGGACCTGTTTGGTAAGGGAACCATGAAGGATACTTCAAGAAAGTCATGCCTCCACTTGGATTATAGGCCAACGTTACTAGACTTGGCAAAGGAAAATGTGTGACCAAGAATCGGACCCTTAACCCCTCGGTAGATAAGACATATGTGTAGCCACTAAGCTGTAAGTGTTTGTTTTTTTTTTTAAACGGTATGGCTGGTTGTTTGAGAGGCTGTGGGGTTTTTCCTATAGTCGTTTGTGCTTCAGTTGTAACATTCTTTTATTCTTAAATAATATTTGCTGGGTGATACCCTTTAACCAAAAAAAGATTCCACTAATACTTTAACTATATCTTTTAGCAAAACAACTGATTTAAAATTTAACGATACTTGTACGATGCCGTTAAGTTCAATAAAAAAAATACACATTATGTACCGAGCACTGCGCACCGTGCTTTATGCGTGGTCAGAGAACAATTTTGCAATTTTTTAAAGGCATATTGTTAAAATGTTTATGGAGGAAGAGTGTATCCATTAATTTCCCATCACAATAACCACCAGTACATTCATAGTTGCGGTTGACTGGTGTTCACGACAATTCCATTAAAATTGATCTTTTTTGCTATTAAAGACATTCTAAGAGTGGTCACATTCATACATTTGTTTAAAATATGTAAGTTTTAATAATATTCATCAATGAATATATCTAGTTCGTGTCCATAACTTTCTTTTAATAAACTTGAAATATAGAACTTGTAAAAAATGAGTTGGTTTCTTATTATGTAAAAGTGACAAATAAAATTGAGATTAAACTTTTACTAATAAGTAGCATTTTTTTTTACAATGGATCTTTATATCCATATAGTATACTCCTAGAATTTACCTAGAAAATAATATAGTATCTGCTCCATATAATACGGCAACTATATCTTATTTTACAATTATATAATTCACTAGCAAGAGAAGTTAGCCGTTGCTAGAATTAAAGTATTATTTAGCTTTAATCATACACCTAAGTTTTACATTCTTTTTGCCCTTTTTTATGACACATATCTCAAAGTATTAATTGCGATAAGTGTACCGATTCCGTTCTTTTTACTCAACCAAAACTACATTAGGCTTCTTTCTAGTACGGAGTATTTAGTTTTTGAGTCCCTTACGATAAAAGGCATGTATCCGTTAATGTTCTTCGAGTAATACTTGGGTCGTGTTAAATTTATTAGTTAACAATGGCTCGTTGATTACGTTGATTCAATTTGTGAGTCCCTTACGATTAAAGTTATTTATCCGTTATGTCTTTCGATTAACACACGGGTCATGTGAAATTCATTTGTTAAATTTATTAATTAACGTTTTTCTTTTAAAGAAGTTGTTGTTTGGTTGCTTGAAGGTTAATTAATGTTTAACGTATTTTACAATTAATATGGAGTAGTTTTAATGCTAATTTATGAAATGTATAAAGGGTGGACCTAATGTATTGACACGGATTATCAGTGAAATATGTGATGCAATGGAATTTTTTTTAGTTTTTAATTAGTGATATCATTTGATAGTGTAAATTTATTTGATTGACACTATTGAATAATATAATTTTTTTGAGTTTTTAAATAGTGATATATATGTAAGAGTAACTAATTTTTATAAAGATGGGACTAAAAGATGGGTATTGCTAGGAGAGTTACATTTTTATGGTGGTTGTTGATTTTACAATGTATATTTGTCATGTGAAAATTCAAGCCCAATATAGGCCCACGTAGTTAATTGAACACATAATTTGGCATGTACTTTTATGACCATTTCATAATTAGTTGATATTAACAAAAAGATGCATAAAAGTTATCAGTGGTACGATTTAAAGATATATCTGTCATATAACATGTTTTAAGCAAGCTAGTAAAACATAACCTGCTCTCTCGTTTTAATTTTATTTATTTATTACTCCGTATATTTTTATTTTAAGGCACTTCACACATTTCAGTATTATTTACGGCTATATACCTAATGTCTCCTAGACCCGTTCTCTCATTTGCAATCTATGTTTCCTAAGTCACAATATAGTTTTGAACGTAATTGGTGAAATTATTTATAACGTAACACTAGTCGATAGAATCTAGAACGAGAATGGATTAATACTTCATGAAATTCAATAACGCCGTAGATTTTTTTATTCGAGGATAGAGGATCAGAGTTGTTAAACAATCAACGAGACTATGTGATATGTCAAAACATATATGTCCAACTTCATCAAAATGACCGTTAGTTTATATATTTGGATAAAGATATAGATCGATATGGACACTCAAACCACGTGTTTCATATAAAAATCCATCAGATCCATCAGCTAAGAGTCGGATGTCTGTGAAATATCTTCACCAAATACGACATGTGACGAGAATGAGACTAATCCCACAATGACAAGTGGTGCAAGTTCACCAACATTGCCCGAGTGATACCCCGGTTAATTTGGGTATTTGGTAGAATTCGGTGCATGTTCGATTCTCTAAGGGAGGTTTGTCCCAATGAGGTTTTCCCACGGATGTCGTCATTGACTCATAACATGCTGTTAAGAAAAAGAGGTGTAAGTTCTTAACACGAATAAGCTTCAAATACATGCTTACATTTGCAAATAGCTTCCACATAATGAGTCCCGGTTATTAAGGCAACGGCCAACGGGTACCGTTACTTTAAATATTATAATATGATATAATGTAGCTTTAAATTTACTCTAAGGGTATATACATCCATTTTCCCTCCTTCCCGCAAACACATATCTCAAAATATTGAATTAATTAAAGAAAGGCAACATTTCGTCCAAACCACTCTAGCAACTAAGATACTAGGATTATTTATATGCTCGTTTTAATATTTTAGAGTTCCTTACGATCGAAGTGATGTATCCGTTATGTTCTTAATTTGAGTAACACACGGGTCACTTGCGATTCACTTATCATCACTGTCTTGTAATTTCACGTTTGTTTATGTTTATACCTCTATTTGTACGTTGCTTATGTTTGAGATAATCGGTTAATAAATGCAAGCCACTGTCCACATCAGATATCGAAAAAAACAAATGTATGGTTATAAGTTTAGGAAAAGCAATATATATCACGACATATGTGTATGTCGTCATGGGATAACTTGTTTATGTTGTGTACATTAGTAAAAATACATATTTATGTGCAGGTTGTCTAAAGTTGTTATTCGGGTCAACACTCTATTTTATATAGAAGAAGAAAATATATAAGATCACAAAGACAACACATGAAAATAGTCTTTAAAGAGGAGCGGTATCAATGGAACTTATCAACCTTAAGGTTGCGAGTTCAGCCTCTTTGTGGACAAAAATAATGCGTGGACAAGAATAGTTCTTTTTTGGTAATATGTTTTACCCGGTAAATATTATTTAAAAGTGTAGATTTAAAAGGAAAAACTTCATAATACTTTTGCACCTTGTATTTTCTGTGTAGAAGATTATTAAATGTAGCATAAATTATTTGATGATGCAATACTATTCAGTTACTAGTTTCATATGAAAACCCAGTAGTCACCACAAGCCCATTAGTAAAACGATCAGACAAACAAAAAATTGAAAATTATGGCCCAAAAACTATAATGGCCATGAATGGCCCGTAGCTATAAAAGAGAATAAGGCTCAGATTAGAATGAGATAAACTGATCAATTGTTGAGGTGAATACTACTTTTAGCATCACTTGTTATTAGACATGTAAAATGAGCCGAATAATAGAATCCAGATAATCACCCGTTTCACGTTATTTACATTTCCCTTTACTTGAATACATTTGGCTGATTTTGAGACGGAAATTAAAAACATGAGTTAACAACAACACAACCAAATCTTACAAAATTGAGGTATGGAGTTGTAAGATGTAGATAATTTGTTCCCTATCCTAGAATAATGACAAGTCATTTCTCTACTCAAAGTAAAAACACCCCAAGAGTAGATAAAGTCATCTCTTTCAAGGTTCTATGGACTCTGTAACGACCCTGGATTTTCCAACGTTTATTTATTAATAATTATTATTATTAATACGTGTGATTAAACAAATGTACGTTATTACATTTACATGTTGCCATGATTGCCCGAACTTGACTTTAATTGCCCGAAACGTCTTTGTGACACACGAAACTTACACGAATAATATTTTCAAGTATTATTTACGTTCATGATTAAGTTTTATTAATCATTTTATTTAACTAAAGTTGTTAGTTAGTTACTTGGGCTTTTAATTGGATAAACTTGTTAACTACATACATACTTGGGCTTTTAATTGAACTTGGGCCTTTATTAGTATTAGTGGACTTTAGAAGCCCACCCTACCCATATTAATGGACTTAGTTAGCCCACTAACACTTGTAAGTATCACTTTTAAAATGAACTAGTTGTTTAAGGAGACTTGGAATCTAGTTACCTTACAATCCCCATGAACTAACACTAAAT
Organism: Rutidosis leptorrhynchoides; assembly: GCF_046630445.1. Classification (NCBI taxonomy): domain Eukaryota; kingdom Viridiplantae; phylum Streptophyta; class Magnoliopsida; order Asterales; family Asteraceae; genus Rutidosis; species Rutidosis leptorrhynchoides. Next base: position 61,464,110 of record NC_092343.1, read on the forward strand.
ATCCAACTTTTGTAAGACTTTACAAGCTAGTAACCAACAAACAATCCCCTCCCCCATTCCACCTCCCAACCGTCGGTTTTGGCAAGAGTAAAGGGAGGTTTGGTTTTCAAATTTTATTACTTACTTCACTCACTTGTAGCATTCCACTTCACACACCTTACTTGCTCTCATTTTTCCCTCTCAACTTTCTCTTCATTCTTGTAAGTTACAAGCTTTCTTTCTCCTTCCTTTTCCTCCTAGAAGACATGTTGCGTGCATGTGTTATTGATTTTGGAAAGGCCTGGGAAAGACATTTGCCATTAGCCGAATTCTCGTACAACAACAGTTATCACTCGAGCATTAATGCCGCACCTTTTGAAGCATTGTATGGCCGCAAGTGCCGATCTCCTATTTGTTGGGCCGAAGTAGGCGAAAAGCAAATCACCGGACCCGAGGTAGTCTACGAAACCACGGAAAAGATCGCTCAGATTCAAGCTAGACTTAAGACTGCCCGCGATCGCCAAAAGAGTTATGCCGATCTCAAACGTAAAGACTTTGAATTCAACGTTGGTGATCGTGTAATGTTGAAGGTTGCACCTTGGAAAGGTGTGATCCGTTTTGGAAAACGTGGAAAGTTAAACCCACGATACATTGGTCCTTTTGAAATCTTGGAACGTGTTGGACCCGTTGCTTACCGTTTGGATCTACCAGCACAATTGAGCTCAGTTCATCCTACCTTCCACGTGTCAAACTTGAAGAAGTGCCTTGCTGCACCCGAACTCATCATACCACTTGAAGAACTTACAATTGACGACAAACTCCACTTTGTGGAAGAACCAGTTGAGATTATGGATCGTGAGATCAAAACTTTGAAACGCAACAAGATTCCAATTGTACGAGTACGATGGAATGCCAAACGAGGACCTGAGTTTACTTGGGAACGAGAGGATCAAATGATGCGGAAGTATCCTCACCTTTTCCCGACTCCTCCATCTATCTCAGCTTAAATTTCGGGACGAAATTTTCTTTAACATGTGGGTAATGTAACGACCCTAGATTTTCCAACGTTTATTTATTAATAATAATTATTATTAATACGTGTGATTAAATAAATGTACGTTATTACATTTACATGTTTTCATGATTGCCCGAACTTGACTTTAATTGCCCGAAACGTCTTTGTGACACACGAAACTTACACGAATAATATTTTCAAGTATTATTTACGTTCATGATTAAGTTTTATTAATCATTTTATTTAACTAAAGTTGTTAGTTAGTTACTTGGGCTTTTAATTGGATAAACTTGTTAACTACATACATACTTGGGCTTTTAATTGAACTTGGGCCTTTATTAGTATTAGTGGACTTTAGAAGCCCACCCTACCCATATTAATGGACTTAGTTAGCCCACTAACACTTGTAAGTATCACTTTTAAAATGAACTAGTTGTTTAAGGAGACTTGGAATCTAGTTACCTTACAATCCCCATGAACTAACACTAAATATCCAACTTTTGTAAGACTTTACAAGCTAGTAACCAACAAACAATCCCCTCCCCCATTCCACCTCCCAATCGTCGGTTTTGGCAAGAGTAAAGGGAGGTTTGGTTTTCAAATTTTACTACTTACTTCACTCACTTGTAGCATTCCACTTCACACACCTTACTTGCTCTCATTTTTCCCTCTCAACTTTCTCTTCATTCTTGTAAGTTACAAGCTTTCTTTCTCCTTCCTTTTCCTCCTAGAAACCGAAACCAAGAACACCATATATCATCATCATCATTTGTTGTATGCTACTTGTTCTTGTTTAATGTTTGATTACTTGTAGTTACTAGTTGTTGTTACTTACTAGCTTTCAAGAATCAAACTTGTTAGTTTGATTCTTCATTTTATCTTGTATTACAAGAACACTCAAGAACATAAACTTACTAGTTATGTTCTACATATACTTTCTTAAAAGATTGCAAGTCCATGTGTTGATTAAAATCATACTTGTGATTCATGAAGTAAACTTCAAGTTTACTTTCTTAAAGATCAAACTTTGGTTTGAATCTTTAAAGTATGAACAACCATGAACAAATTAACTTGTTTATTTAGTTGTTACTTCATATTATGCACTTAAATTTCATGTTGTTGGTTAAATGGTCAAGTACTACAAGTTAGTCTTGATCTCATACTTTCTTGAACTAGAATTAACTTTAAAAGTTCAAGAACATGTAAGTAAGTTTCTTTAATTATAACTTTGTACACTTATGTTAGATTTAGACTTTTGAGTCTTGGATCTTCAAGATCAAACTAAGAATTATGTTCTACAACTTAAGATCTTGATTTCATAAGTTCATTTTCAAGTTTGTAACTTATTATTAGTTTTAAAGTTCATGTATGTGTTAGATCTAAGACTTTGATATAACTTTGGTTCATCAAAACACTTGCAACACTTAAGTGAGTTGTGCTTCATGTCTTAGACTTGCACTTGGGTTATGATGGTCAAACCTTGGTGAAAATGATGCAAACACATCAACGAGTTGTACACTTGAAGCTACATGCATCAAGGATGAGAACCGTGATAAGCATCGAACACCAAGAACCACCGGAACCTACTGATCTGTCTGTTTTCTGTATTCTGGGTCTGATCAGTAAGACCTGGGCTGTTGTGATTATGATTTTCAAATATATCTGTTCGATTAGATAACTTTTCATATAGGACTCGTCTTAATCCGAGTTACGGTTTAGGATTTATGGCCCTCCGATCGTCACTATGTCCTTTTAACGTTGTGCAGAAATTTCTGACCTACTCTCACTTAGACCGTCGCCACGGTCAAACGAAGACGAGTTTGATTCTGTAAATTTTAGCACACTTAAAGGACTCATATACGGATCCATGGCCACTGGTCTCACCTTAATTCAGTAAGGGTAGAGTCCGTGGTGACTGATCGAATTCAGCTTTTGTTTTAAACTACTTTCATAAACGAAACTTACTTTACGCCTTTTGTTTAATGATGAATGATGATGATCTTTAAGACCTTATTTACGTACTTTTAAATCTTTTCAGACGATTTACTGACTTAGTACTATTTGACTTAGGTTGAGGACTCGTTTGGACGACCTTCATTACTTGCTTACTTTCCGAGTCATACTTTACCGCTACTTTATCATTGTGAGTTATAGCATTCCCTTTTTACTTTAACTTATTTTGGGAACTGAGAATACATGCGGATTTTATGTTTTACATACTAGGCACGAGTACTTAAACTTATATATGTGTGGGTTATACAACGGCATAAACATTCCCTTTAGCTCGGTAACGTTTAATCATTGGTTTTTGAACCGTGAACGCGAATCTTAGATATGGATCCATAGGGTTTGACATCCCCACTCGGGCTAGTAGCGCTAGCATTTAACGAGTGTTTAATACTTCGTAGACATACGCACTTGCCAAGTGTACTTTCAGGGAGTATAAACGTTAAGTTTGTTACCAAGTGCCCACGGTTAACATATACTTTATCATACTATTTTGAAACGCTCTTTGTAGCACTGAAATCTCGTGGCCTACCTTACTTACTGTTATACTTAAACTATAGCTCACCAACCTTTGTGTTGACGTTTTTAAGCATGTTTTTCTCAAGTGCTTAAGGTTATTTGCTTCCGCTGTCGTGCTAGTCTTGCCGTAGACACCCGCTGCTATAGTGTTATCACCGTATGAACTGTTTATCTTGCATTCAAACTTTAATACATTTGAAACTATGTTTTGTAACGACCTAAGGGTCACATACATTTATTCATGCTTGCTATTTGTAGAAGCATACTGTTGGTGTAAAACATTTGATGTCGGTTATGACGTCACCTTTTTATCGTGAATGCAACTTCTTTTATTACAGCATATAGTACTTAACCTTGTAATGATCCTGTTGTTGATGATTTGTACACGATGGTTTTGTACGGGGTATCACATTTGGTAACAGAGCGTTGGTTGTAGGGAATTAGGTTGCATTAGTGAGTCTAAGACCGACCCAATTAGGATTCACTAATAGGACTAATCTACAACTTGCTAGTTTACTTGTTTCCGCTGAACTTACTGCATGCTGCTGCTTACTTTTACTGCTATATGTTGTATGCTACTACATGATTTCACTACTGCATGCTATTACTTGCTTTCGATTGCATGCTACCTTCATACGATTTGCTGTTATTGCCATGCTACTTATTGTTATACATTGATAATGCTAAAAACGAACATATATTTCATAGCATTATTCCCCAAGAAAGACAAGCTTTTAGTTGCAATTGTTCTATTTACAAGTGATATTCGTTTAAATATTAAAAGGTGAAGACAAAAGACAGATTCGACGAATTGAAGACGCAAACGACCAAAAAGCTCAAAAGTATAAAATACAATCAAATAGGTTCCAATTATTGATAAGAAACGTCTCGAAATTACAAGAGTACAAGATTCAAAAACGCAAAGTACAAGATATTAAATTGTACGCAAGGACGTTCGAAAATCCGGAACCGGGACCAGAGTTAACTCTCAACGCTCGACGCAACGGACTAAAAATTACAAGTTAACTATGTATATAAATATAATATAATATATAATTAATTATATTAATTATATATATATTCTATTTATAAAATAAATCGTCGGCAAACAAAGAGCCAAATGTGGGTGAGCTGTAAAAACGATCTCCGCGACTCGTGGAGTTTGAAGAAGAAAAGGGCCGCGAGTCGCGGAGCCCCAAATTTAGAAACTGCCTATAAAGCTCGCGCATTCTGATCGTAAAAATCCAACATATATATCCATCCATCTATCTAAACGTATATATTTATATTTATATTTTAATTTTAATTTTAATTTTAATCCTAATAATAAGGGTATGTTAGCGAAAGTTGTAAGGATGTAAGTTGAAATTCTGTCCGTGTAACGCTACGCTATTTTTAATCATTGTAAGTTATGTTCAACCTTTTTAATTTAATGTCTCATAGCTAAGTTATTATTATGCTTATTTAAATCCGAAGTAATCATGATGTTGGGCTAATTACTAAAATTGGGTAATTGGGCTTTGTACCATAATTGGGGTTTGGATAAAAGAACGACACTTGTGGAAATTAGACTATGGGCTATTAATGGGTTTTATATTAACTAAACAATACCTTGTTAATTTAATATACAAACTTATAATTCGACGTATTTATATATAACCACATACGCTTGACTGGGTACGGTGGGCGGGATATCTATAAATACCAATAATTATTCATTTTACCGGACACGGAACTGGATTAATAGTTAATAGACTTGTTGAAACAGGGGTGAATTACATTCAAGGGTAATTGGTGTAATTGTTAACAAAGTAGTAAAACCTTGGTTTACACGCAGTCGATAACCTGGTGTATTCATTAAACAAAGTATTAAAACCTTGTTACAATTCGAATCCCCAATTAGTTGGAATATTTGACTTCGGGATTCAGAATAATTTGACGAGGACACTCGCACTTTATATTTATGACTGATGGACTGTTATGGACAAAAACCAGACGGACATATTAAATAATCCAGGACAAAGGACAATTAACCCATGGGCATAAAACTAAAATCAACACGTCAAACATCATGATTACGGAAGTTTAAATAAGCATAATTCTTTTATTTCATATTTAATTTCCTTTATTTTATATTTAATTGCACTTCTAATTATCGCATTTTTATTTATTGTTATTGTATTTAATTGCACTTTTAATTATCGTACTTTTTAATTATCGCAAGTTTATTTTATCGCACTTTTATTATTCGCAATTTCATTATCGTTATTTACTTTATGCTTTAAATTAAAGACCTTTTAATATTTTACATTTGGTTTTAACTGCGACTAAAGTTTTAAAATCGACAAACCGGTCATTAAACGGTAAAAACCCCCCTTTATAATAATAATATTACTTATATATATATTTGTATTTTTATAAATTTAAACTAATATAGCGTTAAGCTTTGTGAAAAAGATTCCCTGTGGAACGAACCGGACTTACTAAAAACTACACTACTGTACGATTAGGTACACTGCCTATAAGTGTTGTAGCAAGGTTTAAGTATATCCATTCAATAAATAAATAAATATCTTGTGTAAAATTGTATCGTATTTAATAGTATTTCCTTGTAAAATATAAAGCTATTTTATGTACACCTCGCATAACATCAAGTTATTTTTGGCGCCGCTGCCGGGGAACTCTTAAACGCCGGAAGCGCAACGCTAATAATTATAAAAAAAAAGATTTTTATTTTTAGTTTACTTTTATTAAAATTCACTTTTGTAAAAATAAGTTTTTTATTATTCAAAAATATAAAAAGAAAACAAAAATTTATATATTTTTTTAAGATTTTGTCAAATATTTAAGTTTTATAAAGTTTCTTTATTTTTATTTTTATTTAATAAAAAATTATAAGTTTTATTTAAATATTTTGTGTTTATTGAAAAATAAAAAAATAAAAACGCGTCGAATTAAAAAAAAAGTACCTGAGTTGAAAATTGAATCCCCGCGACTCGCAGAGTTTGCTGCTTCGAGCACCGCAACTCGCGGAGCAGCCCTGACACCCGTGACTGAAACCCTAATTCGCATTAAATACGGAGTAATTATTAATTATTATTATTATTAACCCTAATTACTTATTATTATTATTATAATTAGTTTTACTTTTTATTTAATTTATATTTTAGTTAAATTAGTTTAATTAAATTGTAAAATTAATAGTTTTAATAAATAATTAATATAAAAATAATATTTTTATAAAATTTGTACTTTTTACAACTTTTTGTATATTTTTATATTTTGTCCCTTTTTAATCGTTTTAGCGTAATATTTGTATTTTTAGCTCATATTTAGTTTTAAACTTAGTTTTTGCCATAGTTATTTTTTTATTTATAGATTTTTAGGCTTTGCCGTAAAATTCCTTAAGTGCTTTTTCTTTAGACTAAGATTTAAGTGCTTTAGAATTTTGCGACGCCCTTTTAAGTTTTAGTTTCTTTTTAAGTTATTGCCATTTGGGATTTAGTTTTTCCTGTAAGCTTTAATATTTTTAGACGACTTTTACCTATGTATCAATTATCATTCCAATTAGTAATCTCAATTTGCGATTATAATTTTAAGTTAGTTGTGGTAATAAGGTTAGGTTAGTCAAGTGTTTTTAAGTTTTATAAGTTTCTTTTATTTTTCCGTCACCTTTTATTTTTCAACCATTTTTCTTTTTCGACCTTTTTCGACGAACTCTTTTTCTTTCTTATTTCTCATCATTCTAGTTTTAGGACATAGATTTTTTTATTCTACTTCTTATCTAAATTTCTTAAAATTACGAAAATTTATTTGAAGTGGTTAAATTGATAGACATCAAAATTTTCTGGTTCGTAGTAATAGTTGGATTTGTACGTGGACCGGGTTGTTGGAGCCAAACAATCCTCAATTATATTGAGACCAAATGAATCCTGCCCCTCTGCTGCATCTTTTGGCTATTCGAAACGTGGGTAAAATCAGAAAAGTCTATTGATTGGATGACTTATATAATTTTTCTTTCTTTTTAAAAGCTAATAGGATATTCAGTGAATGCACCGAGCAAGACGTTCACCACCTTTTGTACGTTCACCACCTGTAACTAGATCAAGACATTTAGCAAATATTACCACCGTTGATTTTTCTTTAGAATCGTCATCCAGTCGACCAAGTACTCCAGTTCAAATTTCCGATAATCCATTTTTTGAACCCGACCTCACAATTGTGAATCCGGAGAATATTCAGGGATGATTCATAGATCCTGAACCATTAAATTTTCCTCTGGAACCACCAATCATTCAAACGGAGATTGTTGAGGAACGAACCATTAAATCAGAATCCTCTAGTGATTCCGATTCAACAAATTCAATTATGGAGAATCTGGAACCTTTAAGTATGGAAGACCGAATGAGAGCTAAACCCACTGGCCAAGGTCACGCAATTACTCATCCAGACATTAATGCGCCAGATTATGAAATCAAAGGACAAATTCTACACATGGTGACTAATCAATGCCAATTTAGTGGTGCACCGAAGGAAGATCCAAATGAACATCTTCGTACCTTTAATAGGATCTGCACTCTATTTAAAATAAGAGAAGTGGAGGATGAACAGATATATCTCATGTTATTTCCCTGGACTTTAAAGGGAGAAGCCAAAGATTGGTTGGAATCGTTACTTGAAGGGGCGATTGATACATGGGATGTTTTAGTTGAAAATTTTCTTAAACAATTCTTTCCTGCATCTAAAGCCGTAAGACTTCAAGGAGAAATTGTTACGTTCACACAGAAGCCAAATGAAACTCTATATGAGGCGTGGACAAGATTTGGAAAGTTATTAAGAGGATGTCCGCAACATGGTTTAGACATCTGTCAAATAGTACAAATATTCTACCAAGGATGCGACATCACTACAAGAAAAGACATAGATATAGCAGCTGGTGGTTCTATTATGAAGAAAACAGAAACTGATGCTTACAAAATTATTGATAACACTGCTTCCCACTCACATGAGTGGCACCAAGAAAAAGATATCGTTAGATCATCTAAAGCAGCTAGAGCCGATTCTAGCCATGACTTAGATTCCATTTCCGCAAAGATAGATGCTGTCGAGAGACGAATGGAAAAGATGACTAAGGATATTCACTCAATACGAATTAGTTGTGAGCAGTGTGGAGGACCACATTTGACAAAAGATTGTCTCAGTATTGAATTAACAATGGAACAAAGAGAGAATGTTTCATATCTAAACTAAAGGCCTGGAAATAATTATCAGAATAATTATCAACCGCCAAGACCGATTTACAATCAAAACCAGAACTATAACAGAAATATTCCATACAACAACCAACAAGGTCCTAGCAATCAACAAGTATCCAACAATACTTACAATCAGCAAAGACCTAATTTTCAAAACAAACCACCACAACCCGATGATAAAAAGCCGAATTTAGAAGATATGATGACGAAGCTAGATGAAACTCAAACGCAGTTTTTCACATCTCAGAAACAAACTAATGAACAAAATGCTCAAGCATTTAGAAATCAACAAGCTTCTATTCAAAACTTGGAACAAGAAGTAAGTAACCTAGCAAGGTTAATAGGTGAAAGAAAACCGGGAAGTCTACCTAGTGATACAAATGCTAACCCCCGGAATGAAACAGCTAAAGCTATTACCACAAGAAGTGGTACAACACTTAAACCACCTGAAATACCTGTAACTTCTGATGAAGCTATTCCTACTCCACAAGAACCACAACCTGATCAAGATAAGGAAAAAGAACCGGTAGTTGAAAAGGTTAATTGAAAGGACCCGTCCTAATCCATTCGGACGAAGTCCATATTGATTACAAACGATTCACAATAGTTGATTACATCACGAGGTACTTGACCTCTATATGATACATTTTACAAGAATTGCATTCGTTTTTAAAAGACAACCTTTCATTTACATCGACAGTTAACAGCATGCATACCATTTTATAATATATCCATCTATAATTGACTTAATAATAATCTTGATGAACTGAACGACTCGAATGCAACGTCTTTTGAAATATGTAATGAATGACTCCAAGTAATATCTCTAAAATGAACAAATGCACAGCGGAAGATTTCTTTCATACCTGAGAATAAACATGCTTTAAAGTGTCAACCAAAAAGGTTGGTGAGTTCATTAGTTTAGCATAAATAATCATTTTATAATTTTAATAGACCACAAGATTTCATATTTCCATTTCGCATAAACATACGTCCCATACATAGAGACAAAAATATCATTCATATGGATTGAACACTTGGTAACCGACATTCACAATATACATATAAGAATATCCCCATCATTCCGGGATCCTCCTTCGGACATGATATAAATTTCGAAGTACTAAAGCATCCGGTACTTTGGATGGGGCTTGTTGGGCCCGATAGATCTATCTTTAGAGTTCGCGTCAATTAGGGTGTCTGTTCCCTAATTCTTAGATTACCAGACTTGATAAAAAGGGCATATTCGATTTAATAATCCAACCATAGAATGTAGTTTTGATCACTTGTGTCTATTTCGTAAAGAATTTATAAAGCAGCGCATGTATTCTCAGTCCCAAAAATATATATAGCAAAAGCATTTAAAAAGGGAGCAAATGAAACTCACCTAATGTATTTTGTAGTAAAAATACATATGACTATATTGAACAACAGAACAATGCAGGGTTGACCTCGGATTCACGAACCTATATAAAGTATATATATTAACACATTGTAATATTAACCAACTAAGTATATATGTTTGTTATACTATATAAAGATGAATATCCTTATAGTTTATTATAATACTTATATGATGTATACACTTTAAGAATTTGTTATATTAATATAAATAATATTATATTAGTTAATATATTAAAAAATCTTATTGTATATGTAAAAAAATATATACTTTACATAAATGTCTTTTGTTTATAATAGTTATAATAATAATAAATAATAATAATATTAATATTAATATTAATGATGAAAATATTGATGATAATAATGTTAAAAATAATACTAATAATAATGATAAAAATAATAATAATCTTAAAGTCGTATTAATACTAAGGATGATAATAATACTAATAATACTTAATAATAACAATGATATTAGTGATAATAATAATAATAATATTCATCATACTTAATGCTAATATTTATTATGAATGATAATAATATTAATCGTATAACAACAATAATTAATAATAACAATAACAATAATAATATTAACAAAAATAATAGGAGTGCTACCTTAATGATGTTAGCTTTTAAAAAAAAAAAAAAAATAGACAGCCCTGCCAGGTCTCGAACTGGCGACCTCCCTCTCCCTTGTAAACACCCTTAACCATCGATCTGTGTCTGTCTTTCTGACTCAATTCGTTACCCAAACTTGTTTAACCCGTTTTCCTTTTCAAGCCTCAAAATCAATTAAGGTCCAATAACAATTTTGAACTAGGCCCAAATCGAAAGTCCATTTAAACCCCACATGATAGCCCGATACCGAAAATAGATCAATTGATCCAAGTTGTAGTATTTAATAATCTAAAAAAAAAAAATTCGGTGCTTCTTCTTGTTTCCTGGTCTTCGACCGCCATACCCACAAAAAGAGGAAAAAAAATATTCGCAGATTATATCATCAATCTCAACTAACCCTAATCCCATCATTTGCCCAAAAATCGTGATAACATAATCATCATATCATTCGAACATCATCATGCTCTAGCATCATGATAACCTTCATCATCCTTATTTCCGTTGTTGCATCCCAACAGAAACAGATACAAACGCAGCAACAGGAACAATTAATATAATCCTCATCATCTAAAATACGTGATCCGTGAAATCTTTTGGATAATTACACGAAACGTGTGGATTTTCTTTATACGCTGAATGTGTGAGTTGTTTTAGTGGTACAGTAGCATCACCTTCTACCTCGTTTCTGTTACTGTAGCAGGGAACAACATGAGCCAGAATAGCAGTTGCAGGAATAGATAACAGGTATTGCAACTGTGATGATTTGGTGATTGCTTTGGGTTTGTTTGTAACAGAAATTAGAAAAAAAAACAGGAATTAGATGTAATTAGTTGTAACTATATTTCGAGAAGAGAAATATATAGAGAGATGGAGGTTATCGATGGTGGCTTGTGGTGTTGAGATGTGGTAATCACGGTGGTGTTGGTTGTCTTGGAACCGGAATAGAATATAGTAGTAGTTTCGATAGGTTGTAGGTGACCGGTCTAGTGATGGTGATATGGGTGTTGTTTCGAAATGGTGTCTGTGGGTTCACGAAGAAGAAGGGAAGAGAGAGAGTGAAACGTAGAGAGAAAGGGAAAGATGACCCGTGGTTCTTGGTGGTGGTGATAATCTTGGTGATGGTTTATCGAGCAAAAAGGTGTTCGTTTGAGATTGTTTTTGGGGTGTCGACCCAACAGAAAGTAGAAAGCAGATATAGCAGTTGTGGGTTATCGAAGAGAATGGCCAAGGTGGAAGTTGGTAGTGACATTGTAGCGGTTTCTAATGGTGGCTCAAAGTGGTCGATGGATGGTCAGTCGAAAGAAAGAGGTGAAGGTAGCCGGAGATGGTCTAGGTGGTTAATAGTGGCTCGATGTGTATGCTGAAGGTGTTGGTGGCAGTTCAACAAGAAGTTACCAAAAGATATGTGTAAAAATATATCTAGTGTGCAAATATGTATATATATTATATGTATGTGATATGTATATAACTAAGAGATTCAGAAAGAGATCATAAAGCAAACAGTGAACCCACTTTCCTTATTAAACTTAAATTAGAACGTATATGTAAGCACATGAATATGTAATTATAATTGTAATTGTGATATGACTAGCAACAGAATTTAAAAAGTTGTCAAACATGAAATAGTATTAATTGTCTGTAATTGATTCTCAAAGAGCCGCCTTCAATTTGTTTCATTAGATTTTACGGACTGTGCTATAACGTGGTTCATTGCTAAACAGTTGGAATATAAAAGTGTACCTAAAAATCCCAAATTTTTAGATTAAATATATTTAATTATTTCACTCATTACCTGTTTGAAACCTGATCAAAAAGGTCCGATAATTATTTATTTTCTGTACCAGATAATGTGTACGGAGTACTAATATTTAAACTTAAAAATGTAAAAATATTTTTAACAATTCTAAAATCTTCATAATCAATTTACACTCCAACTTTTATTTCAATTCTTCATGAACATGAATAATATCTATATTAAAAATAACAAAACATCAACCGAATGTTACCGACGTTTACTAATTAAGCTCGAAATCATTTATCTTTAATATATGCTCTTTCTATATATATAACCAATCTTAATTAAAAAGTTTAAGTAAATAATTATATTAATTATTTATTTTTAAATAAATAAATATAGTATTATATATTTACAAGTATTATTATATATAAATATAAATATCTATATATATATATATATATATATATATATATATATATTTAATAACATAATAGTTTTTATTACATCGCATATTATTTGACATATTTATTTCCTACCATTAAATCATATAATATTTCAAATAATATTCCAAATTATTATTTATATATACATTTAATTATATATGTATTTATTTACAAGTAGTTGTTCGTGAATCGTCGGGAATGGTCGAAGGTCAATTGAATATATGAACATTGTTCCAAAATTTTCTAGACTCAATTCTACATACTTTGCTTATCGTATCGAAATCATATAAAGATTAAGTTTAAATTTGGTCGGAAATTCCCGGGTCATCACAGTACCTACCCGTTAAAGAAATTTCGTCCCGAAATTTGAGTGAGGTGGTCATGGCTAACAATAAAAATGTTTTCATGACGAATTTGAGTTGATAAATAGAGTTTTATCATCATTGAGTAATATGGGTAAAATAATTTGATTACTCGAAGTGTACGAGTGAAGCTATCACTAAAGAGTGAAACGAAGGAATAGGGATTCGTCTTAACTTTTGACGTAGTCAAGGTTGAATTCCAGAATTCGAGGGATTCAAAGGAAATCTTCGAAATCTAAAAGATTTGATTCTTTGGTGAATAAGGAAATTAAGATCTCTATATTTAAATACGGTGATCTGTCTCGATTACTACGTCTGATTTTTCCATTATAAATTTACCTTTTCAGTTCCATTAGTTTTCACCACTTCTATACTCAATTCCCAAATTCAAAAGATTTATGAAAATGCTTAACCCTGTTCTGATCCTTGTTCTTATTCTAACTATCATAATGATCGTTCTTCTTTTCCAACTCCCACCTGAAGAATCAGTTTATTTCTATTAAGCTCTAGGGATTATTGTATTTATAATTCTCCCGTGTCTTTATATTGCCATACGTACTGATATCCATGGTTTGTAATTTCGGTGTTGTCATTGGGTTTTATATTTTTCTCTTATATTTTGGATCTTCTTGCCTTTTTATTATCCTCTCGACCTCTAGTAAAGCGAGCAATGGTCCAGGATTCATATATATGAATTTCGAAATGAACATAGTTAATTGTTCCAAGAAAGAAATGGTAATAGCACGATCTTTGATTTGTCAAATTACCAGAATATCCAGGAAAGATAGAACTATCAAGAAAATATGTTCTTGATATGTTTATATATCAGATAAAATGTAAGAGTCGTGTAACATGGCACATGATGACGTTATAATCTGTGAATCATCATGTCCCATTTAGAAACTCAGCATGACTTAATGTAATATAATCACGTTGATCAAGTGTCATTATATTATACTAATTCATGCATCAGTTCCCAACATTACTTCAATAACATTCATATTTTAAGTTCGAAAGTTTATAGAATATAGAAACTAACAGTTTCTTATATGATGTAATACTGATAGCACGAAGAGATTAATGATTTCAGATAAGAATAGTTATAAAAATATCTCCAGAAATATGGAGGATATTTATAATGAAAGATACGATAATATCACGGAATATCTAAGATCAGAGGATGATATAAACTATTATCTGCAAGGGTTTAGAGTAAGGAGCAAGATATTCACTAAATAATTTAGCAGACATTGAATCATTTGGATTCTTTGAAGTCAAACTTATTCTTTGTGATTTGTCCACGACTTTCTTCATAGTTTCGCATAATCTGTTTTTCGGTACTAAATTTTCTCTTGAATGTTTCCAATATAATGATACACAGGAAGCACGAAGAGGTATATAATTTCGAACGAGAATATTTATGAAAATATCCTCAGAAATAACGAAGATATTGATGATGATATTTTGGAATTTCTAAGTTCGATGGTTGATGAGGAAGATTTTTCGCAAGATTTTAACATGAGTACGGAGCAAGATATTCGTTGAAGGTTTCATCGGATCCAGAATTACCTGGATTCTTTGAATATATGGTATGGTACTTGTATTTGTCCTTGGTCTCCTTCGTGGTTAGCTCAATCCGTTTTTCAGTTCCAATTTTTCTGGGCTTTTCCAACATACTATTCTTTATCATTAAACTTCTGACGATTAAGGTCGTTTACGGTTGTCTATAGTTTCTGCTGCTTAATTCAGTTTTTTTTTTCAACATTCAGAGTATTGATTTGTAGACTGAGCGCTGTTCAGAATTTTAGAATAAAAGACCATAATTCTAAAAGATAAATGTTATACATATAACTGTTGATGTAGATATGCTGTGCGTTTTCAAAGTACTGATTGTTGATTCCCGATAATTAGTATGGCAGTTCTCGTCACAAGATGCGGATGAGTATATGATAGGGTTTCAATGAATAAATATAATGATTTGTCAGAGAGATTTAAGCCAAGAACTAACGAGGTTGTTGGTATGTCTGCTGGTAATATGGTGGAATATAAAAGAATTCTCTGGTATCAAAAGGGTAATCGTATATATCAGGATTATAGTAAGGCTACTTCGAATGAAAAGTCGAAGTTGACTTGTTGGAGCTGTGCCAAAATTGGCTACCTTGAAAAAAAACCGCAAAGTTATTTTCGATAATAACAACGCCAAAGAAGTTAGCACAGATACGTGTTAAACGTTTACTCAAGTTCCGAATGTTTTCAGGTGCATAACTATATGCATCGAACTTTTCTTCCGTAGACGAAATGCGGTTCGTTCATCCTCCCGATTGAGGTGTTTTCAAGAATCATGAAAGGTTTGAACGCAGATTGTAATCGTCAAGATACAAATGAGGTTTAAGTTGAAATCAAGTGGCAAACTTGAAGAGATGTTTAGTTTCATATGTTATAATCAATATTTTAATTTATTTTAATTGTTCAATGTCATTAGTCCACATTTCATAGTCCACAATTTGTAGTACAACAATTCATATATAGTTTAATATATAATATTCGAATTAATTAATATGTATCGTGACCCGTGTACATGTCTCAGACTCGATCACAACTCAAGCTATATATATTATTGTAGAATAACCTCAACCCTGTATAGCTAACTCCCGCATTACTGCATATAGAGTGTCCATGGTTATTCCAAATAATATATATAGATGGGTCGATATGATATGTCAAAACTTTGTATACGTGTCCCGATATTTAAAGTGCGTAAAATAAATAACAGAAATTAAATGATGATAAATAAAATTGCGAGAATGTAAATTGCGATAAATAAAAGGTAATACGGAATTAACAGTTAGCTAGGAACAGTTAGTTAGGACTTTGTTAGCGTGGAATCTTAACAGAATTTCTCATAGTTAATTTGTTTGTTTCTAACAAATTTTATTATGTCAAATGTTTTCTTCATTATGCCACTTGTTGGATTCTGAAAAGTCAAAATCCAAATATGAAATTGAATGAAAATGGTTATTCTGTGGTGAACGGATACGTATATCGGTGGATGTAAGTAGGATATTATATGACTGTTGAAACAGATTCGAAGAACATACAATGTAACTTATTAATGTGAAATTTAAATATTCCTCGGGTATAACCTACCCGTTAAAATATTTTCACCGTTAACAGTTTGTACAAGAGAATTTTTAATTACAATCTTTATAAAAACATATATACATATATATTTTCTTCAGATGTATTCATGGAGTTAATGAGTTAATATGATATTAAACTCATTTGCTTTTCGGTT
Organism: Rutidosis leptorrhynchoides; assembly: GCF_046630445.1. Lineage (NCBI taxonomy): Eukaryota > Viridiplantae > Streptophyta > Magnoliopsida > Asterales > Asteraceae > Rutidosis > Rutidosis leptorrhynchoides. The sequence continues at coordinate 61,480,742 of NC_092343.1, forward strand.
AGAACTAGAATAAATAATCTCTAAAACTTTAGAGATTACATATTCGCCATGTCGAACGAAGATAAATGAGGTAGAATGATACGTAGAACGAAGATCATACTCAAAGTACAGATGATGATATTGAAGCATGAATTGTTGATGGTACTGGTGCTGTTATTGATGGTACTTTTGGTGTCGGTGATGTTGCTGAAGCTGGTACATTTTGCATCATATTCTCCGAATTGATTATTCGAGCGCGAAGTTCGTTGACTTATTACTCCAGAATGATTGTCGGTCGGAACGAGCGGATGAATAAGGTTCAGAATTGTGGATAGAATATAATCTTGTCGAGTTACCCTGGAAATGAGACTGAAAATGGTGTCTTGAACAGGTTCGCCGGTAAACGCTTCAGGTTCATTGTCAAGAGGTGAATTCGGTTGGTGGAAGGGATTGCCTTCTGCGCGTTTTCATTAATTAAGTCGACTACGAACCCATCAGATGAATTGATAATGGCTGATTGGTTGATTCATGCCGGTGACACTGTTTTCGGAGCTTAGGTGAACATCTATGTCGGAATAGCTGTCGGAATAACTATCGGAATAGCTATCGGAATCTGAGGGACTCGAACTGGTTGCAGGATTCATCTCGTACGATCAGATGAAAGATTTTCGATAAGAAATAGATTATAGGATGTAGATTAGTACCCCTGCAATACATAATTTACATATGCATATATAATACTAAAATCCCATAAGTTACGGAGGAATCTACGGAAGTTGTCAGGCAAAGTTACAGTAACAGATACGCTAAGATATGAAGTAGCAGATACGCTAAGATATGAATTTTGTCTAAACACTATCCATGCACTCAATGCAGTAAAACGTGTCTAGACTAAGAATGATAAGCAAGTGATTCCCTAATATTGATAAGCAGGTAATTTTTGACACGAAATGATAAGCAAAACTTTTGACATGCAGACACGGTCGAAGTCCAGACTCACTAACGCATCTAAATAACTATCAGTTAGACAAACTAATGCAGGACTAAATAACTATCAGTTAGACAAACTAATGCAGGACCTGGTTCGCTAAGACCACCGCTCTGATACCAACTGAAAGGACCCGTCCTAATCCATCCGGACGAAGTCCATATTGATTACAAACGATTCACAATAGTTGATTACATCGCGAGGTACTTGACCTCTATATGATACATTTTACAAGCATTGCATTCGTTTTTAAAAGACAACCTTTCATTTACATCGACAGTTAACAGCATGCATACCATTTTATAATATATCCATCTATAATTGACTTAATAATAATCTTGATGAACTCAACGACTCGAATGCAACGTCTTTTGAAATATGTAATGAATGACTCCAAGTAATATCTCTAAAATGAGCAAATGCACAGCGGAAGATTTCTTTCATACCTGAGAATAAACATGCTTTAAAGTGTCAACCAAAAAGGTTGGTGAGTTCATTAGTTTAGCATAAATAATCATTTCATAATTTTAATAGACCACAAGATTTCATATTTCCATTTCGCATAAACATACGTCCCATACATAGAGACAAAAATATCATTCATATGGATTGAACACCTGGTAACCGACATTCACAATATACATATAAGAATATCCCCATCATTTCGGGATCCTCCTTCGGACATGATATAAATTTCGAAGTACTAAAGCATCCGGTACTTTGGATGGGGCTTGTTGGGCCCGATAGATCTATCTTTAGAGTTCGCGTCAATTAGGGTGTCTGTTCCCTAATTCTTAGATTACCAGACTTGATAAAAAAGGGCATATTCGGTTTAATAATCCAACCATAGAATGTAGTTTTGATCACTTGTGTCTATTTCGTAAAGAATTTATAAAGCAGCGCATGTATTCTCAGTCCCAAAAATATATATAGCAAAAGCATTTAAAAGGGAGCAAATGAAACTCACCTAATGTATTTTGTAGTAAAAATACATATGACTATATTGAACAACAGAACAATGCAGGGTTGACCTCGGATTCACGAACCTATATAAAGTATATATATTAACACATTGTAATATTAACCAACTAAGTATATATGTTTGTTATACTATATAAAGATGAATATCCTTATAGTTTATTATAATACTTATATGATGTATACACTTTAAGAATTTGTTATATTAATATAAATAATATTATATTAGTTAATATATTAAAAAAATCTTATAGTATATGTAAAAAAATATATACTTTACATAAATGTCTTTTGTTTATAATAGTTATAATAATAATAAATAATAATAATATTAATATTAATGATGAAAATATTGATGATAATAATGTTAAAAATAATACTAATAATAATGATAAAAATAATAATAATCTTAAAGTCGTATTAATACTAAGGATGATAATAATACTAATAATACTTAATAATAACAATGATATTAGTGATAATAATAATAATAATATTCATCATACTTAATGCTAATATTTATTATGAATGATAATAATATTAATCGTATAACAACAATAATTAATAATAACAATAACAATAATAATATTAACAAAAATAATAGGAGTGCTACCTTAATGATGTTAGCTTTTTAAAAAAAAAAAAAAAATAGACAGCCCTGCCAGGTCTCGAACTGGCGACCTCCCTCTCCCTTGTAAACACCCTTAACCATCGATCTGTGTCTGTCTTTCTGACTCAATTTGTTACCCAAACTTGTTTAACCCGTTTTCCTTTTCAAGCCTCAAAATCAATTAAGGTCCAATAACAATTTTGAACTAGGCCCAAATCGAAAGTCCATTTAAACCCCACATGTGATGACCCAGAAATTTCGACTAAATTTAAACTTAATCTTTGTATGATTAACATTTCCGACACGATAAGCAAAGTCTGTAAAACTGAATCTCAAAATTTTTGAATTACTTTTATATATTTAAATACCCTTCGGTTGTTTTCGACGATTCGCGAACAATTATATGTGAAAAGATACATATATACTATAACATGAAAAGGTAACAATGTATTAATTGTTTGATACCGTACATTAAACTTATTGGTTTAAATATCTATTTGAATGTATATGATAAGTTGAAATATTTATTATTAAAATTTATTTATAAATAACGTCCAATGTGTATTTAAAAACTGATTTATGTATATTAAAAAGATATATACATATATATAATAAACGATAGTAACATTCATTTATTGATTCAATTGATATTTAGTTAAGTTAACTAAAGCGTTTAAGATGAACCAGTTAAACACTAATTTGTTACAGTGTTTTCAAATTGCCACATTACTCAAAATGCTACAGTGTTTTCGAAAATCACTATTTGCTACAGTGAAATTGACTTTGCTACAGTGAATTGCTACAGTAATATAATGAATGTTTGTGAATGTTTTGAAGTAGTGTTGGGAACTGAAGCATGAATTAGTATAATATAATGACACTTGATCAACGTGATTATATTACAGTAAGTCATGCTGAGTTTCTAATGGAACGTGATAAAGGTTCACAGATCATACCCTCATCATAAACCATGTTACATAACTCTTTCGTTCTATTTAACCTCTAAACTATCAAGAAAATATTTTCTTAATGATTCGGTCTTTTTCGAGGTATTCTGGTAATTTGACAAGTCAGATTGTGCTATTACCGTTTTTTTTTAAAACATTAATTATGTTCATTCCGAAATTCATACCTACGAATTCTGGACCATTATTCGCTTGATTTAAAGTTGGGAAGATAAAACAAAAGCATGAAGCTTCAAAATATCAATGAGAGTATATATAAGTAAATTGGAGAGAGTATTGACTGTGGATGTCAATAATTATGGAAAGACAGAAGCAGAGACATCGAAATATAAGGGAAGATATAAAACCCAACAACTACCCAGAAATTACAAATCGTGTATATCAATGCGTATAGCAATATAAAGACACGGGAGAATGAAAAATACTATAACCCCAAGGTAATGGTAGAAGAAAATAACTTCCTCCGGTGGTAGATGAAAAAGAAGAATGACAGATATGAAAGTTAGGAGTATATCAAGAATCAGAACTGGATGAAGCATTTTTTTACAATCTTTTGAAAATAGGAAATGAGGAAGAAGATGTAAGAGTGATGAAAATAATGAAACGGAAGAGGTCAATTTATAGCGAAATATCAGACATAGCAATCGAGGTAGATTACGCATTTAATCAAAGGAAATCATAATTTCCTTAATTCCCGAAGAATCAAATCTTATTTAGATAATGAAGATTTTCTATTCCTTAAATTCCGGAAATCAATCGTTACTACATCAAGAGATAAGACGCATCTCTATTCTCCATTTCACTCAATTACGATAACTTCTCTTATAAGCTCTGAGTAATTGGATTGTTTTATCCATATTACTCAACGGTAATAAAATTCTATTTATCAACTCATATTCGTCATGAAAACATTTTTATTGTTAGCCATGACGACCTCACTCAAATTTCGGGACGAAATTTCTTTAACGGGTAGGTACTGTGATGACCCAGAAATTTCGACTAAATTTAAACTTAATCTTTGTATGATTAACATTTCCGACACGATAAGCAAAGTCTGTAAAACTGAATCTCAAAATTTTTGAATTACTTTTATATATTTAAATACCCTTCGGTTGTTTTCGACGATTCGCGAACAATTATATGTGAAAAGATACATATATACTATAACATGAAAAGGTAACAATGTATTAATTGTTTGATACCGTACATTAAACTTATTGGTTTAAATATCTATTTGAATGTATATGATAAGTTGAAATATTTATTATTAAAATTTATTTATAAATAACGTCCAATGTGTATTTAAAAACTGATTTATGTATATTAAAAAGATATATACATATATATAATAAACGATAGTAACATTCATTTATTGATTCAATTGATATTTAGTTAAGTTAACTAAAGCGTTTAAGATGAACCAGTTAAACACTAATTTGTTACAGTGTTTTCAAATTGCCACATTACTCAAAATGCTACAGTGTTTTCGAAAATCACTATTTGCTACAGTGAAATTGACTTTGCTACAGTGAATTGCTACATTAAAATTTGACTTTGCTACAGTAACTTTGCTACAGTAAAATACTATTATAAAAATGTGTTTTAACAAATAGCGAGACGCTGATTTATAGAAGTAAATGACCAAAACACTCGAAAGTTTAAGATACACTTTGAGTGATATAATTAAGGGATAATTTAAGGCTATATTTTGACAAAGGTACGTGTCACGAAATGTAAAATGCAAGTTTTCTAAGCGTACGAAAATGCGTTCGAGAAACCGGAACCGGGACATAAGTCGAGTGATGACGTACGACTTATCGGAACAAAAATTACAAGTCTACTATGCACAAGAATAAAATATAATATATAAATAATTATATTAATTATTTATATATTTATATTTATTTTATATTATGTCGACAAGCTAGGAGCCAAAACAATGTGAGCTGTCCCTGGTCCTCATGCGAGTCGCATGGCCAGAAGGCCATTTCCATGCGAGTCGCATGACTCCAGATTTCAGGCCAGGTTCTATAAATTGCAACATTTTCTGCCGAGTAAAGAAAGAAAAAAAACACACACATACATATTACTCCGTATTTATTTTATTTATTATTTATATTATTATTATTATTATTATTATTATTATTATTATTAATAAGATTATTATTAATCTTATTATTTTTTTTTTTTATTATTAGTGTTATTATTTTTGCGATACAAAAATAATAATGTACATCAAATATTACGACGGAGTGCTGTCCAAGTAATTTTCAAAATATGTTTTCGAGCGGGAAAGAGCTAAGGAAAATATGAGTTATTGCCAAGGAAATTATGGGTAATGTTCGGGGGTATTTTTGTGAATCAAACCTCGTGTTTATCATCTCCGATGCGTCTACGTGCTTTCCTGCAATATTGTATATCAATATTAAACTGTGAGTTTCATATGATCCCTTTTACTCAATATATTTTTGGGCTGAGAATACATGCGACTGTTTATAAATACTGAAAATACTAGATTTATATGCGTGAGTTTCATATGATCCCTTTTACTCAATATATTTTTGGGCTGAGAATACATGCGACTGTTTATAAATACTGAAAATACTAGATTTATATGCGTGAGTTTCATAAGATCCCTTTTACTCTTTATGTTTTTGGGCTGAGAATACATGCAAATGATTTAATAACTGTTTTACAATATCTATATGCGTGAGTTTCATTGATTCCTTTTTAATTGCTTTTGCAATATATATTTTTGGGCTGAGAATACATGCACTTTATTTAAAACACAATGGATACAAGTACATACTAAATTCTACACTGAGTTTGAACCGAAAATCCCTTAGCTTTGGTAACTGTTAACTGCCAGTTATAAGAACTGGTGGGCGCGAGTAGTAGTATATGGATCCATAGGGCTTGATATCCCCGTCCAAGCTAGAGCGCTAGCCTTTTAACGGACGTATGCTATTTGAGAAGCGTACACGTTGGTTTGCGTGTATTATTAAGATGATTATACAAAGGGTACAAATTATATAAACATTAAAGTTTAGTTACCAGGGTGCTCAATTTTGTAGAACCGATTGATAAACGTTTCGAATGAAACAACTGAAATCTTGTGATCCACCTTTTATGTAAAACCTATTGATAAACGTTTTGAATAAAACAACTGAACTTTTGTAATCCACATTGATATACGGATTATGTGTAATATTAAAACTATGAACTCACCAACCTTTGTGTTGACACTTGAAGCATGTTTATTCTCAGGTTTCTAGAAGTCTTCCGCTGTTTGCTTATACGTGATACAAGATATGTGCTTGGAGTCATACATGCTATATACAAGAAACTTGCATTCACCAAACCATTACCATGTATCTTATTTTGACTGTATTGTCAACAGATGTATTATTGTAAACCATTTAAATGGTGATTGTCTATACGTAGGAATCATCAGATGTTAAAAACCTGGAATTTATATATTCATTTATGAAATACCTTTTCAAACGAATACAATGTTACAAAATGTATCACATAGAGGTCAAATACCTCGCAATGAAATCAATGAATGACGTGTTCGTCCATATGGATTTGGAGCGATCGTCACACCACATGATAGCCCGATACCGAAAATAGATCAATTGATCCAAGTTGTAGTATTTAATAATCTAAAAAAAAAAATTCGGTGCTTCTTCTTGTTTCCTGGTCTTCGACCGCCATACCCACAAAAAGAGGAAAAAAAATATTCGCAGATTATATCATCAATCTCAACTAACCCTAATCCCATCATTTGCCCAAAAATCGTGATAACATAATCATCATATCATTCGAACATCATCATGCTCTAGCATCATGATAACCTTCATCATCCTTATTTCTGTTGTTGCATCCCAACAGAAACAGATACAAACGCAGCAACAGGAACAATTAATATAATCCTCATCATCTAAAATACGTGATCCGTGAAATCTTTTGGATAATTACACGAAACGTGTGGATTTTCTTTATACGCTGAATGTGTGAGTTGTTTTAGTGGTACAGTAGCATCACCTTCTACCTCGTTTTTGTTACTGTAGCAGGGAACAACATGAGCCAGAATAGCAGTTGCAGGAATAGATAACAGGTATTGCAACAGTGATGATTTGGTGATTGCTTTGGGTTTGTTTGTAACAGAAATTAGAAGAAAAAAAAACAGGAATTAGATGTAATTAGTTGTAACTATATTTTGAGAAGAGAAATATATAGAGAGATGGAGGTTATCGATGGTGGCTTGTGGTGTTGAGATGTGGTAATCACGGTGGTGTTGGTTGTCTTGGAACCGGAATAGAATATAGTAGTAGTTTCGATAGGTTGTAGGTGACCGGTCTAGTGATGGTGATATGGGTGTTGTTTCGAAATGGTGTCTGTGGGTTCATGAAGAAGAAGGGAAGAGAGAGAGTGAAACGTAGAGAGAAAGAGAAAGATGACCCGTGGTTCTTGGTGGTGGTGATAATCTTGGTGATGGTTTATCGAGCAAAAAGGTGTTCGTTTGAGATTGTTTTTGGGGTGTCGACCCAACAGAAAGTAGAAAGCAGATATAGCAGTTGTGGGTTATCGAAGAGAATGGCCAAGGTGGAAGTTGGTAGTGACATTGTAGCAGTTTCTAATGGTGGCTCAAAGTGGTCGATGGATGGTCAGTCGAAAGAAAGAGGTGAAGGTAGCCGGAGATGGTCTAGGTGGTTAATAGTGGCTCGATGTGTATGCTGAAGGTGTTGGTGGCAGTTCAACAAGAAGTTACCAAAAGATATGTGTAAAAATATATCTAGTGTGCAAATATGTATATATATTATATGTATGTGATATGTATATAACTAAGAGATTCAGAAAGAGATCATAAAGCAAACAGTGAACCCACTTTCCTTATTAAACTTAAATTAGAACGTATATGTAAGCACATGAATATGTAATTATAATTGTAATTGTGATATGACTAGCAACAGAATTTAAAAAGTTGTCAAACATGAAATAGTATTAATTGTCTGTAATTGATTCTCAAAGAGCCGCCTTCAATTTGTTTCATTAGATTTTACGGACTGTGCTATAACGTGGTTCATTGCTAAACAGTTGGAATATAAAAGTGTTCCTAAAAATCCCAAATTTTTAGATTAAATATATTTAATTATTTCACTCATTACCTGTTTGAAACCTGATCAAAAAGGTCCGATAATTATTTATTTTCTGTACCAAATAATGTGTACGGAGTACTAATATTTAAACTTAAAAATGTCAAAATATTTTTAACAATTCTAAAATCTTCATAATCAATTTACACTCCAACTTTTATTTCAATTCTTCATGAACATGAACAATATCTATATTAAAAATAACAAAACATCAACCGAATGTTACCGACGTTTACCAATTAAGCTCAAAATCATTTATCTTTAATATATGCTCTTTCTATATATATAACCAATCTTAATTAAAAAGTTTAAGTAAATAATTATATTAATTATTTCTTTTTAAATAAATAAATATAGTATTATATATTTACAAGTATTATTATATATAAATATAAATATCTGTATATATATATATATATATATTTAATAACATAATAGTTTTTATTACATCGCATATTATTTGACATATTTATTTCCTACCATTAAATCATATAATATTTCAAATAATATTCCAAATTATTATTTATATATACATTTAATTATATATGTATTTATTTACAAGTAGTTGTTCGTGAATCGTCGGGAATGGTCGAAGGTCAATTGAATATATGAACATTGTTCCAAAATTTTCTAGACTCAATTCTACATACTTTGCTTATCGTATCGAAATCATATAAAGATTAAGTTTAAATTTGGTCGGAAATTCCCGGGTCATCACATTAATGAAGATAACACAGTTAAGGATAAACCTTATGTTAAACCATACCAACCACCACTTCCTTACCCGAGTAAAATGAAGAAAGAGAAACTTGAAGCCGAGCAATCCAAATTCTTGGATATGTTTAAACAGATAAATGTAAATCTTCCTTTCATTGATGTGATTTCAGGAATGCCTAGATATGCTAAATTCTTGAAAGATCTAATCTCAAATAGAAAGAAAATGGAAGAACTCTCGGCTGTTACTATGAACGCTAATTGTTCAGTAGTGTTGTTGAATAAGATACCAGAAAAATTATCTGATCCAGGAAGTTTCACAATTCCATGTTTTCTGGGTAGTCTTAGTTCAATAGAAGCATTGACAGACTTAGGTGATAGTATAAATTTAATGCCGTATTCACTATACCCTAAACTAGACCTTGGAAAATTGAAACCAACCAGAATAAGCATACAACTAGCCGATCGATCAATAAAATATCCTAGAGGGA